>NW_021703784.1:89068541-89250642 GCF_005190385.1 Monodon monoceros | reverse complement strand
TTCTGTATGTGTCTCTAGGTCTGAAGTTGGTCTCTTGTAGACAGCATATATATTGGCCTTGTTTTTGTATCCATTCAGCCAGTGTGTGTCTTTTGGTGGGAACATTTAATCCATTTACATTTAAAGTAATTATCGATATGTATGTTTCTATTCCCATTTTCTTAACTGTTTTGGGTTTGTTATTATAGGTCTTTTCCTTCTCTGTGTTTCTTGCCTAGAGAAGATCCTTTAGCATTTGTCGTAAAGCTGGTTTGGTGGTGCTGAACTCTCTCAGCTTTTGCTTGTCTGTAAAGGTTTTAATTTCTCCATCAAACCTGAACGAGATCCTTGCTGGGTAGAGTAATTCTGGTTGCAGGTTTATCTCCTTCATTAGTTTAAATATGTCCTGCCAGTCCCTTCTGGCTTGCAGAATTTCTGCTGAAAGATCAGGTGTTAACCTTATGGGGATGCCCTTGTGTGTTATTTTTCCCTTTCTGCTTGTAATATGTTTTCTTTGTATTTAATTTTTGACAGTTTGATTAATATGTGTCTTGACGTGTTTCTCCTTGGATTTATCCTGTATGGGACTCTCTGTGCTTCCTGGACTTGATTAACTATTTCATTTCCCATATTAGGGAAGTTTTCAACTATAATCTCTTCAAATATTTTCTCAGTCCCTTTCCTTTTCTCTTCTTCTTCTGGAACCCCTACAATTCGAATGTTGGTGCTTTTAATGTTGTCCCAGAGGTCTCTGAGACTGTCCTCAGTTCCTTTCATTCTTTTTTCTTTATTCTGCTCTGCAGTAGTTATTTCCACTATTTTATCTTCCAGGTCACTTTTCCGTTTTTCTGCCTCAGTTATTCTGCTATTGATCCCATCTAGAGTATTTTTAATTTCATTTATTGTGTTTTTCATCATTGCTTTTGTTTCATCTTTAGTTCTTCTAGGTCCTTGTTAAATGTTTCTTGCATTTTCTCTATTCTATTTCCAAGATTTTGGATCACCTTTACTATCATTATTCTGAATTCTTTTTCAGGTAGACTGCCTATTTCCTCTTCATTTGTTAGGTCTGGTGGGTTTTTATCTTGCTCCTTCATCTGCTGTGTGTTTTTCTGTCTTCTCATTTTGCTTATCTTACTGTGTTTGGGGTGTCCTTTTTGCAGGCTGCAGGTTCGTAGTTCCCGTTGTTTTTGGTGTCTGTCCCCAGTGGCTAAAGTTGGTTCAGTGGGTTGTGTATGCTTTCCGGTGGAGGGGACTAGTGCCTGTGTTCTGGTGGATGAGGCTGGATCTTGTCTTTCTGGTGGGCAGGTCCACGTCTGGTGGTGTGTTTTGGGGTGTCTGTGCCCTTATTATGATTTTAGGCAGCTTCTCTGCTAATGGGTGGGGTTGTGTTCCTGTCTTGCTAGTTGTTTGGCATAGGGTGTCCAGCACTGTAGCTTGCTGGTCGTTGAGTGAAGCTGGGTGTTGGTGTTGAGATGGAGATCTCTGGGAGATATTCGCCATTTGATATTACGTGGAGCTGGGAGGTCTCTTGTGGACCAGTGTGCTGAAGTTGGCTCTCCCACCTCAGAGGCACAGCAGTGACTCTTGGCTGCAGCACCAAGAGCCTTTCATCGACACAGCTCAGAATAAAAGGGAGAAAAAGTAGAAAGAAAGAGGATAAAATAAAATAAATTAAGGTAAAATAAAGTTTTTAAAATAAAAAAATAAATATTAAGAAAAAAATTTGGGGGCCTTCCCTGGTGGTGCAGTGGTTGAGAGTCCACCTGCCAATGCAGGGTATACGTGTTCGTGCCCCAGTCCCGGAAGATCCCACATGCCGCGGAGTGGCTGGGCCCGTGAGCCATGGCCACTGAGCCTGCGCGTCCGGAGCCTGTGCTCTGCAACGGGAGAGGCCACAACAGCGAGAGGCCTGCGTACCACAAAAAAAAAAAAAAGAAAAAAAGAAAAAAATTTTTTTAAAAGTAAAAAAAAAACGGACGGATAGAACCCTTGGACAAATGGTGAAAGCAAAGCTATACAGACAAAATCTCACACAGAAGCATACACATACACACTCACAAAAAGAGGAAAAGGGGACAAAAATAATAAAGCTTGCTCTCAAAGTCCACCTCCTCAATTTGGGATGATTCGTTGTCTATTCAGGCATTCCACAGATGCAGGGTATATGAAGTTGATTGTGGAGATTTAATCCGCTGCTCCTGAGGCTGCTGGGAGAGATTTCCCTTTCTCTTCTTTGTTCGCACAGCTCCCGGGTTTCAGCTTTGGACTTGGCCCCGCCTCTGCATGTAGGTTGCCGGAGGGCATCTGTTCTTCGCTCAGACAGGACGGGGTTAAAGGAGCCGCTGATTGGGGGCTCCGGCTCACTCAGGGCGGGCGGAGGGAGAGGCACGGAGTGCAGGGCGAGCCTGCGGCTGCGGAAGCCGGCGTGACGTTGCACTAGCCTGAGGTGCGCCGTGCGTGCTGCCGGAAGGGAGGTGTGGAGAGTGACCTGTGCTCGCACACAGGGTTCTTGGTGGCGGCAGCAGCAGCCTTAGCGTCCCATGCCCGTCTCTGGGGTCCGCGCTGTTAGCCGCGGCTCGCGCCCGTCTCTGGAGCTCCTTTAAGCAGCGCTCTTAATCCCCTCTCCTCGCGCGCCAGGAAACAAAGAGGGAAGAAAAAGTCTCTTGCCTCTTCGGCAGGTCCAGACTTTTCCCCGGACTCCCTCCCGGCTAGGCGTGGCGCACTAGCCCCCTGCAGGCCGTGCTCACTCCGCCAACCCCAGTCCTCTCCCTGCGCTCAGACCGAAGCCCGAGCCTCAGCTCCCAGCCCTCACCCGCCCTGGGGGGTGAGCAGACAAGCCTCTCGCGCAGGTGAGTGCCGGTCGGCCCTGATCCTCTGTGCGGGAATCTCGCAGCTTTGCCTTCCGCACCCCTGTTGCTGTGCTCTCCTCCGCGGCTCCGAAGCTACCCCCTCCCTCCGCCACCCACAGTCTCCGCCCGCGAAGGGGCTTCCTAGTGTGTGGAAACTTTTCCTCCTTCACAGCTCCCTCCCACTGGTGCAGGTCCCGTCCCTATTCTTTTGTCTCTGTTTATTCTGTTTTCTTTTGCCCTACCCAGGTGCGTGGGGAGTTTCTTGCCTTTTGGGAGGTCTGGGGTCTTCTGTCAGCGTTCAGTAGGTGTTCTGTAGGAGTTGTTCCACGTGTAGATGTATTTCAGATGTATCCGTGGCGAGGAAGGTGATCTCCGCGTCTTACTCGTCCGCCATCTTCCCCCTCCATTGGGGTTTAACTCTTTCTAATACATCAGTTCTGGAAAAATAAATTAGTTCAAATTGTTAAGCAAAATGTTAACGTGTGTTAAATGTGTGGATAGATGAGATTTGTTGGTTGTGACAATTGGTATATTTCTGTATGGTTTAAATATTTATCATATTAACAAATTTTAAAATGTACATTGGTGTCAGGTAAAGCTGTGTTCTTATCCCCTTCCTCACATTTACTAGGTAACTTGGGTAAAATTATTCATTTCTTTATGTTTCAGTTGCTTGATTTTTAAATGTATACACTATTACAATATTCCCTACCTTTCTTAACAGTGTGAAGTGTATGGCCCAGTATTTGGAGAAAACATATGGTAACTGGTAGAAATAAAACAGTTTATTTCATGCAGCAGCATGAAACCAAAGAAAAGAGTATTTTTAAAAAGGGAAAGGAGGTATCATTGGTTTCACATGCAAGCTAAATGTTCAAATTACTGACATTGACCACTGGATTTGATGAGGTCACTGACGAGGCTTACCTGAGCAATATGGGGAGATTGGTGAGAGCAGCAGACTGTGGACATGGGTTGAAGAGGGGAAAGAACAGATAAGAAGCTTGCAATATATTGTTTGAAACAAGAAGGCAAGGAAGAATCACCTATTTATTTATAGAAGCAAGAGAGAAAGCAGGAATTTTAAAAATGGGAAGCTGCAAATGTGAAGTATTTTAAGTAATTTGGTTGTGAAAGAAAATGGGTCAGTGACTAGGGATAGACAGAGGGTCTTGTGTGTGTGTGTAAAGGCAAGGATTTTGGTGTGTTAACAGACTGAAAGGAGAGGTCCAGGAGCAAGGGGGAAGATGATAATCTAGGAGCAGAGTGGAGCACTGATGGATCAAGGTCCTGCAAGAAAAAGCAGCGGTGCGAATTAAGGACACGCATGGTAGAGATGGCTTTAAGCAAGAGAGAATCACTTGTCTGAGATTAGAAGACCGTGAAGGGTCAAGTGCTGACAGTGATAGCGTTTACATGTGAGTGAAGGACAGTGAGGGAGTTTATGACTCTTACCCTCAACTTTGTCTGTGAAAGATTTGAGGCAGTGTCCTCCACTGAGAAAGAATGTGTACGTCCACTGTTGTTGTTTGTGTGCTTCTTCCCTATCAAGAATAAGGACTCAGGCATTGAAATACTCCAAAAAGGATGCTTTTTCCTCTGATGAGAAAATTGGATTTAGGCTCAAGTCTCCTTCTCTGAAGAAGGGTTTTTGTATGTGAACCATCATTGTTTGAGACTTCAAGTCGCCACGCTCATTTCAGAAAGTCATGAAAGGTTCACTAAGGGAACAGGAACCAAGATTGCACATTTTCTTGTCCTCTACAAAATCAGCTTTCCAAAAATAGACTCATACAAGCTGTAGTCACAGTGGAATGTCATGTTTCTATTATTGCGATGACATAAAATCATTAAACAACTGCTAGTAGTAAAAACAGTCATGTCTGGTAATAGAACTGCTCTGTGCCCATTCAAAGGGAATTGCATTTTAAATGACACATGCAGAGCAATGACGGGAGGGGCAGGGACTGAGACGTGACTTCCACAATAATTTATTACATGTCCTCCTTTGATCTTGCTGCGGCACTCATGTTCTTTGTTCTGAAAAGCGGTGTCATACGGACTGGAGTGCATGAACGCAGGTGGTAAGAAGGTTTCAAATTTTTTTGAGTCGTCTGCTAATTTTTTAACAATATTTCCTGTATTTAAGGAAAAAAATATTAAAAACATTAGAAGTTCCTAATATCAAGATTCACCTCCTGCCTTCCTAATCTCAGAAGGTTTTTTTGGTCTAGACTTCTGTTTATATCACATATATCACACAAGCAGAATTATGACTACCTACTATATGTCAGGCATGTGATCTGTTAATCCCCACATAATCCAGTGAGGTAGATATTATTACCATGGACAGATGAATGCACTGGCATCTCAAGATTGAACTCAATTTTCCAGTATCAATTGGGATTCAAACTCCGGTCTGAATAAAAATATTTGAGATTTAAAAGAGACACTGAATCAAATGTCACTTTCGAGTTCTGAACCTATTGAAGAATGGACAAGGAAGCTTTGACTTCCTCAGATGTTCAGATATTAACTTTATTAGTAGTAAAGGTGTACTGAGAAACACACTTGGTACATGAAGCCAAAACAAACTTCCTATCATCCCCCTAAAACCGGCCCCTGACCCCTCCTATGGTGAGAGGTGTAGTTACAGAGCAGATTAATTGCATGTAGGAATAAAGCCTGTCTCTCACCTTCCAAGAGCAGGTAGTACAGGTGCTCTAATCCTATACAGTAGAGCCACTCCTCTTCTTGTGGGGAGAGAAATGGTCAGAGGTATAGGATTGGATTCTAACCAACACCTTCAAGAGAGCCAGAGGTTTATCAGTAGAGGAAATAAATCATTCCCCCGGACATGGCACATACTTTTCCCACAGCATCTTATTCTATTAACTGGATTAGTTTAGTACACATAGCAGTCTTATGATCTTCCATGTAATGAGCTTCTTAAGAGTAACAAGTGTATTGATCAAACCATGACAAAACACCAGGAAACACACACTAGGACTGATGAAAGAACATTATATTGGAGGCATTCACCATGGTAGAGGTCTATGCTCTCCAATTTCCCATTGTACTTTGGGGGCTGCATACAGGAATCTAGCATATCTAAGCATTGACTACCAGGAGGCTTTTAAGAAACTAACTAGCAAAATGATAGTTCCTTCCCTAGCATGATTAAGGGCCAGAATCCATCAACTACATGTATGGCATCGTCTTAGCGCCAAGTCTAGTCTTGTTCTGCTAAGTTTGACATCCATAGATAAGAGAACACAAACCTCTTCCTTGACAGGGTCAGTGTGCTAATGTGCAAGCCTTAGAGTCCCAGCTCTTTGCCATCCCTGAACATGGCTGAATCTGGTACATCAGCATTTTACCAGGCTTGATTGCTTGAGCATTTTGCTGTAGCTACCTTCCACACGATCTGCAGGAGACCAACTCCTTCTTTGGTAGACTGGCATGTAGGGAATAAGTTTTGGACAAGCCAATTCTTACTTCTCAATGTTGGCTTGATTTTTGTCTTCTTATCACACCATGGTGCTTAGTACTGTGTACTGCAATGTGTAACTGTTGCAAAAAAGGAAATAATGCATAAATGAATGAATGAATGAATGATTATGTAGGAAAAAAAAGTGTAGTTACTTGGGCTGTTTTTCCCTCACACCACTTCTCCATTCTTCTCCTGTCAAGAACTACAAACAGATGCCTAGGCACTAATTAGGAATGGAAGTATAACTCTCTTCTATATGATAAATCTCCTTCTTTGATCTGAAACTCAGAATCACTTCATTGTCAAATAATCCTTATCACATCAACAGTGGAGTCGCAGATAAAATAAGGGTTCTCTAAGTCTCTTAATGAAAGCTCTCAAGTTTATCTTTTAGTTCCTTTTGAGATGTGATTAAGAAAAACCTCCCTTGTTTATATTTAAAAATCCCCTGGAATTAAATTCTAAATTCTAATAATAGCTAGCACTTTTGAATGTTCGCTACGTGTGGGTGCTGTAATAAACACTTGACATAGATTATCTCATTTAATCCTCACAGAAACCAAATGAAGTATTTACTGTCATTATCCCTATTTGATGAAGAGGATACTGAGGCTCACAGAGAATTAACTTGTCCAAGATCATCTGATGTCGAGTAATCAAGAGTGAATGACCAGAAAGCACACACACCAGCTGGGACCAGCCTTTGATTGAGGGGAAAAACGTACAGAGACAGAGCGATAGCAGGTGAGCAAGCTTCTCAATGCCAGGTGCACAGGGAACTGGTGAGTAAGACATCATACTTGAGAGGGGTCCCAGTCTTGAGGTGTGGGGCTCCTAAGCTTCATTGTTGGGGGAACACCAGCTCTTCCTCTAGGATGGTTTGGGGCTGAGGTCCAAACTTTGTGGTTACAGTTCTGTGATGTAGCAGATTCCTGACAGGGCTTCCAGCCCTGTCAACCTCAGCATTTATAACTGAGAGTTTCTCTTTTGGTGGGATCAGGGTCCAGGACCCAAGCCCTTTGTTTAGATTATTGACCTTCAGCTGTGTTCTATCTTATCAGCATTCTATCAGGATGCCTGCCTTAAGTACTCAGTTTTAACCAGTTTCCATATCTTTTGGGTTTTAATTTCCAAATGATGCTGCTCTTTGAAGGAAGGGGGGATGGCAACTGTCTCTCTGGGAATGTGGCCTGCTAGGTATCCAGGTCAATCAAATGAATCCTTGCCTATCACTGAGCTATTATGTGGTGGAACCTTTATTCAAGTACTACAGTCTGATGCCAGGGTCTTCCTAGTCTTAAATGATTTGCAATAAGAACTTGATATACTATCCATATGTTCATTTCAGGTAGTATCATAGTCTACAGTATATACTTTTCCTGTCATATATTATTTTTCTCATGTTCCTAGTTGGCCATTTTAAATACTTACATGTTATTCACCTATTTCTAACCCTTATAACTCACCATTCTGGTACTGTATGCTCTGTTAGTGTGGGAGATTTAATTTGGCTGTGAACCATCTAAAGAAGATATGTTGTTGACTATGGAATCGATAGGCTTATATACTGGGGTGCTGTTTGGGGATGGATGATAGGGAGATCCTAAGAGGTGGGGTTTCTTAGAAGAAAGGATAAATCCAAATTCAGAGTTTGTGACTTCTGTGCTATATATGGGTATCTTTAGAAGATTTTAAACTAGAACTAATCATATTAAGAACTTGTCTCTGTGTCAGTTGGGTTATGTGGTTACAGAGTTATTTGTTATCTTGAATTCTTTTTGTTTATGTCACAGTGTCTAATTTCAGTCTTTCCATTCATTCTCACTTTAACTTTATAAATTTATAAACTTTATAAACATAGACTGTATTGACCTAAGAGAAAACATCAGTAATGTAGCAGTGATAACATCTTTACCACCAAGTAGAAGGTTCATGAAGTCAGAGGTGTAATCTGTTTTGTTGATTGCCATGTATACCTGGTGCATAGATACTAAAGCAAATGGTTGCTCAATGAACATTTATTGTTTTAACAAGGAAAATAATGCATTAATCTTTTGCTATGAAAATTAATTATTAAACCAGTTAAATTGTCTTGGGATTTCAAGGTATATTTTTAGTTGTGTTTATTTATTAAATTAGAGGTGAAAGGCAGGATTTTCATGCTAAGAATTCTTTAGCAGGATGAGATGGGAAATGCGATCACTGTTGCTTATTTTACCACATGCAAGTCTTTGGTTTTCACTGGTGAAGGGCCAATATTTCCAAAACGAATTTTTTAAAAAATCTTGTGATTGTAAGTACTTTCAGGCGTGTAGAAGTATGTGTGTGTGTGTATGGGGAGGGCAGATAATGATTTGAAAAATATACTCATTTCTGGTGATCATCCTTGGTTTTGGATATATAGCTTCCCTCTCTCTAAAGAGAAAAAGAATGTTCATTTGGAAGGGACCAGAGAAATCCCTGCTTGCACATCTCTCCCCTGTAGATAGTTATCCCATATTATGTAAGATGCTGAGGCCTTATTTCCTAGTTTCATGTCCTTGCACAAGTTGCTTCATCTTCCTGTGCCTTCTTTCCCCATTGACAAAAAGGGAATAATAATAATACTGATGTCATAATTTGGTTGTGAAGAATCAGTGAGTTACTACATATAAAGTATATAGAGCAGTGCCTGGTGCAAAGTAAGCACACAATAAACATTATCATTACTGTTAGTTTCATACGCTAATGCATAAAACATTGCTTTATCCAAGCAACTTAACACAAGTCAGGAATGGATGATCTCTGGTTTTGGCACCCATGTTCCATAATCCTATAGAGAGCCTTCAAGACTCCCTAGTTGTCTCTTTATGAAAATACAGGTCAAATCAAACCAAAACACATATGAGAGACCACATAATGCCTGTTATGTCTGAATGAAATTGGGTGTCCTGGGACCCCTCCAATCCTCTTTGACATGTCCTCAAACTCTGAGAACGGCCTGGCTTCCTTTGCAGTGCTTTTTAAAACTGGGACTAGCCCAAGACTGACAATGGTGATAGATGAGGAACATTCTAGGTTGGTACCTCTGAAACCTCAAGTCACCAACTCTACGTGCAATCCCAATTCAGAAGAGTTTGGAAGGAGCAGAATGAGGTGAACACCTGATTTTTTTCCCCGTCAACATTTCCAGCCTAATATTGTAGGCAGAAGACTAAGACATGGCTTGTGATGGTCCTGCTAGGCAACAATACCATGGCAATGAATAGAAGCTCCTTCAGGCAATGAAATATGTAGCTTTTAAAAATGAAAAAAGGGGGCTTCCCTGGTGGCGCAGTGGTTGGGAATCCGCCTGCCCATGCAGGGGACACGGGTTTGTGCCCCGGTCCGGGAAGATCCCACATGCCGCGGGGTGGCTGGGCCTGTGAGCCATGGCCGCTGAGCCTGCGCGTCTGGAGCCTGTGCTCCGCAACGGGAGAGGCCACAACAGTGAGAGGCCCGCGTACCGCAAAAAAAAAAAAAAAATGAAAAAAGGAATATGACTACACCTTTACATCAAAACACACATACACGGCCAGCTGGATTTCAAGAATGTGTGAAGATTTCTTGAGTATTATTTGAAGGTAGTCTTCTGATTTAGCTTTCTGTAAACTGGCTTTGGTGCCCTTCTTTCTCTTTCCCTGGCCCTTATGCATATGACACTCTTCCCAATGACCCACTCTCTGACTTTCTTTAGATAACTTGAAAATATTGACTGTACAGACACCAAAGGTGAAAGGGATCTTCATCCCCACTGAACTCCAAAGAGCAATTCTCTTTTCTCACTCCCAGAGGAATGTTTGTAATCTTGTTAGAAGTATTTCTGCTGTACTATAATGTCTACAGAAAATAATGATCAAAGTTTCTCATTAACTACATTTTAATGGGCTTCATTAAAAAGTCAGCTTACCCCAGTCTCAAAGTGAAAATTAAAAAAAATTCACTTAATAAATGAAATACACATGTAAAAGTTAAGATGTTTTTAGTCAAAATAATATGATGAAAACAATGTAGACTCCATCACTGTATTTCAGAGTTTTTAGATCCAGGGATTTTTTTTAATAAAAAGTGAAAGGCCCCTATCCTTACAAAATAGACATATACACAAAATAAATCTATAAAAATTTTAAAGATAAATCCAAGAGATGTATTTGATGAAGCCTATTCAGATATATCATATAGAAATGTATAGATCTCAGATTAAAACCCCTGCATTGACTCAGGTTATTGCCAGACCCTTGCAGTCAGTGCATGACGAGACCCTACCATGCAGTGAATGGGTTACAGGTGTGCCAAGACCATAGTCCCTTTCTATCTTCAAGGCAGAGACATAGGGTCAAGGGTAGCTAAAACCTCAGGGTCTTTTTCCTCTCATTGTGAGCAAGCATGACAATTTCCCCCATTAAACTCTAGAAGTCTTATTTTCTACCTGATTTTTAACATGAAATGGGTTGGACATAGTGCTAAAGAATTAATTGTTCATTCTTTCAGTGAAAGTTTTTTGAATACCTCTTATTAATTATGAACAAGTGTGTTAGATATGGGTGGAGTAATAAAGGTGACTAGGTTGATTCTCTAACCTTGAGGCAATCATAGCTACAAGGGGAGATAACCAAATAATGAAGTAAACTACCTATAGGCCATATGTGAAGACCTGTTGGAGCACAGAGGAGAGTCAGCCTAATTTTATTTGGAATGAAAAGCAGGGTGAGGACGCTGAACTTTGCATTAGGTGGAGTTCACCAAAATGAGTGTATGACGTAGTATCATTTTGCCAATAAATAATTTTCTGTTACAACATTTTTAATGGTTGCATACTATGTCACAGTGTGGATATAACACAAATAATTTAATTGAGCCCTTATTTTTTTGTCATTGGGTTAGTTCCATTTTTTGGCAACTATGAACAACATTGAGATAAAGATTTGTATGCTGAAATCATAGTGCATGGCCTGTGATTCTCTTAGAATACAGCCCTAGATGTGAAATTACTGGCTCAAAGGACCAGCAGTTTTTTAAAGCTTAAGTAAATTTTCTCAAGCTAACATTACAAAAGAGTAGGGCTTTGGGGCCAAACCTGAGTTCAAAATATAAACATTCCTTTTGTTGGTTATTGACCTTGGGCAAGTTGCCTAAGGTTTATTACCTTTAGTTTCTGCATTTAATAAATGAGGATCATAATACTTACCTTGAAGAGCTGCTTTAAAAACTGTAGTGGAGGGCTTCCCAGGTGGCGCAGTGGTTGAGAGTCCGCCTTCCGATGCAGGGGACATGGGTTCGTGCCCCGGTCTGGGAGCCTGTGCTCTGCAACGGGAGAGGCCACAACAGTGAGAGGCCCGTGTACTGGGAAAAAAAAACAAAAAACAACTGTAGTGGAGTGTAATAAATACTTATCGAATCTCCCTTTTATTTTTGACAATAGGTACCAGTTAGTTGCTAAATCCTAGCAATAAAATTCAAATGTTCTAAATATTTTAGGTTAGCAACATTAATTTCTAACAGGAAATGTGCACTATCTAAATAACTGTGTGGTATAGTTGCACTCAATTCATTATATGGCCCGCATTTCGAAAATTCTGACTCCTTGTCCATATAAATAACTTTAAAATTGCTGGACTCTGGTCTGAAATTTGCTCCTAAAATATAGGAAAGTTCCAGAATTGCACAAAGAGACAGAAATCTGGGATAAAATCCATATTCTTCCACCTATTTCCTGTGTCACTTAATCTCTCAGACCCTCAGTATTATCATCTGAAAAAGGAACATAAGGTTACATTCTCTTTCTGCTTCAACAAATCAAATGAATAATATAAATAAAAATATATAGATGATAGATGGATCTCTAAATTGGTATTCTGGTATAACCCATTATTCATATTTGTTTTAAAATCTATCATGAATCTCTTTACTTATGGAAAAAAGAATAGGCATCATGTAAAGTGTACACTTCTCTCATGCTTGTCAGTGTATTATGAGTTTTTCATATTATCTTGATGTGGGGCACTGACTTGAAGGACTTATTTTTGAACTCTCGTCAGCATTCCATGATTAACGTTGCCCAGAAGAGAAATGCTATTTTGCATCCTGCATCTTCAGTGCAACTGTCAGCAAATAAGGAAGGCATCGTCTTTACCATCCTTATTGCTAACGTAAGAAGCAGAAAAGAACAGCTGGATTTTCACACACTGGGCTGGTAGAAGCACTGGCATTTAGTGAAATCTGTTTTCAATTTCTACCTACATCTTTTTGCTTTAAGAATGGGAAAATAGCATTTTTATCCCAAAGCCTATTTTTAAATTCCAAATCTGGGATATTTACAGATCTCAAAGTTGTTCATCTCAATGTTGCTTTTCCTCCTTGACATAAAAATGCAAAGTTAATGCTGATTGCATAGTATCTATTTTGCTTATCTACTTTTACTGCTGTATTTTCTCTGTGTCCTAAATTCCCTGTAATGTTTCAGCTTCTCTCTGTTCTCAAATTTGGCTAAAATTTATAATGGCAGTGGGTAGAAATAATCTTTTAAAATGAAGAAATGGAAGGGTTAAATTTTGCTGCAATAAAAGGGCAATACTATAGCTCAGACATTTGCTCTTTAAACAGGAAAAAAAAAATCTGTAGCCTCTAGAGTTACAGTGGGCCAAAATTAGGTAGTCTATATGGTAATTTTGTTGAATCAGTTTCTTTTTTGTATTGCACACATGGTGGGATCGTGAAATAGTGCAGCCACTTTGTAAAGCAGTTTGGCAGTTCCTCAAAATGTTAAACATAGAGTTATCATATGATCTGGAAATCCTGCCCGTAGGTGTATACTAAGAGAATTAAACGTATTTCTACACAAGATTTTGTACATGAATATTCATAGCAGCATGATTCATAATAGTCCAAAAGTGGAAACAACCCAAATGTCTATCAACTAATGAATTAATAAATGAAACATGGTACATCATAAAATGAAAAATTATTTGGCCACTGAAAAGGAATGAAGTACTGATACACGCTATAACATAGATGTACTGTGAAAACATTACGGGCAATGAAAAAATGGCCACATATTATATTACTCCATTTATGTGAAGTGTCCAGAACTGACAAATGCACAGAAACAAAAAATAGATTACTAGTTTCCAAGAGTGGGAGGCAAAGGAGACTGAGGAATGGTTGCTAAAGGGTATGGGATTTCTTTTTGAAGTTAGGAAATGTTCTAAAATTAGGTTTCAGGGATCATCGCACAGCTCTGTGAATATACTAAAAACCACTGAATTACATACTTTAACACAGTGACTTTTTGGCATGTGAATTATATCTTAAAGCTCAGATAAAAGTAACATATATTCATTAATAAAAAATAGAAATTGGGAATGGTGAAAATGAATGGGGAAGTCATGACTGAACAGTTTAGCATCATAAGCCTTTCATGTTTAACATTCTTTATAAACATTTCTATTTTTAATGACTTTGGAATGTCTTTTAACTAAATGAACCACAGTTCACTTAAGCATTTCTTTGTTTCAAGTGTAGATGATTGCCAACTACTCACTAGTATCAGATTTTATTTTTTCTTTTTTATTGAGAACCAGGCAAAGTGTCTGTGGTCACCGACACATACTTGTTATAGTGGTCAGTCTTCTAGGACCTGGACATATACTCCAGGACATAACTAGCAGCTGGCAGCCTGGTTATCATAGAGGTACTTGTCCTCTCACCTGGGTCACCGCTATCACTGTAACTCATTGTAGGAATAGAGACCTACAATGACACAGCCAACAGTCATTGAAAATGTCTTTCATATACTCCTTATATGGGGGAAAATGTGGGTGTCCATTTTTTTTCTCATTGAAAACATATTTTAAGACTTCACGTAGCTAAACGTGGCAGGCAAGTAATTCACAGACTTGCAGGCCACAAACTCTGATAGTCTAGGATGGAGAATAAGACAACAGATTAGTTGAAAAGCTTCCTGTGTCTTTTTACTAATGCAAGATTTAGTACATTTAAGGATATTATAATGAGATCAAATCAAAGTTACAGTAGAATGAGGGAATAAGAAAAACAAATGGAGGTCAAAATGTGCTTTCACAGTTCTCTTTTGCACCAGTTAGATCTACAGGGCAGAGACTTAATGCAAGTTGATGTGTGATTGCTCCAGTTTTAAAACAATGCAATTCAGTTTACATCTGGTTTCATTATGGCTATTGAGATAGCACTTGAGCAATTCAAAGATAAGAGAAATGGTAGGGGTAGGGGTATCGAGCGTATGTATGGAAGTGTATTTCGATCCTGCACTTTATTGTTATAACATGCAGGGATCTAGTAACTCTTTAACATGTAGTCTGTTATGATTTCATCTGATATAACTGAGAGCTAGCAGCTTTGCCTCTCAAAGAATTCATGTGGTCAGTCCCACTAAATGTGACACATTCACTGTGTGGTAGAGACAATTCAGAGAGTAGACTTAGACGTACAGTCATATGACCTGGTGCTTAAACTAAATTAAAATGAGTGTGCTAATACTTTGTTTTCACCTCTTCAGCTTCACAGCAGTTTATAAAAGGGAGATGTTTGTATGAGAAAAAGTCCCCATTGGGGATTAATGCCCAAGTCTCTACAAAATTTTACATAAAATAAACATATTATCATAGGACCTGATATGTTACCAAGTCATTTCATGGAGTAATTAACACATACCCTGTCCTAATCCTATGGGAATGTTTATATTACAGAGTTTACAGTATACGGAAACTGAGAAAGTGATTTTAACTTTTCAATAATCAAAGTATAAAAACAAGAACTGGGACAGGAAGTAAGAAAATCAAATCACATTTGTGAAGCCCCTATTCTAGCGCTATCCTAGAAGATTCTAAAGTGTTAACACATTCAGTCCTCCAGAAATCACAGGAGGTGGACTTCATTATCTCCATTTCACAGAGAAGAAAGCTGAAGGTCCCAGATCACAAGCCAATGTCTTAGGAGATTTGCAATTCAGCGCGACAGGTTTTAAAGCTTACATTTTTACTTTAGACCACATATTCTAAACCCAGTCATGATGTTGGGAAGATACTCTTCTTTAGAAGAGTCTGTAAGTGATGACTTGCAGTGTCACTGCCTTGCAGACCTTGATTAAATTCTTAATACAGTAGTCACCCTCACATTTTATTTGTTACATGTGTTTTCTAAAAGGTTATAATTCATTCTTTGGTAAGGGCACTGGGAAATCCCAAATCAAAAGTAATCTTGATTAGAAAAAAAAATGCTGTGGAAGGGAAGACTGGACTTTCTTCACATGTTCAATATTGTTCCTGGTGCAGACCCTTCCTGACACACACACACTTTGATCATACCTTAAATTAAAGTAAATAAACAAAAAGATAAAGGTAAGCTGGCCTCATAGTAACTGGATAAATGTATGGACTCCACAGCATCCACTAGAGGATGATAGACCAATGAGAGCTCAGTTCAGTCCTTACCCTGCAGTGGAGAAATCAATGAGAATGCTGCCGGCTTTGTTATTAGAGCACCATCCCATGTGTTTTCTAAATACTACTCCTTCTTACCATTTAACAGTGCATAAATGATACACTATGAGGCTCCATTTCTGTCCACAGTCTTTGAGCTCTTTCCCTTCTGTATTCACTCCATTCACTCCATTCTTAGGGAAACCATTCTGGCTTCACTAAGGGCAGAGGGATGGATGCCAACGGCTCCTGGACCTAGAACCTTCCAATTCACCTTCAGGTACTAAGACAGCTTTACCAGCCCACAACTGACAACAATCATTGTGACCAAAAGATGTCATATTAGTTTGCTCACGCAGCCATGACAAAATACCATAGGCTGGGAGGCTTATACAACTAACGTTCAGTTTCTCCTATCCTGGAGGCTGGAGGTCCAAGTCCAAGGTCAAAGTGCCAGAGGGATTGATTTCTGGTGAGACCTCTCTCCTTGGCTTGCAGGAAAGGCCTCATATGGCCTTTCCTCTGTGCACACACATTACTGGTATCTCTTCCTCTTCTTAAAAAGACACCAGTCCTAGCACAACATTGTAAATCAACTATACTCCAATAAAAATTAATTAAAAAAAAATCCTACTCGGGGGAAAAGAAAAGACACCAGTCCTATCAGATTAGGGCTTCACCCTTTTGACCTCATTTAACCTTAGCTACCTCCTTAGAGGTACTATCTCCAGACAGTCACACTGGGGGTTGGAACTTCAACATAAGTGAATTTTAAGGAGACACAATTCAGTCTGTAACACATAAGACTGCATTAAGTTGTTCAGAGGAATTATACTCCAGCCCCTGGATCTTTGTAATCACCAGAGGGATAGAGAGGGGAACTTTACAAATGCTCATGTCCAGGCCATACCCCAGAACAATTAAATCAGAATCTTCTAAGCTAGGGAAGGGCATAGTAAGCACTTTTTAAAACCTCCCCATGTAACTATAAATTTACATCCAGGATTAAAAACAGAGACTTAAGTTGTTTAAGACCTATTGGTCCAATGCTTAATGCATACAATGTTGTGAATCCTACTGGGGAAAAGGAAAGAAGAATTAATGCTGGCATTTTAAGCATATTATAATGTGCTTACAAAGAATATGTACTGTATATTATACTTATTTTTATCAATACACTGTATTGCATGATATACTGAAAAACAAATACCATATACCGTAGTGTACTTAGGGATGTAAGTACAAGATAATAGACAGTTCTAGAATCAGACAGCTAGGGTTCTAATTCTAATTACGTGATCTTAACATTCCTGAGAAAAATAAGAATGATGATAATAGTATCTATCTTTGTTATGAGATTAAATGAGATTATACCTGCAAAGCTTCAAATGATCTGTCAGTATTATTATTAGCAATAAAGAAGTCAAATGCAGAAAAACCGAAAGTGTCTATTTCCATGTATCTTCTCCCTGATACACTGAGATCCTCAATCTTTGAGATTCAGCAGTGTGTCCTTGCAAAGCCTAAATTATCTACATTTTATATATCAAAGTGGTGGGACTTGGGACAAAGGGCATATGGAAATAGCAGAAACAGTAGTTAAGGTCACGGTAGAGATACTGGAAAAGCTTCGAGCAAACTTCTACCTATTGGAGGTGATTTGGGGACACTGTGAGGATGATGCTAGAGCCCTCACAGAGCATAAAGGCAGCCTTTTATAGGTCACTCCTGTTCTGTTGGAGTATTAGATTTTTTGTCATTAATTTTAAGAATCCAGAAACCCAACTTGCTGAAAATTTTCAGGCGATATCAAACAAACGTGTTTTGAGTTGAAGCTGCCCTATGTTTCTCAGCTTTTTCTAAAACACTGAGCAGTTCAGTTTGGCATTTCAATCTGTCTCCTCTTATATTTATATTATAAAAAAGCAGACCTGGTAGAAATGTTGCTTCTGAGCCCTGAGAATGGTGAAAGGATAAATCTTTTGTTCGCTTCTGTTAGAGATGTTTCATTATTCTCATTTGAAGTGTGTGGGAAGCCTTTCCTGTCTAATCTTTAGCATTTTGATGAAATTGCCATAAAAAGCTTTTCTGTGTTTTGTGTGAATCTTTATCTCAGTTGGAGGTTTAAAGGGGGTTAAAGGGGTCTATTTTCCTGCTATGTTTAAAGTATACTGCTTCTGTGTAGAAACACTGACCAGCTAAGGAGGGTTCATCTTAAATCATTCAGTGGTTAAATGCATGGCTTCAGAGCTAACCTGCCCAGTTTGAAATTTTGCTTTTGACATTCACTAGCTTACTTTCTCTAAGACTCAGATTACTTATCTGCAAAATGAGGGTAATGATGGCAGGTGCTTCAAAGTTGTCAGGAACATTAACTTCGCTACTGCGCAGGAAACACTTAGAACACTGCTAGGTCCATGGCCAGCATCACTCTGTGTTAAGGATTCCTGAAGCTTACTTTAAGCTGCTTTTGCCAAACCCACTAAAGGCATTAGTCTAATGTCTAGGAGAAAGAAAACTCGCCTCTAAGCCACACTGGTCTGGGTTTGAATCTTGACTCCTTCACTTAGGAGATGAGCACTTTTAAGTAGCAATCACTAGTAGCCTTTGTTAACTCATTTCTAAAATGAAGCAATTATAAGGTCCCCTTTGTATATTTGGTGTAATGATTAAATGAGATGCATTTACACTGTCACTGTCTGAGTTTAAGTCACGATTTATTACCTCTTGCCTTTGGGGTTGCGGAAGCCTCACAACTGGTCTTGCAGCCTCCGTTCTTACCCATTCACTAGCCACTCATCATGCAACAATCTAAATAATTTAAAATATAAATTAAATCATGAGACTCTCCTACTTAATATGTTTATTGGCTTTCTATAAATTTTTGGAATAAACGCCAGTCTTACAACCATGGTATATGTGGCCACGTCACAATAATCTACCCATGCCTAAATTTCCAAGCTTATCTTGAACACTGCCTACTCCCTTGTTCAATATATTCCAGTCACACTTGCTTTTCTTATGTTCCTCGAACATACCAAGCTCTTTTCTACCTCAGAACCTTTGCACATGTTCATGCTTACAAAATTCTGGCATCTATAAGGGGTTAGTGTTCCTTTCCAACCTGTACATCTCTACTCAAAGTCATCTCTTCAGACAGGCCTTTTCTTACCATCTGATCTAAAGTGGGCAGCCCTCCAGGGTGATCTACATAATACCTCATCTCTTTAGTATGTGTTGTCGTGCTTTACAATTATCTTGTTTATATATCTGTTTAGTTGTGCATTGTTTCTCTTCTCTGAAACTTGCAGGTAGGATCTTGTCTGAATTGGTCATCATTGCATTCCATAGTCCCTGGTATATATTAAGTGCTCAGTAAGTATCAGTGGAAGGGAGAAGTGAATGAAGGAAAAAAAAGAAAGAATGATAACATCAAAGGTGTTCAATATATTTTAGCACTATTAAAGAAAAAAAAATTTTTTATTTGCCATATATATATATATATATATATATAATTTTTATTCACCATATATACCAAAATAAGCTGGAAAAGTAAAAAAAAACAGAAAAGAAAAAATTATAAAGGCAAAGATTAATTATGGAATTGAAAAGTTTTACTAACAGTTAGAGAATGCCATTCATCAGAGAATCTGGACTTTGGAATGGACTTCTGGGGAGGAGAAAATGGAGTAGTCTTTTAAAGCCATGAGTCAGAAACTGTCTCTCAAGAGGAAAGTGGTATCTCTCTCAAAGTGGTGTTGCTTGGCTATCAATCGCTGGACTCGTCCATTAGGTAAGTCCCGGAACTAGCTGGAGGTTATCCACTGTGCAAGGATTTTGGCACCAAGCTGCTTCTGCTACAATCACACCACACCCAAGACGTTAAGTGTTCAAAGCAGAATATGGTACCCAGTCAGCTCTACACTGGCTTCAGCAGGCTAGCTGGTCAAATCGGGATTTGGCAGGGCCATCTCTGCCTTACAGCTTCCATCATTTCCTCTTTCACTGAGCAAGGAAGTCCATCTATAGATAATCTTAATTCCTTGCAGCCTGCATCATGGCACTTCTATTTCTAGAAGACCAGGATGATACTTTCTTTCCAAATCTGTTCTTGAAAGCTCTTGTCTCACTGAAATAGCTTTTCCTGTCTCCACCAGCTGGACACTCAAAAAAACATTATCTCAAAAGGACTTATTTTAGTTTTTCCATCCATCATCTGGAGAAAAAAATGTGAGGATTCATTCTGATCTAACAATTGTGTGTGGCTGCTTCAGAGAGAGAGAGACAGAGCCAGAGAACATACCTGGTGAAACGCCTCCTACTTCTCATAAACGTCCCCCACGAGTGACTTCTCCAGAAGACGTTCTCCCACAGGCTGACTTGAAGGGCAGGCACTTGGGGCTGTGAAGGTTGTATGTACAAACATATTCTCAGCAATACTGATACTGTTATTCAGTTCTGATTACTCACCTTATTGCAGGTGCCATTCTCAAAGCTTCCCATAGATTAGTTCACTTAACCCTCACATTCAACCAATGAGGAAACTGAGGCACAGAGAGGTGGATTGTGGTGTCTGAGGTGACCGATGAAATTGTGTGGCTGGGATGGTAACCATATAATCTGGCAGCAGGTGACTTACTCTTAACCACTACAGTCTATTCCCTAGATGGTGCTAGTTTTATAGTTTCTGTGTTTCTACATCTAGGTCTGTGGGATACAAAGGGCTATCACGCTTATCGAAAAAAAAAAAAAGTTTGCAACTTTGCCTTAAAAATGTTAATCATCCAAGACCAATGGCCTCTGAAGAAATAATTGCTTCCTGTTTGCTTCCAAGCAAAATTTCAGGCTTGTAATTATAATTCTACATCTAAAGCTGTCCAGTGTTTGAATCCTTGTAACCAAAGCAGCTGCCTTTTCCTCAGCATCTTAGATGAAATTTGCAGAACTCAAAGGTTTATATTCAGTATATTCTAGAATTTTGTTATGGGGTTTTCAAGTAAGTAGGATCCTCAGAAGGGCAGATATATAGAGTAAACCACCCATTCTGTTGGTCCAGGCGTCTATCTGTATCCCATTCTCAAGAAGACAGGAGAAATGGAAGGTAAAACATAGGAGTTGGGCTGAGTTTAAGGATTCCCTGAAGAAATAAGGCCTTCCTTGGTGAGAACAGCCCAAGAAGCTGATAAAAGTGGTCTGTTTTCAAAGCAAGAGTATCCAGTGACTTAGAATCAAAGTAATATAACATCATACTTTTTTGATACATTATCAACTATATGTGTATATGTGTATATAGTCTGAGTATCTGAGAGACTCGATTTATTATTAAATAGTTGTTTGGGGGAAAATCATCTTTATACCACAGAGTATCCATTTCAGCTTCTTAAAGAAAAGATCAAGTAAAGAATATTGAAGAAGACAGCATTTCTATCTCAGCTCTGCTACTTGCAAACTGAAGGAGATTTAAGTCAGTCACTAAACCTTAGTGGTCTTATATCTAAAATGCGAAGATAAGAGTTCTATTTTAGGGCTCTTTTGAGGATTCATTTTAAAAAATGTATGAAAAGTGATTTTAGTGCCAGACCTGATACATAGAGGACACTCAGCAAATGACAGTTAATAAAAGGAAATCATTATGTAGATAATACAAAAATCCTTAGTTTCAGGCTTCTGATTAAACGTGAGAGGGGGCAGCGGAATTAACTCCCTAATTAACTGATGCGCTAGTGTTTATTCTATGTAAACCTTGTAACGGGGTTTTTCTGTCAGGACCTGAAGGGTTAAGCCTAGAGCCGCCACTAGGTGTCATGTTGGGATCGCTTTTGGAAGCACAAGCTCCCTTAACTGGTTCCAAACAAAAAGAGGCACTTTCTCAGTTAATTTCAGCTACTGTTCAGTTTCATTAAATAGAGATTCTTACTCTGCACTTGTCACATCTTCGGAATCTTTTGCTTTGTCTTACAGGTATTTGCAACCATTTAAACTTTTCACCCCACCACGCAGATCTAGCAGGAGGTAGATTTTGAACTAGGGTAGGTTTGACTTAGTGGGGACATGCTGTAGGGAGAGAAAGATCTCTCTTAGTCTTGTAACCCCCATAATATCCTTTAGTTCCCCCATCCTAGGATACCTGAAATTAACATGGACACTGAGAAGTAATCTTGCTCTTACTATAAAATCTGCCACAGGGATGCAATTGATGCTTCCCCTAGATAAGTTCCATATATGGAAATCTGGAGCACCCACTGGTTTTCTTCACCACATCCCTCATCCTCCTACTTTCCTACTTTCTGTGCACTACCTTTCCAGCCAATGTCCCCAGCATTATTCTTCTCTTTGGGCCGTTTGGTTAAGTTAGAAAGAAATTTTACAAATAAAGAGATCCAGATCGGAGTGTTAGTCATTCAACAGTTTGCCGATTCCAGAAATACTGTGTTTTAAAAGAAGGTTTGGGGGGCTATGTTTTGACCACAGAGAATGGCAACTCAGCACCATTAAACGAGGTGATGGTGGAGGAAAAAGGATGATTTGAAGCCCGGGGGTGGTTTCCAGATGACTCTGTTCTGGAAATATTTCATATAGCTACCTGTTCTGTTATAAAGAAAGCTGTGTCTCCAGGCATGCACAGATATTTAGGAGTGGTTGTTAATACAAACTGAAGCCTTTTTTTTTTCGGGATTGAATAGGTTAACTCTACCTAGATCAAATAAAAATAAAATAAAAAGGGAAATTATGCCAAAGAAATCACCTGGAGGGAAACAAGTATCTGTCTGAACCTATGAAGGAGAAGTCATAAGAAAAATGCAGAACCAGGTAAAATGTTAGAGTAGTCAAATTGCAACCAAATAGTTACAAGTTGCTAGGATTTGAACACCTGTAGAAAGTCTCATCATATCATAAAAGAAATGTCCTTTCACTCCCTGGAAAATTTCTGATTTTTAACACATTTCAAAATAATTCATTCATACTATCCTTCCTTCAAAAATTATTTAGAATACCTACTAAAAGTCATCATTCTTCTAGGAACTAAAGACATGACAATAAATAAGATCAAGATTGACCATGTCCCTACCTTTGTGAAACTTACATTCTGATTGGCAAAGCAGATATCAAAGAACTGAAAAAAATATAACATTTCAGAAGTGAGAAGTCTATGAAGAGAGTAAAGCAGGGTTAGGAGCTGGAGACTCACGAGACTACATGGTTTTTCATATAAGCTTTTGTAGAAATAAATAAGATAACGAAAATGAACAAGAAGGTTTAGGCTCGTTGGCTGTATAATCTTGAGCTGGTCCCAGAGAATTGGTTCACTTATCTTTAAAATAAGAATGATGCTGAGAGGTAAGGAGTGCATATATTTTATCTGTGAACTCTGGCAAGGACCTCTGAGCAGGTGACTTGTGGCTGAGGTTTGAATTTTGAGGAGCCAGCCACAAGATCTATGAAAAGGCTTTGCAGAGAGCAAGTCCAGCTAGCATAAAATTTCTGCCCCTGGAACTGTCTTAGGGGGGTTCTAGGAATCACAGAACGGCCAGCATGGCTGGAGTTTCATAAGCAAGGGGTAGAGATGAGGAAAGGTGAATTCACTGAGAGATTACAAGGAATTATGTAAAATGCTCCAAGTGAAAATTTCTAGCATAGATTGCAGCCAATGTGATGTTGAACACACCTATCCAAAAAGTCCCCATTCCACCTGAAATAAAATTCAAATTCCTTACTAACTCCTTGCCTGCGAAGTCCTCTTGATCTTTGCATCCTAAGATAGAGTCTTACACATGGAAGTGCTCAGAAATGTTCTGTTCAGTGAGTGTGCCAGCCTGTCCTGAAGAGGAATCACATCGTGGTAAACTCTGCTAGTTGCCATCCAGCCTCTCACAGCCCCCTCAGTTCCTGCTGGCGGAGTCTGTGTCCCACTGAAGTGGTTCAGTCAGCTCCCTGGGTCCCCTGCTGCTAAACTTTGGCAGGTAATCCAGTTCTGACCAATGAGACAGGAGAGAATACGTGAGAATGTTCTTCTTTCCTCATCAAGAGAGACCCCCAAGGCCTGTCAGTCTCTTCCCGCTTTTGAACATTATAGTGTGAGGATGATGTGCTTAGAGCTGCTGCAGTCATTTTCTATTAAGGGGGAAACCATCAAAAGCTGAAGATGATGGGAATATGGAAAACTCCTAGGTTTTTGGAGACATAATTTAACCATTGAATAAACTGGGGAATCACCATCTCTTGATTTACTGTTTTGGAAATTACTAAGTGCTTTACTGTTCAAACTACTATTTTATTTTAGTTCCATGCAAGGGCATAAAATCCACACTTAGTAAACATTTTTTTGTTGAGTGAACTTATTAAGACTTAATTCTTCAATAAACAAAGGCATTAGTATCTTACACTTTTAGAGGAATTTTACCCCAAGGATGAAATAACTAAAACAGTAGTCAGGACGCCCGTGTTCTAGATTTTACTCAATACTGACTAAGTAAGAGTTGAGTAAACATAGAGGTCCCAGGAGACTTGCTTCTACTCTTTATACTTATGGTCTGAAGTACATGTTTGTCTCCTGATTATGTCTCTGTGACTTTTATCGCATCAGTGAAGTCACACTCCTCACCAATGTATCAGCAGCTAGAGTGCCTTGAAAAAGACCTCTGTGAAAACTATCTTTCCCATAGACTAAAGTTGGCCATACTTTTTATTTTCTACGACTCCCTTCCATATCTTTTGTTTACAATGCTCTTTTCAGAAGGACTCATCTTGCAGAGAAGAGGAACACGTGCCTTCTTTGTTTGGGTTCCAGTTTGTAGGTAGATTCTCAAATGCCTGCATAACTTTCTCCTTGAAGCAAATGTTTCACTTGACATTCAAAGTGTGTTTACTGACATTTTCTGAATCCTGCAAATGTTGATATTGATAAGAGGTATTTAAATATTTTCTTATTTTCCACTTCCTAAAAAATCAAAGGATTATTATCAGTGATACCTGGGTAACTGTTATAAAGTATAAAAATTATATTTTTAACCTTGGTAACTGTTACAATTATTCATAGTAATATAGATTTCCACCACCATAATACTGTTTTTTAAAGGAAATAAAGACTCTTAGAATGAAGTATAGTACATGAATATATTTCATGTTAGGAATCAGACAGCTGCTATGGCATATACAATGGAAGAATAGTATAAATTTAGTAATTCAAACATCTATGGAATCATCCATTGCCAAAATTGTTTACTACTCTTTCATTATTTTTATCATAGATTCTCATAAGTGAATTATGATATATTTTAAATTAATGAGTATTTTAAATACCGCCCAACTTTTTTCACAGAAAGTTTCTACTCCTATCTTTTCAGTTAGGAAAAAAATGAGAAAATGGTCTTGAGCTTAAGATGCTTGGTGATGATAACAACAACAGAGGTGATGGCAGTGATGGTGGTGAATTTTATCATTATCGGTACCAGCTCTCATTTATTGAGCACTTACTGTATGCCAGGCATTGTAATGAGCTGTTTACTAATAATACATCACTGTTTTTCCATGAAGTGTAGGTATTGTTATCCCTATCTTATCCAAAACTATCACCTAGAACGACTAAGTGATCTCCTTATTTTAAGTTGTTTGATAAGAATAAATCTTGAGAGAAGTAACGTGCATGAAGCCAGGAGAACACTGAGCATCTGAGATGACTGAGAAGAATTCATCATCTACTAGGGCAAATGGTAACAGAAGGAAGTGTCTACTGTCCATGAAAGGAAATTCCATCTTTACTGGAGAAAAAAAAAACAACAAAAACAATTTCTATCTGTATATTTTGCTGGTAAGGAGTTCAGGGGGAGCCCTACAGATTTCCCTCAAAATATTTCCGAGCATTTCTGGGGAATATCACACCTGCAAATCCTCTAGAGAACAGAACACAGTGATGTGTAGGACAAGCAAACAGCTTTTCCTTTCATGTTATTTTCTGGAAGTTTTTTTTTTTAGCATGATACCAGCTGAGTTGCAGAGTCCATTAAAATGATAAGCCTGTCTTCCCAAATGTCAGGATAGGCGTCAGGCATCTCTTAGAAAGATCTGAATTTGGGCTTTATCAGCTAAAGAGCTTATTTTCTAAATAGTGTTGTCTTATATTGTATTCATGAAGGGTGATGGTGTGTACAGAGATCTGTAGATGAATCCACTGCCAATCAAAAACAAAAAATTCTTACTTTATTGCAGACATACCACTTAAAGTTAAATGTAACTGTAACTTGTTTGCTGTCCCAGCAAAATGGCACTTACATCACAGAAATTCCATGATTCAGGACAGGAGCTCAACTTCTTATTCTTAAGGTTTAGGCCAGGGAAACCACAGAAAGAATTTTAAGCCGAAGAATGAAAATCAGTTTTAAGCCTTTAATATCCATCTTCCTTTCAATCCCCTGTACTTGACACAAAATAATTAAGGTGTTTCATCAGACATTTAATTTTCTACCTGCAGAAAATTGGGGGCAGGCAGGCATTACTAAAAATTATCGTCATTGAATGACTAATTAGATCCTAGCATTAAATGAATTGTCAGTCCCTGGTGAGGCTGAGTTGTAATCTTAAAGACAACTTGAGACATGTTGGAGAATAACACGGGTGGATATGTGTCATCCCATCTATCCATCCATCCAACCATCTATCCATCTTTCCTCTCTCCCTTCCCTTCCCTTCCCTTCCCTCCTTCCTGCTTTCTTTCTTTCTTTCCTTCTTTTTTTCTTGAACCACCCAAAATCGAGACCTTCTGTTAAGTGCTAGGTAGTTGTTAGTTAACAAATATTGATTTCCCCTCTATTTAACACTGTGGTCTTATCCTTTCAATCTCCCAGACTGTGTCCTAAGAATGGAGTTTGATGGACTAAACTCAGAAAATTACAGATTGTCACTGTAGTTCATAATACAGGTTCTCATCATCATACTACTATTATGTTGATGAGTGTCTTTGGATGGGACATTTAACTTTCCTGTGCCTCATCTAGAAAACGAAAGAGCCAGTCTAGTTAATTTCTAACAAGTGTTCTTATTTTTAAATGCTGTTGTTGCTGTCCCTTCTTTAAAAGCTAGCTGCTAGCCTAGAGAGTATTTCTCTCTTTGAACAAAATGTTCTATTATCATCAAGAGACATGTACACTTTACTTAAGGAAAATAGTTCTTTAAACTTCATAGGGACTTTAGGTGGAGGTGTTGGTACACTGAGAGTAGTACATTTTGAAAATACTCAGATTGGCATTTACAAATGTCATGGTGTTAATATTACTTGAGTATAGTGCATATGTAACAGATGTTACTCTAAAAGCCCAGGAAAAAAAGAAACTGGTTTAAATGAGCAAGTCAGAGCACTTGGAGAGCTCAGAGAAGAAAACTGAGCAAATCTGTGATGGAAAAGTAAATATCCATACAGATACACAGTTCCCTAGCATCCATGGAAAGGAACGTATTATTCCTTTGGTCCATTTTATGAATAAATAATAGATTAAAAGGCTGGTGGCCTGAGCTTGAGAAGAGAGAGATATTTCCCTCATCTTCATGTCCTCAAACTCCACCTACATTCTAAGACTCAGCTGAATTTCTTATTCCCACAAAAAAATACCTTGGGACCACTCCCCCTAAAGGAAATATTTGTGTCTCATGTTTATCTATTATATTTTTAGTTTATGTCAGTTTTATTTTGCTCCTTCAATGAGGTATTTTTACCCACTGAATTAAGTGTTCACATTCATCTTATTTCTGCCACTGTACCCAAGATGGCACTTTGCACATAGTACATAGTTAATTAAAATAAAAAATTGATTAGTTGTACTAGTTAGTTTGTTGCCAGAATTGCAGCCTCCACCAGAGATCGCTTAAGATAATAAAATTATTTATTGATACTTTTTTCATGTATTTCATTGTAGCTCCATGGATTCTTTATTCAAATAATTTTTAATGGACAGTTTAAGGTGTATATTCATATCTGCATTTAATAGGAATCCATGGGAGATTTATTTTATAAAATTTACCTTCCTTTCTGTGCTTCTGCTATTTTACATTGTTTATACTTTAATTTAGGATAGAAGATTCACATGATAAAAGCACATTGTTATAGAGCTAGAAGAAGGTGACTAACTGCTCACCAAAGATGTGTTTCTCTTCCATAGGACAGACTATTGGTGGACATGGCTGCTCATCTTAGAACTACTGAGTCTTGTTGTCCATGTGACTCATTCCTACAAATAGTTTGAGCAGAATTGATGGGCATCACACTTCCATTGAAATGGTTAAGAAGTGTGAGGGCTTCCACTGTCTCTTTCTGCTGGCTAGAAGTAAAGGACTCTGAGGCCCTGGGACATGGCAGAAATACAAAATGAAAGAAACTTAATAACTGAGCCATGTGTAAAATTGTATCCACCAAATACTTTATAATAAACGGTTAAGTGAACGTGAAATAAACTTCTTATGTTGTTCAGCTGCTATGATTCTAGGGAATCTTCTGTTATAGAAATTAGCATTATCTTATCTAAGTTAAGGACTTTTATGAAAAACTTAGGAAACTGAGCCTTGGATATTTTAGCAGGTTTAAATAAGTTACAGTGTGCTGGAAAAACTCAGAACTACTGCAATTACCCATTGTAAGGGACTCAAGTAAGCAAAGAAAACAACAGATTAGGAGAAAGTTTAAAAGAGGTCAAGGAATGAAAGAAGGGTCAAAGAACTATCTCACTGATGATTTATTATCTAGAAGGAGTCCTTGAGCAAAAAGTAGTTGGGATATTCTTCCTCTCTCTTCCTTCCCAAAGGGAATAACTCCTCTGTTCGTTAAGTTTGATGCAGAGGACTAGCTTAGTGAATACTACATGTGATACATTACCTCCTCCAATTCTGTGTATTCTCTAACTTAAAGGAAGACACACGAAAGGAAGCTTAGAGAGATTTATTAAACAAACAGACTTGTGCCTTTCACATTTTATTCAACTTGCTTACTTTACTGTCCATCTAAGGTTCCCCTCCATTCCATGTAACACAAACTCTCTTTCTGATATTATCCAATTATTCTGCATTTGACTTCATGGGAATATAAAATATGGAGGCATGTATCTCTAAGCCTAGGCATATCTCTATCACTTTACTATTTGGTAAATTTTATGTGCTTTGTTGAGGAAGATATTTTTATCCAGAGAAGTTTACTGAAGTCAAAAACAGAAAGACATCTGCATATCTTCTGGCTGAACCCTTTCCCTACCTATTGTTTACTCTCAGAAACATGCCCTGTTTGGCAGCCATAGAGAGAAATGACATTTTGTGCAGTGCTAATAATGCTGATTTTTTGAATGGCTTCATCTATGTGGACTGATTAATGGCACCTTTTTCAATGGCTAGATTGTGATTACTTATTTATATTTTGTCAAGCCAGCATTTGTGAAAAGACCAGGCCACGACCTGACAAGGCTAATTTAAATAGTGTTTACATTGGTGAGCAGTTTGCAAAGGGGATGTTCACACAATGTGATTTGTTTTGTTAACCTAAAGAGAAAAAATAATTGATGTAGGATTATTACCTTGGGAAATGAAGTTGGGACAGGAGGGATGGAGGGGACTGTAAGAAAAAAAAAAAAGAAAAGCAAAAGAGAAACTATGTCTGAAATACATCTTTGCCTGCTTCATAATAGTACAATGGGGAAAATATGTAGCCAAGTGAAGCATCAGTTATTTTTTGAGGCTTAATGATGCTTAAGCGTCATTTAGTGAGCTCTGCAAAATTAGAAACCCTGACTTCAGAGGCATAGTTGGCCCTTTCTCCTCCATTGGCATCAGGCTCAGTACATTTGATATACCTACCATTATAGCAAAGGGAATATTTCATATCTGTATTACTTACATATCGTTGTATGACAATATTACTACAAATGTAGTGACTTGAAACAATACACATTTATTATGTATAGTTTTTGTGAATTGGGGTCCTTCATGATGTAACTGGATCCTTTGCTCCAGGATCTTATCTTATGAGGCTGTAATCAAGATCTTAGCTGGGGTTGAGGTTTCATATGAGGCTAGATTGGGGAAGGATCCACTTCCAAACGCATAGTTGATGGTGGCATTACATTTTTTTTTGTGAGCTGTGGGACAGAGGGCCTCAGTTCTTTGTTGGCTGTGAATCTGAAGGTAACCCTCAATTCCTTGTCACATGAACCTCCCCAACGTGGCCATTTACTTCCTTAAAGCCAGAAAGGGAGGGAGTCTCTAGCGAAAGGGCCATTGCAATCTCATATAATATAGTTATTTACATCCCGTCACTTTGCTATATTCTGTGGGTGAGAAGCAAGTCATAGGTTTCACCCACATTCAAGGAAATTACATAGGACATGAAAAACAGAAGGCAAGAATAATGGCATGTATTTGTATATAACCATAATCATATAATCTCAGCACCTAAACCCTACTGATATCCATATGTCCAAACAGGTCCAGAGAGATAAATGTTTAGCCAAATGTCATCTAGTGAGCTAACATTAACAAGAGGACTAGAATCCAGGATTCCTCAATATATCTAAAACCCTTTTTTTTCTCTTATTTATTTGGCAGTAGCCACCTTATAAATTACTTTTTAGGATATAAGGGGTGCTCATTCATTCATTCATTCAAGAAATATATATTGAATGTCTGCTATGTGCCAAACACTATTCCAGTCCTGTCAATAAAGTAATAGAAAGGACAGGTCCCTGATCTTCTGGAACTTCCATGAAAGAGAGAGAAGACAATAATGAATGAATAACACATGTTAATGTGTAACAAGTCAGGTACTGTGGACGAAAATACACCAAGGTGAAGGCTAAAGAGTTATAGAGTAATGATATTTTAGATGGATGCCCATGGAAGACCTCTGATAAGTTTATGCTGAAGTAGAAAAATGAATGAATTGAATGATGCCTCAAATGATTATCTGTGATCCAGGGAATAATAACTGAAAAGGATCTGATCTCACATGTATATAAGAAGCAAATTTTACCTGTCTTCTTAGATAGACTTGGGTATGCCATTGGAGGTTAATGTCTTCCTCTGACACAGAAGTTAGATACAGTTTTCAAAGTCAGAGAGCAAGGAGCTGCCATGTAAGGTTTGAACTTGTGTATTTGATTCCAAAATCAGGGTCCATGCCCCAGACGAGTGTGATTACTTTTCTTAGGTCACAGAACCATTTTTCAAATATATTTTATGCATCAATAAATAAAATGGATAAAGGTGGAGCTGCTGTGCTTGATGCAGAAGGTAGGCAGGAGATGTCCAGGATTCATCTGGTCTACTACCCATTCCAAAGGTCCCCAGTTTTAACCGTATCAGCCCCTTAAGGTTTAAACTGAAGAGCTTAGTTTTATAAACCATCCTGTTTGACCTTCTCTGGGACTACCCTCTGGTTAGCATGACTAAATATCTTAGCAATGAGTTGTTTATAAAGCTAACTTATTCACAATTTGACAAGGTCACTATGAAGTTTGGCTGTCATGATAGGAACTGGTGTTCTCTTTTGCTTTTCTCTCCCATTTAGGGATGGTAAGCAAGCTGAAAGACAGTTCGACTTAGCTCAATTGGCAGCAGGGTGGAAAGGACCACGTTTAATCAGGCAAAGAGACTTCTGCTATAATTGGTCAAGTCTAAGGCCAATTAGAGCAAGGGAAGTTTTTCATGGCAAAAATTAAGTAGGGAGACCACAAGAGGCTCCAGGCACTCAATGTAGATTATCTTATATTCAATGTAAGTTATAAAAAAACACCAGGCAAGCTGTGGGTCTAGGGAACTGTGGCTAAGCTATGTCTACCCTAATTTAAAATAAAAAGAATGTGTGGGAACAAGTGCAAACCAATATTCTTGACATGAATGGGACACTATTAAGATGAATTTCTACAGATTGCAGAATAAAAACTTTGCCCTTAAGGAAAAAATAGCTGGAGAAAAAAAAAGAGGCCAGGGAAGGGTTAAGACAGATTGCAACAGTCAATTATTAATACAGATGAGCCAAGGCCAGCTGATGCTATCACACTTCATCATTAAAATTCTCAGTATTGGAATACACAACAGTAAGTTACTGCAATGGTACTTTCCTCACTGTGGCAAGAGGTGTTAATTTCCAAGGCACCAAACAAGTGACAGTGAGCTTCAGAGGGGCTCAGTGCTGAATGATTGGATTGTAATTATTCTGAAAGGGCTTTCATCATCATTACCCAGCATTCTGCAGATGCAGCATGTTTGAAAATAAACTGTGGCCGAACTAGAGCCATATCGTTTCAGATTTGAAACATCAAGCCTCTGGTTTGCTGATATATTTTTGTGTATGCAGTGTAGCCAAACACAAATGTACTCAGTCTAGCATATATCATTTTAAAGTTGTTTAGCTATTGCATCTGCATCGGTGCAGACAAGGAAATCTATGTGCACAGTTCTTAGGCCATGAGAAATGCAGTGGAGGAGAACATTCATTCATTCCTGGCTTCATACATTCCTGCAACCTTTATGTTAAGCACCCTGCACTGTGCTGTCACAGCAATAAACAAGATGAATAAAACCCTGCCCAGAAAGCATTCCCTATCCATAGAGTTCTCACAGCAAATGTTTGGATTCTCCTCTTGTTTACACCCCAAATAGACAAGCTAATTATCTGTTTACTCTGCCCGTTTGCCTTAATTATAAGACTTTCAAGGCCATTAGCAGATGAAGCCGTTTACATTTCACAAGTAGGTGTGAATTTCACCTCTCTGACCCTTCACTCCTCTTGCCCTCCACTGGGGCTCAGATGGGAGGACAAGTGGGCAGGGCAACAGGATGAATAGTGATTCCTCTCTATTTCTACATAAAAAGAAAATAAAGCAAGTGCTCTTGAGAAAGGATCAATAACCTCGCATCATAGCGCACAGTTCTAAATGTCAGTTTTTACAAGTATACATAACACGTATTCATGGATGATTGTCAGATTTCTGTGGTTTGCAATCTAGTTATGGGGCAGTGGACACAAGGACTGGTTAATTGTAGCAGTGGGTAAATTGTAATGAAGAGGCCCAGTGAGTGAGGCCAGCATTAGATACTAGAACCATTCCAGGAAGGGGTATGTCACTGTGGAGACACGGAGCTGATTTGTGACTGTAGGGAAATGAAGTGGGAATTAGATAGGGAGAATAGAAATAGAGTGGAGTTTGGGGGGGGAAAAAAGTATCATCCTAGGAGTTTATTTCCTAGTTCCCGTTTCACCTTTGTCTTCAACACCACCCCCTACTTTCATCCTATTCTCATTCTAATGTCACAGTATATCAGTCTATCCCTTTCTCTTCATCCCTCTACCACCATCTTGGTACAGGTCATTATCTTAAGTAAAATAGCCTCCTGGTGGGCTTCTTTTCCCTTACTCTTTATTTCCTTGATCTTTCTGCTTCAACCTTAATGAAGCAGCCAAATTTTTAAAAAATGTAAACAAAGTCACATCAGTGTTCTATTTAAACCTTCCACTGCACTTAAGTCCAATCTGCTTATCATGGCTGGCAGACGTGTGATCTGTCCCCCTACTAGGCTCTCCCAACAGAGTTTCTGTCACTTAACACTTTCCTCCATACATTCCAGTCGCACTGGCCCTCTCTTGGTTCCCATAACTCACAAGGTCTTTCCAGGATCAGAGCCTTTGTCCTTGCTGGATAATATTAAATTGTAATGCTCTATGTAAAATGATACTTAAATACATCATGGGAGTCAGAATTGCTGAGTATATTTTAAAATTATTAGATAGGTGAAAATTATATCTACATTGTACAACACAGGGAGTTTTTGAAGGTGTGATAAATGGTTCAGCTAACTTACCCAACTTCTAATTAAAAATTCTAGAGGTCCTTGCAGGATACTTTGACTTTCATTGTATTTTCAACCAGGAAATGGGTTATTATTACCAAGAACATACAGGTGAGGAAACTGGTCTAGAAAGATGAAGTTGCTTATCTGAGATCACACACCTAAGGTAGTGGCAGAGTCAGACTTTGAACTTAGGTTTTCTGACTTGGTAATTTCTCACTTGAGTCCATACTAAAAATATTGGAGAAAAGTGTTAGTTTTTATGTGACCTGAAATTACAGAGATATTCAACTTCCGATGTCTTTAATAAAATTTCACCTCTAACATCACATGGTTTCAAGTCTTCTTACTACAATGTAAGATTGGATAAGTGAACACAGCCAGGATTCCTTTAGTAGTTGCTTTCACCTAGTAATAATTGTGATGGTTCTGAATCAACTGGAGCATATAAATGGTATCAGTTTGCTTTTTATTCTCTATCAGATACTATTTTCAATCTCTTTGGTCTATGAGTGTTATTGCTTTAAACACGGATTTTCAACATGACCCATTAAGTGGTTATATTATTCTAAAATACTTGAAGAATACATCAGAGGTAAGTGTTAAGCAGCTGGGTCTGTGAATTGAGATGCAAGATGGTTCCACTTATACTGAACTCATCACTGTAAACTCCTTTGACAAGTTCTAATAGTTGCTAGATGCTTTTTCAGGTAATAGCTCAAAGAGAAAGAATACTTAAGCCAAGGCTTTTGTTTTTTTTAAGCAATTCATTAGCATATGCTAGATGAGCTAATCTACAGGCTAGATAAAAATCTAATAGAACTGAACTTGTGTTTGAACATTAGCGCAGTAGCAAAATGATAATGATTGGTTAGTATTATGTATTTACCTCATTAGTGGAAGCTGATGTTTTAGGATTTGGGAAGGAGACTGGATTGCAGTAACTCATTTGCACCTTATGGCTCAAGCAGAATCACTCTGGGTATTACGAGTTGACTCTCTTTTGTTCTACTACTAATTTACTGTAATACTCTGAGGGTATCCATTAAGGCCAGGAATTGATCCTCCGCATTTAATTGATAAGCTCAGTGTCTCCCTTTCTAACTCATTAGATTAATACCAAGAATACTTTCCAAAAGGAGCCCAGCGGGGCAGGAAGATCCTATATGACAGCAGTTAGTTCTTACGTGTAGGGCAATTTATTCTCCAAGGGCTACTTAGTGAGCCCAGTGGTGGTTCAGTGAAACAGATGAACATTGAGAGTATAGTTTTTTGTGCCTTTGACTTTCCTGAAAGATCTAGTTCTTTTAGCGATCACTCTTTCAATATTCATCAAATTTCCCTTCCTCCAAATTTAGTGTTATAAAAAGAATCCCTGAAACATCTAAAGTTCATTTACACAAGGTTGTATGTATGTGGCTATGGAGGAGGAAGTAAGGGTAGAAATCTGAAAAAACACACCAATGGAAAATAGAAGATATAATGTCTTGCTTTTCATATGGCCAAACCAAAGAGGGGAAACATTTCAATGAGAAGGGGAAGTTACATCACTCATTGAATGGGGAAATAGTTCATTCTGTAGCTATTAATATTTTACAGTTTATTAATGACCAAAATTCTTAAAAAGTTATTTCTTTCTCTCAGTGATGAGGACTGAAAACTGGGTCTGAAAGAGATCATGTCTCCTCAATGATTACCAAATCGTGAGGATGTTGAGAAGAGTTCCAACCATTATTTTGTCTCATCATCTCTTAGTTTATCAAGTTGGATTATATCCATTTTATTCAGTAATACCTGTAGTATCATGACTTGGCCACTTCCTTCTTTTCCGAGATTATATCCTGCTCTCCTCATGCTCAAGCTCTAATCACACAGATCTTTCAGCTTCTTTCCCATCTTAGGAAATTTGCATGCACTTTTAGATCTAACTACAGCATTCTTTTATGCTTCCCTTCTGCCTGGCTAACTGTTACTCAACTCTTAGGTCTTTACTTTAGTGTCATTTCCTTGAGGAAGGTTTTCCTGAGCCCCCATCCCTCCCTGACTAGGTTTCCTGTCCTGTATAGATATAGCTTACCCCACAGTAGCCCACACTTTCCCTATATAGCTCTTACCAGTTATTAACTTAAGTCACTGTTTAGTGTCTGTCTTTTTCATTGACTGTGATGTCCAGGAGGGAAGAAAACATGTCTTTGTTGCTACCAGCACCTACCAATCCCTAGGATATAGTAGATGCTCAATAAATAGTTATTCAATAAATGAATGGTATCTATGCCTAAAGTTAATGTCACAATTGTGAGTGGGGCATAGTTGTCTAGATTTCAAAAGTCATATTCTTTGCATTGTAGGACACCATTGCATGCCTGTTACCTGGCAATGACTTTCTACCTTAATGGGAACAAAAAGTGGTTTGCAGTCGTTAAAAATGATAAGTGAAGCAGGGACCAAGTAAATGTAAGGAAAGAGGCAGAAGAGAAAGAAATCAAAATGTTAGGAAAGTAAAGGGATGTGAAACTTGTTAGGGGTGAACCAGTTAGTTAATGAGAAGGAAATGAGCAAATTACTAAAAGCAACCACAGTCCAATTGGTATTTCCAGATCAGGCCCTTGGGCCAGAAATGTGTTGTTTTGCTGGAAAGGTCATTGTAATATATTCACAATTCCTATTATAGACTAAGTCAAGTCACATGACCTCTTTGTCCTCAGTTTCCAATTTTGTAAATGGAGCATTAGATTACACAAGCTCTGAAATCTCCATCTGGAGACTCGGAATTTATTGTCTGAATGGTATTGCAATATCACAGAGAACTAGATTTCAAGGCCCTAATCTAGGAATAAGGAGCCTTGGGGATTGCTTCTTTTCCCAAGTGCCCATGTTTTCATGATCTCTCCCGTTCCTCATTACGCATGTTTCATAGCCACGGGTGCATTTCTTAATCCTAGCTGGACCAGTGGTATCCAAACCGTCAGTACCTGTACATGGGGGTTACTTAGGAAGCCTGTTTAAAAGCAGATTCCTGGGTCTTACTTTTGAATAATATGACTGAGAACTCTGATATGGGTCCCATGAATCAGAACATTTTTACACTCTCTGGTGACACTAAGGCAGCAGCTATCTTAGGGGTCAGCATTTGGGAAATACTGGCTTTTTTTCTTTGGTTGCTCTGTATTGTCAAAGAATATTTGAATCAGTTTAACTCTGCCCTTATAAGGAAAGGTTGAGGTCAGCAGGAAAAGTATATTGGATTATATCTAGGAAGTATTCTTGTTCAGTAGGCCAAAATAGGATGCCTGGTTTCTACCTTTATGCTTCAGTGGTACAATGGGCCTGGGTGACACTGAAGAAGTTAATACTGAACCCTCTTATGCACTAGTTATTTATAGAAATGCAGACTTTAACTAAATTATCCTGACTTATTCCTAATTTGAGGTACATCTAGCTTCTCAGTCTATCCTCTTTCCCACCCCTTATGTTTGGCTACGGCATTTGTGGAAGTGTTTGTCTTTATTTCTTGTCACGTTACTGTTTGTTATTAAACAGTGACTGCATTTGCCCCCAGACATGACTGTGCTTTAATGGTGGGTGATGTGATTGCCTATATAAATTGTTAAGGCACTTAAATACTTCTGGAGAAACGTGTCTATATAAATGGAAGCCATTATCATTGTGCTTAAATTGGAATTTCAAGTTTGAGTTTGAGGTCTTGGGATGGAACCCACTTCTGATTGCAGGGGAATCAACATTTCATATCATCAGTGAATTAACTCACTCGCGTTAAGGCACTGATTCTGAACATTGCTCTCTTAAGTATCGAAATATCCGACCAGTGGTGAAGGCAGGGAGGCAGGAACACATATGCAGACAGATAAGAAAATAGAAGATGGAGTTCCATTAAGTTGACTTGTGATGCCAGGTGTGATCATACAGAGACCTCAGCGGGTCAGCCAGAGTTATATTATTGTCTTCTCTAGAGGTGCTAAAATAAATACCAAACTGGACTGCTCAGAACTCATAAATAGGAAATGCAAGATCTCTACATTTTTTCAGAAGGAGCACATTTTGTTCTTATTCAATAAAACACTTCCCCACAACTTCTGTTTGTACTTTGCTACCAGGTTAGCCCCCCCGCAGTGAACACAAACTCCTCTTTCACTACAATTCTTTATCCAGCCCATCCTCCTCGTTATAAGACAAATATGCAAGGCATAACCCCTTCTCAGGGGACTTCTTGTCTCCCCTGCCTAAAATCTCTTCCCTCAGGTAGGATGACTCACTCCAGCTCCTCCTTGAGGTCCTTGACCGGTTGCCAAGGGAGCTTCCCCCTAACTATCCAATTAAAATGCACTCTCATTGCCCATTCCTGGCATCCCCCAAGCCCTTTCTTCACTTCTTTGATCTTCATAGCCCTCATCACTATTAGACATAATATAAACATTACCTATTTATTGATTTATTATCAATTTCCTCCCTGAAGCATAAGAACAGGGATTTGGGCCTGTATTCATTCATTCCTATATGTTCAGTATCTGGAATCATTCCTGATGGTAGTCATTCAGTACATTTGCCGAATGAATGGTTGCATGACTGATAAATCAGCCAATATGCTAAACCAAACTTCATGCAAGTAATTGACAGGAACTTATCAGAAATGAGAGAAAAGAACCCGCTTAATTGACCTTAACTTTAATTGAATTTTCATTGTAACTTAAAGATACTTATATTCATATAGTTGTTCTTTATTGTCTTCTTGTAAAGTCCTAGGAAAAGGTCCTTGTAGGCTTAGATAATTCCAATATGTTGGCCTCAAGGTATCACTTGGGTCTTCTACAAGTCTGCTTCTGAAATTACCTAGATTAAAAAAAAAAAAACTGGGTAGGAAATGTTATTTATTTATTCCAAAAAAATTAATTTCCATTTTGTGTCAGGTTTTGGGACAGTCTATAAGAATACGATGGAATCCAGGTCTGCACAGAAAGTCCCTGCTATTGTGACTTTAACGTTTAGTTGAGTAAGATTGGACAATTAAACAAGCAGTAAAATGTGAAAATTCTAGGATATGCTATGAGGGAATAAGTAAGAGATATTGCAGGAATCACACACATTTTACGAATATCAGATAGAAGAATGGTGGCTGGGAGCAGGACCTCAGGTATCCATCGTGGGAATAGAAAAAAAAGGGGGGGGAGGGGCAGATTCAAAATATATTTGCGCAGTAGGACCAACAGAATTTGGTGACTGGTAAGATATAAGAATATGAAATAAGAAGAAAGACATTAATGAGACTCTCAAGTTTCTGGCTTGTATAACTGCATGAACTCAGCAGGATACAGAACCTTGAAGAGAGAATATAGCCTTTAGGACTATGAGAGAGAATTAGTTCAGTTTTAGATATGTTGGGTTTGAGAGGACTGTCCAAAATCCAGGTCTAGGTATAGGTAGACAGTTGTTTAAAATCGGAGCTCAAGAGAAGGTCTAAGCCCAGGATACATAGATCTGGGAAGCATTATGATAGAGATAATAATTTAAGTCGTTGTTGATGAGAATCACCCTGGGAGTGTGCATTCTATGACAAAAAGCAGTTGGGTATATCAGAGAATAGCCTCACTTAGTTGGTATAAAAAATGCATTATGAGGGAAAACTGTATGACACAATTTTGAAAAACAAAGGAGAAAAAATTACCCAAAACAAATTTGATTCCAGGCAACCACCCTGCATTGGAGAGTCCAGAACAGCAAGAGCAATACCTACACATTGATTGATTTACTATTCTTCTTATACCAGTAGCTAGACCAGTTACAAGAGAAATTATATATTCCATCTCCAGGGATAAAAAAACTTAATGATCTACTACTTTTAGCTCTGTGACTTCTACAAGAGAGTGTATTTGCATTTTTATTTTATTTTGTCACTTGACTCAGTAGTCAGGAAATAAAGTCTAGAATTTTAACTGGAGATAAACTATTATTCCCATTTAATTATTTTGAAGGGACCTTAAGTGATAAGCTTATGCATATTGCAAAGCTCATACACAAATTACTTGATAAGCTCAGTCCACGAAATGAGCTCCATTATGATGTTGCAATTATGATAAGTTTATTTGCCTGTTCTTTCAGAATCACTTTGTGTGTGTGTCCCTACCGTAAACACAGCAAAATAGTTAATGTGATTTTGTTTGTCATCTGCTGTAGAATAAAGAATATTGACACGATGCTCAGGTATCCTGTAGTTTAAAATTAATGGTCATTTATCATAACACGTAATTTATGTGCATTTGCACATGCAGAGGGTTATGATATCAGAGGAATATTTATCTCAAAAATTATGAATTTTAAAATTCTATTCTGAGAATAGACTGTCCTTATATTACTCGTTTATATTGGTTTGGCTCATTTTGTGAGACTGTCGAAAAGTCCTGTGGCATGGCTATTAAATAAAAATAAACATTCAACTTTAGGCCATGCACTGAAGTTGGAGAGACACTAGTTCTGTCTTGAGAAAGCAGGAAGCTCTTTACTACAAAGTGATTTTCAACTTGGGTTTTGAAGGGTGAGTGTGAGCTACCTAGACAAACAAAAGTAGCACAATCATTTCAGGTAGAAATTTCAGGTAAAATGCAGCATGTGCAAAAGATCTAGAATCACATATGGTTGATCCATTTTAAGGATTACAAAGCATCATTTAATGAGGCTGATGGGTAGAGTAAATGTAGAAGAGCTGTAACTGATGAGGCTGGAATTGTTAATGTTCACCAAATTTCAGGTTAGCTTTCATTTAAAATTAAATTGATCTCCTCCCTCCAGAGATGGGATTGTGGAATTGGTAGTTTTGAAACCCATAACTTTCACATTTCAAATAAATCCTGTTCTCTAGTCCAGAAAGAGCTGTGAGTCAGTCCTATACAATCATCGCACAGTAAAGCCGAAGCTTCGTTACGATTCCAAATTACTTTACATTTTCAGTGTTTCTCATAGAAGGAGCTGATTTTCCCAGTTGGCCTCACAAGATCATTTAAAATCAATTCAAAATGGTGCCCAGGAGACTATTCTACTTAGAAGAGTTTTAGAAACCACATGTGTTTCACACATATCAGAGAGTAGAATGCTTTCTAAGAAAACCCACTGGAACTGCATCCCAGATGTCTAGCTTCTGCCACTAACTAGCTGAGGGAACTTGGGTTTCTGGACCCAAGTCAGTATTTCGGCTTCAGCCTCTTTATTTATAAAATGGAGAAGTTCAAAGAAACAATTTCCAGGACCCCTTCAGCTTCTGTATTATGCAAGTTTATGATTTTACTTTCCTGAACATTCTTAATTCTCTTGGACGGATAAAAACACACAGTGATAGAAACTATTTGTATATTGAATCAATCACTTTTCAGTCCATATCTTGTGTGAGGTTCGAGGAATGTAATATTATATAAGAAAAAAAAACCAGAATTAGTCCTTATAGGCATGAAGCTTACATCCTGATTGGAGGAGGAGAGGGGTTTTAATGAGATAAACACAGAAATAATCTGTGGATGAAAAACAAATGGGGTAAGAGCTGGGAAAGAATAAAGAAAACCTCCAGGGACTATGTGAGCGCACAATGGGAAGAATCTGATATTGTTGACACGGGGACCCAGGGATGGATGTGTTGGGCACTGAGCCTTGTCAGGGAGGGTCTCTCTGCAGAAGTGACTTTTGAAGGAAAGAGATGGGCTTGAACCTTCTCAGAATGGCTTTGTGATTGTGGTCAGTCCTGGGGAATCAGCAACTGCCTCGGGAACATATGGCCTTGCGATCTATAAAGGTCAGGAAAGCAAATTACGGGCCATGTTTTATGGGTTTACTAGAGTTGTATGTACAATTCAAGATATGATAGAAATTTAATTTCAGATCATGAAAATTGATTTGATGGCGTTCAGACATTTTGATTAAGAACATGAATGCAAAATCGCATATTTTGTAACTTGGCACATTGAGTATTTCTCCAAATTATGTTTCCAGATAGCGAGTCAGGCTGTGCACCAGGTCCCCACTCCTTTATTAACACCAGGGTAATCTGAGTCATCTCAGAATAGCTGTACTTGGTCATGTCTTGTTCCTGACGTTGCTGTTTTGGCATCTACGTCTGCCTCTGTGTGGCAGGTCTGGATGAGCTGTAGTAGGTAGTAAAAGGGCAGCTTATCATACCTCAGGGGAGTGTTGGTCGGAATTGGACATAATGGAGTGCCCAGGAGCTGGCCTGGTGGTCATTCAGTGGTTTTCTTAGTGACATAAATGAGAACAGGAAGGCAGCACATAGGTGGCCTTTCAGCCTACCTGTGATAATCAAGTCCAGAAGCATCTAGACTAGATCACCTGATAACTGTAATTAAGTAAACCCACCTGCTTAAGTTTTAATAAAAACTATTTTCTTGCAATTTCATTTAGAATTTTTTACTGTGTAGAGTTTGACTTACTTGAGGGTATGCAAATTAAAATATCTAGTGTATGAATGGATTTGGAAATTAAACCCCCAATCTGAGACTTGCTGTCAATTAAGGAGTCAGGAGTGTATGTGATATTTGAAGCTACGAGAATGGTTGAGATCACCCAGGTAAAGTATAAAGTGTATTCTTTATCATATTTTTTTTTTTCAGAAATGATCCCACTTTGGGGTAGGTGTATCTATTTTTCATGGGACAGAATTACCTCATACTATAGTAAGAGAAAAATGTCTTCTATCTGTCTGACCATTTATGAATGAACTGAGAAAAATGTTCTCAGGTCTAATCTAGTGATTTATTTTCCATTAAATACCTAATCATGATTTTCCTGTATTCATTTTAAGATGGAATTGAAATGAAGACATTGAAGTGTGTACTATTTACTTACTTTTGTCACATAAAAAGTAATAAAACTTACTACTTTTCAATTGCTGTCTGAGTCTCTGCGGCAATGATCTTGTCCTATTTATTGCTATAACTTCAGTGCTTTCAGTGTTGAATTTATTTTTAATTTTTAAAAATCATGCCAAAGGATTTTTTCACCATGGTATATAATAGAGCAAATTGAATTATAGTTAATAAAATATTATGCAGCCAAATATTCTACCTAGAGAGTCTGCCTCATTTTTACAATATAATCCCTTAATATTTACTTTTGTTCTGTATTCCTGTGCAGCATATGTTATAGAATTGCCCTGTGGGGCAGCTGTGTGATTGGGTGATTGGATTATAGTATTTTAGGATACCAGTGGGCTCCTATGGATTGGTGTGCAATTACATGTGGATGAACTAAATGAACTAGTCATGGGATATAACTTTGAAGAAAAGGCAGACTCAGTAGCAATGATCTCCTGTGTTTTAATTTGAGGCTGTGTTTTAATTTGAGGCTCTTTTTTTTAATTGCTTGCCCTCAATGCTGGAAAGATGTTAAGGAATTAAGGAGAAATGGCATAAGGGATACATTGAAAAATTTTGTATTTTCTTAATCTGGAGATGTTATGAGAATATTTATAAGCAAGGCTTGGAAAACTTTTGAGAAAGGTTTAAGAACGTTAAGACGACCTAGATTTGAGTTTTAACTTTGGTTCTTACACTCTGTGTAACTCTGAGCAAGTTACTTAATATCTCAGAGTGCATTTTCTTATTTGTAAAATAGAGATAATAAAACTCCTTCATAATGTCCTCATGAGGACGAGTGATCATGTATGTAAAATACCAGCATAGAGCATTGTTATATGGAACGGGTAGGTCTGGCTCCACTGGTACTTTGCTCCAACAGTGATCTGGGATTTGTAGTGATGAAAGAAGTGATTTAACTTTTATGATAGACATTGACTTTTTGGCCTACACTGAGATTTTCCTGCTTTAGACAACTGCTGGAGGGCATTTCTGTCCATGGTTTTACCATGAACTACCCCACTGAACGGTAGCCAACTGAAAATAAATCTCAGTGATTTCCTTAGGCATTTCAATTCTGAAACTAAAGAACTTAGATGTATAATTGAACATTCCCTCAATCTTCTAAGCATGTTACATTTGGATTCACGTATTTCTGGATCAAATGGCAGCCAAGTGCAAGGGCCTGTCCTATCTTCATTTTACGTTAGTCATTTGGTTGATGATGATTCCCAAAATCAAAGTTATACTGAAATTGATCTTGGAGGTTCGAAACAATTCTTAGATGGCAAGTTTACTCTTATAAAAAACTGAGAGTGTCTACTGCATAAATTCAGCCATAAACACTTACAGATGGAGAAAGGTAGCTTAACTTAATGATGGAGAGCCTAGATTTTGGAAGCAAGCATCTTGGGTCAATTCTGGATTTTACTGTTCATCAGATGTAGTAAGCTGTTAGCCAAGTTACTTAAACTCTGTGTGTTTTTGATATCTTTTCTTTTAATATAGGATTGCATAGATTAAATTAGCTAAACTATGTGGAGATCTTAGAACAGTACCTGTTACATAGGTGGTCAGTAAATGTTAGCAATATAAGCATGTTGTCCCCAGATATCAAACAACCACAGAACCACCATGCTGGCCTGGTGTCTGTGTCCCCTGGGGCCATTGTCCTAACCACTCATTCTCTTGATTTGCATTTTTAACAGGTAGTATCTGGTATGTACACTCATAGCTGAGGAATAATCTCTGTTGATTAGCCAGTCAAATTACTTGAAACACCTCTCCAGATCCCATTCAGTACATAATTAGCGTTTATTTCAATTTTGCTATCCATTATGCAAATTCATTGCAGGCGTGCATCACAACTGGGTAGTATGTGGCTCGTGATTTTTTTTATTGGCGGTCATTGAGATGAGAGATGGGCAGGTAGTAGGAAGCTTCTGCCTAGCTTAATTTGGTGACACTATTCTCTATTTTGGCCAAAGTATCAGTACCATCACATTAGTTTTATTATTACTGTTAATTAGATGTGAGTGTCAGAAAAGTGTTTCCAGTTCTGGAACTGATTAAGTGATGGAGCAGTTCCCCACAGTTGATTTGCTTAAGCCAGACTGAGCAAAGCATGGAGTCAACACATCCCAGGGAGGAGGGGTATGAATTAGGTGGTAGAGTAAATGTTTTCCATTTCCTGCTACATTATTTGATAATGGAATGTGCAGATCCACTGGCACTGGAGGCGGCCTGTGTTCTCTGTGCAAATGAATGAGATGTTCAGGTGCATCATCACAGTCATTGTCCAAAAGGGAAAGCACCGTCAGCAGCTACCACCTGCCCAGAGGAATCAGCAGAAAAATTAACCTTCTGTGTTGGGTTGTAGTGCTGGGAAAGGGTTTCGTTTTCAATCCAAGCATGCCAACAACTTTGTGCACTTGGCTGTTTGAAAGATCTAGTAAAATTTGGGTGACATAAAGTGACATTGCTATTGATGTGTTTTAGTTACATATTTTGTTCCAGAAAAAAATCTGTGTCATCTATCTATCTATCCATCTATCTATCAAAGCAAAATGTACCTGATTGGTTTTGCTGTATCCATCCATATAGTAATAAAAGTGATGGCATTGTAGTAAAATATACCAGGCTCTGAATTCAATTTCTAGTAAGCAATTGATAAATTTTGGGCATGATATTTAACCACTCTAAGCTTCAGTATTTTAGGGGGTGTGGTGGTATGGGTAATATTGGGCATCACATGGCATTGTTAAGGGTGAGTTGCAGTTGTGTCTGTTAAATGCCTGGCGTAAGGGAAGTGTCATACATATGTTGATTTGCCTTCATTTCTCTGACATAACATGGACCATATTCAATCAACTCAACTTGACAGATATTATCTCCCCAGAACTGTGCTAGACTCTAGGAAAACAGTAACAGAGAAGACAGACATAACTCCAGTCCTGTTTGGCTCACAAATTATTATGAAGACACAAAGATGAAAGGAAAACATGCTGGGTGGGCCTATAGCAAGGGTACTGGGGGCCCAGTGTTCAGGGATAGCCTCCTTGAAGTATTTTCAATCTGGGATATGAAGGCAGACTAGGGGAGTTAGGAGAAAGAGTGGTGGGGCTCAGAAAAGAGAGCATTTCTAGCAGAAGGCACAAATTATAGGCACCTTTGAGTAAGTGAGTTTACTGAAAATAAAAATCTTAATTTTTATTTTATGGAAGCATACCCACCCACCAATGACAATTCCATGTGCATTGTGTTGGACACTATAGCATGAAGTTTAAAGGTATGATTACAAGTGATTCTGTGGCCAAGGTATGTATTTTGTATTAAGCAGTAACATTGGCATGATACATAAGCTAAGTATTTTCACCATGCTCTTGCTCATTCTAAGGAACAGTGATGCAGTCTACTCTAGGGACTAGGGAAAATATAGTTAAACATGTGTGGCTTTCCCATCAGACTTTGAGGACCAAATAGATTTATTAAGTACTTTCTATGTTCCAGGTTCTGTGCTAAACACTTTATGTGCAACATCTCATTTCACTCCAAGAGGTAAGGACTATTATTTTGCTGATCTTTGGATAAATAAATGGACACTTAAAGTCCGTATATCATTTGTCCAAGGTGACAAAGCTAGAACTGGATACAAAGCAAGAGAACTTGGAAGCTTCATTAGTAGCCATCAAGCTATTCCAAACTACCAGACATCCATTCTCCTCCAAGTCTGAGCTAAACTGAGTTGTATTAAATATGGCAGGAAGAAAAGGACCGTCATTTGGTTTCCATAGAAATTCCAAGTAACCCATGGGGCAGAGCCTGGGCAGTGGAGCAAGGAATTCAGAAGCTGCCTGACATGGTACAAGTTATTGAAACTCTCTGAGCCTCAGGTTCTTCTGAAATGGCAATATTAATAATGTTTACCCTCATCTGTAAGTTGTGAGGATGAAATAAGATGTATTGTGTGTAACATGTTGAGGGTATTACTTGGCACAAAGGAAGTGTCACCTCCCAGATCTAGCCCCAAACTCTGTGAGGTCCTCCACAGAACAACATCCCTGAATCATTAATAAACCATGGGAATTGTTGAGGGGATTATAGGGGAGGAAAACTTTTCCTTTATCCCTTCTTGGTTTTGTGGCTGGTGTAATCATTAAATTAACATAGGACAGATTGATAAGAGAAGAATACATTTCAATTTCATATACACAGGAGCTCATAGAGGTCCGATACTTAGAGTGACCAAAGCAGGCAGTTTTCATACCTTTTAGACAAACCGTAAATTTGTGAGGAATTTATGTGAGGACAAGACAAAGAAATTTGGGTTTGGAGTAGTAAATTAGTAAAGAAGTAACAGGTTTGTTGACATAGCCTTCTCAGCCTTGAATTCCCTGTCTCTGGTGATGTCTCTCTACTGCCTGGTACAGGGAGAGTACCTTTCACATGGGAGACTGATTTTCTGTTTTTAAGGGGACAGAGGAGGGTCAGAGTGTCCTTTTCGTACCAACCGCTTCTTAAGTAAATTTCATTCAAAATAATCAATATGCTGAAGTGGCATATTTGGGGGCAGGCTGTCCTGAACCCCGTCAGGGTTCAATAAATAATGTCCCTCTTCCCTGCCTGGGTTCTAGACTAATTGAGAAATAAGTCAAAAATAATAGAAAATACTAAGGCCTGTGGAGGAATCATGTCTTCACTGGTGGTAAAGACAAGATTAGGGAGCATATCTTAGCCTGAGAGCCCAATAGGTGGTGTTAACCCAACCCCACATTGGATAGACTTATCATCCAGTTAAAGACATCGCTGGCTGGGGAAGCTGACCACATGGAGGGGCAGAGGAACGCCTGCTCCCAAAGGGAAAAGACTGAATATTTTATTCTTCCCCAGTCTAACAATCATGTAAGTCTCCTGTCTCACGAGATGCAGAGTAGACAAAGGTGGGGTGGGGGTCACGAGAAGCCAAGGATATTACCCTGACTTTCTATCGTGTAGTATCAGGAGCAGGGCATTAATGTCTCCTTGGTGAGACCACCATTGGTGAGAGCCCTGCAGCCTCCAACGCTGAGACTTAAATGACCTGTGCAGATTCCTGTGCAGATTCCTCCCTGACAGGTCTGGTCTCTGGCCTGGAAACAGGAGTGTTGGGACTTCACACATTTTTCTGATCCTGTCCTGGAAGCATGCTGACTCCCTAACAAGGGACATCTGTGGTTGTAACACTCAGGGTCTCAGTTCCAGAAAGAACCTATGTCAACCCCTGGTGAAGACCCTGGCCTCAAGCTCTGTTACCTTGAGTCCCTTCATTCTTTTGGTCCCGGGCTGACCCACCAGGGGTATGTTTGGCTCTTGGTCTGCCCTGTGGTTTCTTGTCACATGAGCCTCTGACTTCTAACCTCTGACCTCAGATCCAAGTGCAGCCGGCTGCTGGCTCAGTGACCAAGTCCCTGAGATGGCAGCCAAAGGCATAGGCATCCTGTACTGGTTGTCCCTCTTCCCTCCATGGACATCTTCCTAACTAAGGGGAAAGCTGTGGGCTGCTCGGCTGTCCCACACCGGCCCCTCTGTCGCTTCTTGATCAGGAACCACCTGCAGGCAGGACACACAGGCCACTCCAGTCTGGCCCCTGATGGGGCTACCTGGCCACCTAGGAGGACAGGCACCCACACTGAGAGAGAAGAGCTCCGTTCTGGGGGCTGAGTGGCCGCCAGCAGCCATGGTAGGGAGTGGGTACACCCCACACAAATCACACAGGAGGCCTCAGGTACATGCAGTGTCTGATCAAAGCTCAGGCTGACGGTGAGCCAAGGGTCAGCAGAAGTGGGTGTGAGGACAGAGGACTGACCACGGTCTGTTGTCCTCACAGACTAACAGGGTGAAAGCTGGTGTTTGATGCTAACGAGCTCTCTGACACTCAGGCAGCCCTGCTGGGTTGAAAACCTAAGACATCATTACTCTAAATTAGCAATTCCCTCTGCAACAGCGGAAAGACACTGGTTATTTTCTTACACCCACATAAGATGTACTGTATTAGACTCCACGCAGATCAAGCATTTGGGGCACAGCTAGCAATGCAATGTAAAGTCAGGTTTTGACACAGCATTTCAAAAACGTTAACTTTCAGAGTCAGGATTTTTCGTAGGTGACCCCAAATGTTCATGGCCATGATTTTAACTGAAAGGTATCTTACGCCTGTTGGTTTCACTGACGTGCCCATAAGAACCCTGTGAAGACAGAAAAGGTATTTAATACCACTGTACACTTAAGAGTAGATAAGGGTCTCATTAAGCATCCAGATGTAACAGTATACACCTCAGAGAATCTTACCTAACGTGTGAATATGAGTATTATAATATTTTTCAAAGTTCTACTAGTAACCTGTTCTATAGGATATAACAGTACTCAGGGAGACAAACAAAAATAAGCAGGAGGCAGTCTCATTAAATCAGTTTAGCAAAGTTCTTTGCTATAGGATTTCTCAGTCTTTACTATGTTAATGTTTGAGTGTTATATTTAATGTAAAAATTATGAAACACATGGTATAATTTTGCTCTGCTGCAAAAAATGGACTACTGCTCCATTTAGATGACCCAGAGCATATGGAAACAATATGTTTAAAACTAAAATCATCAATTCTCCCTTCTCCTTGCAAGCAAGTTCCAGGATGCTTTTACTTCCTCCATCCCAATTAATGGAAGCAGCAAGTAGGTGTTTTGCAAGGATAACACCTGAGTCACCTTCAGCTCAGCTTTGCCATCTTCTCTCCCCTGTTCATTTGGTTGGCCACCGTGTTGTATTGATTCTTCCTCAAAAAGGGAACAATTTTTTTTTTTAGTAAATAAAATGCCCTTTTCTTTGATTCAGGCCCTTAATATCTCTCTTTACTACTAAACTTTCCTTCTCTGTGTTCCCATAGCAATTTATACAAACGTCTGTTATAGCTCTTAGCAAATTGTTTGATAGTCATTTGAGTGTTTGTATCCTCTGCAAGACAGTGAATTCTGAGAGGGAAAATATTATGTATCATTATTTTTTATTTATTCTTACCATAGAGTCAGCCACCTGCACTATACTTAACAATGTTCGTTAAATAGCTGAATAAAGCCAGGCATCCCATTAACCTCTTTTCAAGCCTTTTAAGACTAATTGGAGAAAAATGAGTGAATCACCATTTGGATGTGTGGCTGTTGTTCATTAGACAGGCAACCCAGTTGCAGAATAGAAATTCTTAGTTCAAACTGCTAAAAATGTTGAATAAATGGGTAAAAATCTGTACTGGGAAAACACATACAAAAATCTTTACTCCAATATAGTTTATATTTTCGTTTATATTTTGAAGACTGCTATTATAAACGTCTTCCAACAGAAGCACATAGAGGAAAATTTGAAAGTTCTAGCCATACATTAATGAAAAGAGAAAATTCCAGAAAATACCCACACAGTATTATTCTATTTATATAAAACAAGTTTGCACATACACAGAGACACAAATGCAAAGTAAAAAGACGAGAAAAGTATATAAAAAGTGGTTACATCCAGGTTGAAGAAGGGAATCGAGGGTTAGGGAGGCAGTGAAAAGAGACTTCTAGGCCAAGCTTCTATTTCTCCAGATTTTTCTCTGACCCTTAGCACTCTGGAACAATGGTTTTGTTCCCTTCTTCGACTCCCTCATTTGCTTATGGGCCTTGCCTGTTCTGCCATCCAGCACAGCTCTTGAGCTTTTAATTGCAGCAATCTTTCTTTTTCTTTTTAAAAAATGTCCATGCAAGCCAGTTCTTCTCTAGTGGATAGGATCAGGTTCTTAAGTATCTCAGAATATAATTTTAGCTCTTTCAAAGGGTTCTGTTTGCTCCATGAAGTCTGGGGTCTTGCAGATCATGTTTTTCCTGTGCACTGAGTTCGATCATTTTCATTGCGGCATTATTCAAGGGTTTGATAATTCTAGATTACCTCCTCATCTTTCGATTGGAAAATAACTGCTCTCTGATGCTAATGAACTGATTTGCCTCTGAAAGTGTTTGATGGCCTGAATGTGGAAGGGAGGAACAAGGATAGCTTTCGTTCTGGGTGTGAGAGTCCCTTTTTATTTACATTTCCTTCTCCCCGCACACTCCCTGCTCTATACTATACTGGGGCCAAGGTGTCAGCTGACCCTTCTTTGTATACCTTTCAGAGGGATCTCAAAATTCCTAACAAACCTTCCAGGTTTCTAAATGATGAGGTATAGCCCGACAGCTAAGAATGTATGCTTTGGAATCAGGCACACATTGGATCTAAGGGAGAGAATCCTAGATCTTTTGCTTACCAACTGCATCAACTTGAACAAGTTACCAATTTTTTTTCAGTGCCTCAGCTTCCTTACCTGTGAAATTGGGGAAAAGTAATAGTATCCTTCTCATAGGCTTATTGTGGGAATAAATGCGTTAACTCATGTAAACAGTATCTGGCACGCAGCAGCCACTCACGAAAGGCTAGGTATTGTTATTCCAATCCTCTTAAAAAAATGAACAAACAAACAAAAACAAAACAAAGCAAAAAACTCTTCTTTATTTGAAGAGACTTTAGAATCAGGCCTGTTTGCCTGGGCTTGGCTTACTCACTTGGGGCAATTCTCTTTTTTTTTTTTTTTTAAACATCTTTATTGGAGTATGATTGCTTTACAATGGCGTGTTAGTTTCTGCTGTATAACAAAGTGAATCAGCTATATGTATACTTATATCCCCAGGGGCAATTCTCTTTTAATCTCATGTATTAATTCTCATTTTCTGGATATAGAGCAGAGCATGTATGCTTAAAAAATCATATCAAAGCCCAGTGAGGAGATGAATGAAGCAGGGTGCTTATTTTTCCTTCTTGTTGAGATGACGATTTTGCCGGCCCCCTGCTTACGGATGTCATAAACAGAAAGCTTTGCAAGATACGTAAACTTTTGATACAAGAGTATAGGAGCCCAAAAGTAATTTTTGTGACTTGTGCCAATAATGGCTTTAAGGAGAGCAAATCCTGCTTAGGAAAAAATTGCACGGTTCGGTGCAGTCCTGATGTTCATATATTTGTGTTTAATGAATTTGATATGACTCTTCTTTGCTGTATCCACGTAGCCTTCATGATCTGTCTCCCTCATTTCTCTAATATCCTTTTATTCTGCAGTCCCCGTCTCTTCCTCCAGTTCAATCAAACTGGCTTCCTAGCTGATCTGTTAACCTGTTGGGTATCCTTCCTCTACAAGGTTTTTGCTTTTTCTCTATTCCTGCCTGGAGCACACCCCCCAGATTCCTGATTAGCTAATTACCCTGCCTCCTCCAAGCCTTGACTCAAATCTCACCTTGTCAATAAAGCTCATCTTGATTACCCTCTTTAGTACTGCAACTGCTGCCCTTGACTTCTTTCCACTTTCCTTACCATACTTTTGCTTTTTGCAAAAGCCTGTCACCTTATAACACTAAATAATTCACTTATTTTTTTGTGTGCTTATTGTAATATAAGCTCCACAAATGCAGGACATTTGCTCTGTGTGTTGATGCACTCCTAGTGCCTAAAACAGTACCTGGCCTGCAGTAAGTGTTCACAAGATGATCTTTTGCAAATGATTGAATAAACATATAGAATAGTGACCAACTCACTAATGCCAGGTATGAATTTTTTTAAACCTACTTGTGGAAAAAGATCATCAAAATGTTGGCAATGGTGCCAACGCTACCATCACATTGTGAGATATTAAAGGGACTGAGCCATATTTGTTTATTTCTAATGAGTAAAATATTTATTCCAGATCCAAGCATATTGGCAAGAAAATTAGTGACATATTACAATTAAGGTGATAGTACTGCCATTTGTGGTCAGTTTCAGGGGGTCATGTTGGGTAATCATGTCCTTCCTCACCTTAAAAATATCAGACCCTCCATCATCCAGTTGCAGCGATGCCGCGGCAGACATGCATGTGCTCTGTTCCTTCTATTACTGTGATCTTTTCTAACAAGTCTGTTTATTTTTGCTTTGCGTAGATGGATCTGTGGGTTTTACAAAAAGTCGATTCAGATCATTAAATCCTACACAAGGCTGAATAACAAAACAGAAAAATCTGTCCACAAAATGCTAAAATCCTTCCTCTGACTCAGAACCTTGCTTTTCTCAGTCTTTGAGTCATCACGTGGAAGATGGTTTTATTTGTTTAATTCCAGATTTATGGTGACTTTTGCCTGAAATGGATGTGTGCAAGGAGGAATAATTTATTGGGTGAGAAAGATCAGGCTTTAATTTGCAAACCCATAAAATTCTTAAATGGTTTTCTCAACTTAGGAGGAAAGAGAGTGAGATATTAGTTATATTCCATATATAATAACCACAAGCAATGCCTAATATAAGAATAGCAAGAGTAGGGAAAGGGGAGAGAGCATTTCTGCAGAGATCTGCTTTAGTTACCTGAAGAGTGGATATGTCCCATGATACGCTGCTCCAAAAGCGCTAAGCTGATAAGAACCCATCATTTGAGGAGGGAAAGTAAGGAACCACTTTTTAGGAATGCCATGGAGGGAGGCGAGGGGTTAAGCATCCCCTATACTTGAGTCAGGCAACCCCATCAGTCTTCATCGTCCTCTTTTAATGCCACCACAAGTGAACTGAGTTAAAAACAATATGTTTACTATGCAATGAAGTGTCAAGATAAACACCATCTCAATAAACATATAATCTGTAGAATATGTTCCTGATAAGGGAACTTCATGTGGACCCTCCTAGTGTCCTTTCCAGTAAGCTTGCAACTCCTAGGTTCACGGTGAATAGAACTTCTGGGGCTACGACTGCCTGTGAAGTATACTTGAAGGTACATCCTATAACGGCGTTGGTAGGGATGAATCAAAGAATCCCCTCAAGCTGTGGTTGGCAGGAGTGCAGGAACTAAGCCCCTTTGGCTTGTGTTGCCCCAGAATTAAAGCTCAGAAAGAAAGCAAAGTTAGTTCATTTGCAGCACAGAGTCACTCCATTGGAATTGTCCATCTAGACTTTCTGATACGGTTTCTAACACCATCAAATGAAATGGTTATCGGAACTCTTTTTACCCGCACTTCATTGTCCTTTTCCCAAACTACAGAACCACACTTCTCACCTGCTCTGAGCCTAGCCTGAGGTTCTCAGTAGACCAGCCATTAAATATAATCATACCATTCTACCTAATTGTTTTCTAATTGAAAATTTCAAAAAATTCTTCATGCCAAATCCTTTACACTCTGTTTTATTTATTTATTTTTTCTGGACCTTTACAATGGCCCTGCCATGGTCCCAAAGAACAACTGAAAACATGCCATGCAATTGTATGTCTTACTACATCTTAAGATAATAATGGCCTGCTTCTTTTTTGCCAATAATATAAATTTATTCTGCAATGTATACAGTTTTTTAAATAAACTTATTTATTTTTATTTATTTATTTTGGCTGCATTGGGTCTTCATTGATGTGCACGGGCTTTCTCTAGTTGCGGTGGGCGGGGGCTACTCTTCGTTGCGGGGCGCGGGCTTCTCATTGCAGTGGCTTCTCTTGCTGCGGAGCACGGGCTCCAGACATGCGGGCTTCAGTATTTGTGGAGCATGGGCTTAGCTGCTCCACGGCATATGGGATCTTCCTGGACCAGGGCTCAAACCCATGTCCCCTGCATTGGCAGGCGGATTCTTAACCACTGTGCCACCAGGGAAGCCCCCTGTATACAGTTTTGAATGTCTGAAAGTTTACCAGAATTTCATTAATATTGCCTCTTCCAGAAAAAAGAAAGTGTGCATTTTTAATTTGCCTTACACACAGAAAACTTTTATTCTTTTGAAAACGCTTTATTCAAGCCTGATAATTTAATTTAAGTCACCAAATAGTTTCTGAGCACATGCTTTCGACCAGACACTGTGCAATGTCCTAGGGAAAGAGAAGTGACTGAAAAATTGATCTTCTTCTCAAGGAATGATAGATTTAAAAATAAATCATAATATAAGGTGATAAGGACCACAGTGGAATTAGGTACAAGGACCAGAGATAATACAGAGGAAGACATAAAAATTGTACCTGATAAAGGAGGATGAAATAGGGAAGCTTTACAGAAAAGTGTTTTCTCTTTCATCCTCAGCATCTAGAATAGTGCCTGATAGACAATAAATACCAGAATTATGAGTAAGTTTTGAAGGCAAGTTAAGGTTTAGTTTTATGGGTGTATTAGTTTCCTATGGCTGCTGTGACAAATTAACACAAACATGGTAGCTTAAAATAGCAAAGATTTATTCTCTCACAGTTCTGGAGGCCAAACTTCTAAAATCAGTTTGACTGAGCAAGAATTAACGGGTTAACAGGGCTGTGCTTCCTCCAAAGGCTCTAGGGAACAACATGTTCCTTGCCTATTCCATCTTCTGGTGGCTGCTGGCATTTCTTGACTTGTGGCCACATTATCCTAATCTCTACCTCCGTAATCACATCTTTCTCTTCTTCTATGTGTATGTCAAAGCTCCCTCCACCCCTCTTTTAAAAGGACACTTGTGATGGTATTTAGGGCCCATACAGCAATCCAGGTTGATCTCATCTCAAGAGCCTTAAGTTAATCACACCTGCAAAGAGTCTTTCCAAATAAGTTAACATTTACAACTTCCAAGGATTAGAACCTGATACCTTTGGGGTCACCATTCAGCCCACTTCAGTGGACAAAGAAGGAAACCCCGAGAGTACAGGATTAAGGGCCCATCATTGTGATAGGCATGATGTTAGTGAGAGAAAAGAAATACTATGCCACAAAATACCATTTTTAGTAAGTTGATTTGATGACGATGGTGAGTAAACACAACGTACTTCCTAGTCTAAGACAATCCTGTAATATTTGTTTGCTAGAAATTCATCCTATATTTATTCCAAATCCTACATAGATTCCACATTGTACTTAATATCTGAGGTTACTCATAGTTTCTCCCTCAGTTAAGTGATGAAATCTCCTTGATCTCTGCTTTAAGCTTTCAATCATTCATTCCTAAATGTATTCAGTACACATTTATTGAGTCAACAGTGCGAGCCATGTACTATATTCTAGGGATGCAAAGATGAGGGGGAAAAAACCCAATACTAAAGAGTATCCAGCTCAATTGAGTGACGCATGCACTCAATATCTAGCAAATGAGGAATGCACAATGTGCTATGTTTGCTCTAAGTTTGTTGTAATTTAATAGTGCTATTATGGAGATGACAGTTTTCATCAGATTTTTAAGGGTAGTGGAGTTTACAAGGCAGCATGGAGGAGAAGGGAACCCAAGCAGTCGGGACAGTGTGAGAAACATGCAGAGTTACTAAGACTTATGGATTTGGAAATCTACAAGTAGCTTGATTCACCTAGAATACAAAATGGAATTGGTAGTCGAAGATTAAGGTTGAGAGGCAGGCACGAGGACCATGAAAAACCTTATTCATTATGGATAGGAAGGTTAATCCCCAATTCTAATTCTGTTTGGGATTATCAGATACGGACTACGTACTACATGTAAAATAGATAAACAGCAAGGACCTACTGTATAACACAGGGAACTATATTCAATATCTTGTAATAATCTTGAAAAGAATCTGAAAAAGTATAGATATATGTATATATATATTTGAATCACTTTGCTGTACACCTAAAACATTGTAATCTACTTCAATAAAAAAAATTTAAATTATGGACAGGAGTGAATCCTGAATGTTAGAGCATAACAAAACCCTTACCTTATTACCTCATTTTACTGATTGGCTAGTAGTGTGGGTTTATTGATAGCACAATTTCCCTCCTTTTCCCAGAAAGGAGACCAATGCCTTTCATATAAATGACCTTTCAAAGACCTCCTATTCTATAGGGTTATCCTTTGACTTCGGTTACTTCCCTCTAACTTTGCATAATATTATCTATTTTGAAGCATTATGGCACTCCAGGAATTCATTAGTTTGGTATTGGAATATTAGATTATGGAAATTTCTTGAAATATCCTCTTTCACATTTGAAAATATTTAGTAGCACTAGTGGGTGGATTTTAGAGGTGAATTACTCTGTGCACATTTTGGAGATAGTTTTTACAGCAGTTTTCTATGCTAACTAGACTTGGGTTCATAAAGTTGTACTTTCTCCTGTGGTGGCTAAAGATATTACTGCTGCCCCCCACTGATCCAGGAGTTGAATTTCTTTCATTGCTCTGTGGGCTATCAGGCTATCAAGGACTTCAGAGAAAACAGGGGTTGAAATCTGGATTTTACAGGCTGGAAGAACAATCAGCATAAGAGAGCAGAATGGCGTGGGCTGTGATTTGCTGTTAGTCTGGGTTTGAATCTGAGTTCTAGCATTTGTTACCTCTGTGACTTTGGAGACGTCATCTCCTCTCTCTGGATTATCAGTTCCTTACTTGTAAATGAGGATAACAATGTAGTCTGTATCATCAGCAATATGTCTTCACATAGGTGTGGGCAGTGTACAGGGAATCCACAAGGGCTAGTGACCTCAGTGGTCTTTTACTACCTGTGGACCTGGAGGGTGAGTGAATGTAGTGATTATCAGAACCTGAAATCACAGAGAACTATATGGAAAGCGCTGCCTAACTAGACCTTCTGCCCAAGGACTCAGCCAGCTGTGATCTTTTTAGAAAGGGAACAAGGAATATAAAGACTCTGACCTTTCTCTCCTTCCTCCTTCCCATGTTCTGCCAGTTTTTCCCAACTGACAGCCAAAGGAGAAAGGAGCTCATAGTTCACACAAGTTCACAGATAAGGATGAAGGGAATGATGGATAGAGTGGATATACCTGGGCAAACAGAAGCAGTCCCTCATGTAGTACTAACTACTTTCTGGGAATCTAGGAGAGTTAAATGAGATAATACATGTAGAACATTTTACATTCACCTTAATATGTTAGCCATTATTTAAAAGTGTTAGCCACAGTTTTTTCTTTCTAAATTTTTAATTTAAAATTGTTTAGCTGTTAGCATAATGAGGTCTTTTTTAATGTTTTGACTTGTAGTTATCTATGTGTAGAATTATTTACGGGAGATCTTTGTTAGAGACCTAAATATGGCATTCCTGTGGCCACCATGTGTGAAATGCTTGGTTACAGCATATGGAATGTAGAACCAGAGGAACCTGGGTTTGAATTTGCAGTTCCATCACTTCAGGTGTATGAGACCTTCACAAGTTGATTAACTTCCTTCAGCCTGATTTTTCCATTGTAGAGGAAGGATGCAGACGAGTGTTCCCTTGTGAGTTTGCTGTGGGATTCCACGGGTCCATGCTTGCACCCACGCCACACAAACCCCCACCCTGTGTGCTCACTAAGTTGTCCATTTCCTTCCTCGTGTGGATGCCCTGTCCTGTCCACTTCATTGGGATTCAGATTATTAAGCAAGAAGCTATTGCTCCAGTGCCTTCAATGCAGCCCATTCCACTTAAAATCCAAAACACCTGCTATGCTTTATCTACCTTTTTTATAATCAACTGTAATAAGGATTCTGCAGCCAGAATTTAGCTGACAATTTTGTTGGTGATGAACTAAGCTGAGGAGAAACTAGCTCAACTCTTTTTAACAGGAGGGTCTCCTGTGGAGTGAATGTGTAGCAGAAAGTTGTTAAATCAGCAGACATATTTCAGAGACCCAAACTGCAAAGAATATTTTATTAAGAGATGTGTATAGGAAGCTTACTGATGGCAGTAAAATGGACTAAGTTGTATTTGCTTTGTGTGCGTCTACGTTGGGGGGAGAAAGAAGGGGTTATGGAAGGATTTCCACCAAAATATGAATTGTGCTTGTGCCTTGGTGGTTGGATTAGGAGATAGTTTCTACTTTTTCCCTAACTGAAATTGTTTTCTCTTTATCTCTTTAAATAATATTTTGTTTTATTGATAAGAATAAAAGTAATAAAATTATTTTACTTTAAATTATGCTTTTAGTGGAAAAAAGGAAATCAAAGATCACGCTCAAGAAACAACAGGAGAGATTTAGATTGCATTTGGAGAAAAAAACTCTAATATCTGAAAAGTAATTGATGTTCAAAACGTGGAATAACATCATTTTCTAATAAGCAAAGACTTTTGAGAACCTACTATAGGCTTACTACTGGAACTAAAGTTTAAGCAAGCATTCAGACTTGTAGACAAATATTTAAATTATACCAGCAGTTTTTTCAACTAAGTAGAATGGGATGAAAGAGAAAATGGTCATTAATTTTTCCTGGGTGTGTCAAAATGGCATTTTTGGGGGGACTTGGAGTACGAGTCTGATTTTGGTAGTGAGAGGAGGGGAAGGACACTTTAGTCGGAGGGAAGGCCATAAACAAAGGCTTGATGGCATCTGAGTAAATGACACACTAAAGACATATATTGTCTGTTATGAAATGTATAAATCCTGACTTGTAAGACCCATATAGACAAATGTATGGTTCAAGGATGATTTAAATGTAGTCTTTTATGAAAGAAAGGCAGCAGATTAACAACTCCTCTGCTGAAAAGAGGATATAGAAATACAGAAAATTATATGATTTTGATTTAAAAAAATAGTTCAATTGACCTCATCTTAGCTAAATTAAGAGGACTCTCTATATGGTCAGTGTGCTTTCTCAGTTACTCTTAACTTCTCTTTCCTGATTTTTTTCCTTCACTCCTTACACCCCTTCACCAAACACCCAAAGTTACAGAGCTTTATCTCCCTCCAGGATATCTCTGTGCCCGAATAAGGCCAACCTAGCAAAAACTCCACCTTTCCCTCCTTTTCACTCACCTCACATGTCTACAGGAAGGCAGCTAAGCTCAATTACCCTACAGATTTCTTGAATTGGAATCAATTTTACCTTTGCCAGTATTATACTGAAATAACCTCGAATAATTGAAGCTTTCTTCGCCACTTCAGATATTTGCCCGTGTATTTTTCTCATGTGGTCCCACAACCCGAGCGAGCCATCGTCGGGGAGGGATGCAGATCTAGACTCTGCCGTGAGGCTGTGATGGCATGGAGCGTAACAGTAACAGTTAGCATAAATACCATCATATACCAGGCACTGGACTGAGTATTTTGTATACAGTGCCTCATTTCATCTTACAACAACAGCGTGAGGTCAGTGTCATTAATTCCCATTTTATATGTGAGGGAAGTCTCAGCCAAGGTTACCTATTACTATGTGATAGAACTCAAACACCAACTTGATGAGCTCTTAGATGTTGTGTTATAACTGTTGTAGGGCAGAGAACTTGTCCAGGAATGAGTTTTCTTGTTGTTTCTTGGGTAGCTTACTAACGGTGTATACTTCATAAGAAAATAAAAGACCATCAAGGTTATTTTTGTCTTCAACTTTTCATACAGTTTTCCAGAGCAAGGCGTCACAGACATCAGTGGCCATCAAGGACTAACTTCATACCTGATCCCCTGTGCCTCAAAATCAAGTTGGGTGTTTGATTCAATTTGCATTTCTTTAATGGCAAATGATCTTGGGGATCTTTCATGTGATTATTTGCCATCTGTATACCTTCTTGGGTGACGTGTCTAATTAATGCTTTTTGAGTATCCAAGTGTTTATTATGTCTCAAGTTGTAATAGTCCAAAGTCAATATGTTTGTAGGTTTAAGCACTGAAAGATCTACTATAAACATCATGTCTCTGGCATCTTAAGGCTTTATTTCTCGAATTCTCTCCCAGACTGGGGAAGAAGGGCAGTCAAACATGGAGTAGGTTGATATAACAAGCATGATATTTTTCTCTTAATTTTACCAGCCAAACACTGACCCTGATGAACATACAGCTAAGTGGCCTTTGCTTTTTATGTACCTACATGCATTTGTGAATATATTGAGGGTATTTTTCTTAGTGAGAGCCCCTCTGAAGAATCTGAGTGCTTTGGAATTCGTCATTACCATTCAACAAATGAGGACATCATTTAGAGAATTACCAGAGAAGAGGACATATCTTGGTAACTTTTTTCCAAAAAGACATTATAACTAGAAGATGAGAAACACCAGAAAGATAATAACACTAATTTCTACAAACACAAATTTATTTTCATTACAATTACTAAGTGATTGTTTTAAAAACTGAAATCACTCATGATATGTTAGTTTGGATGGGACCCCACAAAATTTAGTTTAAGGAATCCATTTTCAACCACAAACTCATAGAATTTTTAGAGTCAGTGAAATTGTCTTATGGGATTTCTCTTCCACAAATGAGAAGATTATCTCCAGAGAGACCAACTTGCTATGTGGCCTTGGGCTAATCATATACTAGATTGCCATATAATGCCTGACTTCTGTGTTTTGTTTTGTTTTGATTTTCCCCTGAAGAGAGCATACTTTCAAATCTTTCAAATGCATCAATTGGAAAAAACAAAACAAAACAGAAACAAAAACAAAAAACAGTCTCTTTATAAGACTGGCTCCTCCACTTTGGAAGGAAAACAAAAAACGGGGAGGGCGGGGGATATTCTAGGATTTAGCACATAGCTTCTTTCAGATCAGGTTCTGATTAAATATTTGTTAAGTGAATGTGCTGAGGAAATACAATGATCAAATTTTTTAACGACATCCTTCCTTTGCTCTCCTAAGCAATGCAAAGAATGAGAGGCTGGTAGAATTATTGGGTTCATTGCTTTTCTCTTTAGCAGCCGACACCTTGTTAAAAAGGAATTCTAGATCCAGTCAAGGGAATGTTCACTAGTGCTTAGAGCAAAATGTTGCCTGCTGTGAGGAGGGAATGAGTCCATGTCATCCACAAGCAGTATGGTCAATTAAGCACCTGACTCCAAGGTGGACTGATGGAGCTCTTAACCTTGAGAGTTGATGGGGGAATATTATGTTTGGTGGTTAAATTTATGCAGAGGAAAGTTAAATGGCCCAGGTTAAGACTAACAATGAGTATATTCTTCATTCATTCATTTAATGAATACTTAATGCAAGGCCACTATTTGCTGGATGCTGCAGGTATAAAAAGAAATACGAAATAGAGTCTCTGATCTAAAAAAAGGTCACATCCTATTAAGACGGGCAGACTCATACACTCTTTAATTTTAACAAATTCTGTAATGTTGGTTTTTCCAAAGTCTTGTGGTACATAGAGGAGGAAGCCATAGGTTGGTTTATTTGAGGAGGATATCGATTTAGAGAATATACTCAAGTAATATGTATTTGATCTTGGCCTTGAAGGATGAGCAGAATTCTGCTGATAAAAAGATTTCTTTCAGGATTAAACCTTCAGGTGGTTTTCAACCACTTAAATTTCCTGAATTTTATGGTACTTAGTAAAACAGAAAGAATATTTGAAATGTTCATTAAATACCAACTCTGTGCCAAGGACTGTGCTAGGTAAAGAGCATTCTATGGTTGCAGGACTGTCCCTGTACTTACAGTGAAATATGCAGTCCAGAAAAGGAGGCAGTCAGAGACAGGAAGACTTACTACGGAACAGGGTCAACGAATACTTTCTGTAAAGGGTTCAATAGTAAGTATTTTAGTCTTTGTGGGCCAAATAGTCTCTTTGGAGACTACTTGACTCTGCCATTGTAGCATGAAAGAAGTTGCAGACAATAGTAAATGAGTGAACGTGACTGTTTTGCAATAAAACATCGTTGACAAAAACAGGCAGCACGCCAAATTTGGACCAGACTGTAGTTTGCCAGTCATTGGATTAGGGTGTGATAATTTCATGATGGAGACGAGAAGGGAGGAAAACTCAATTACTAATTATGAATAGTTGAAAAAATGAATATGTAGTAGATAAGAAGAACCGATCAGTTTTGTAAACCTAAATAAAGAGGTAAACTGAGGCAAGCTCAAATTACCAGAAATTGCGTTTATCCAGGACTAGCAGAGCAATTGTAATTTGGGAAACACATGCTGTAACAAGCCACAGGGGAGTCCCTGGGATGGGCTGCATTTATGGGCAAGGAGTGCAAAGAGGTAGACATCCAGCCAGAATCCAAGCAAAAAGTTCCTTGGCTTGGGGATGGGGAGAGATTCTTGGCACATCTAATTGGTCAGGAGGTTAGTCTTGGGTCTTCTGTAAATCAGGTATTTAATGGAAATCAATCTCTTGGTTGAGTTCCATTCTTGAGGGCGCATGCGTGAGATTCTCCATTTCATGTCTTCTGGTTCCGTTTTATATTAAAATCCTTTCACAGCTTCACTAGTAAAGAAATTCAAATGCAAACAACCTTGTGGTATTAGTTTTCACCCTTCAGATGAGTCAAAGGTTTAAAAGTGTGACAATGTGTGAAATTGGCAAAAGCGTTTAAATTTGTGCAATTCTTCTTGAGAACTGTCTGATAAAAGGTAAATAAAGCTTTAAAAGATAGCATGCACAAAACCCTTGCTAACTATTTGCTTTGCTCAATACACTACTCCCCCCCCCATTGGGCCTCATAACCATTATGTGGGGAATATTATTACCTCTACTTTACAAAAGAAGAAATTGAGACTCCAAATTGCTAAGTAAGCTGCTCACTGAGCAAGCGTCAGAGACAGAATTTGAACCCAGATCTGCCTCTAGACTTAGCCTTCAACACACTGTAACATACTAACCCTGTGCTAGCAAAACTTAATATGTGCATTATTTTTATTGCAGCGATTCTGTAACTGGGAATTTATCCAAAGAAAATAAGACAGGTGCATGTGATTTAAGTGCAAAGTATTACAGACTCTTTAAATGTCCATCAGTGAGGAATTGGGTAACTAAGGAATAATCCAACTATTCAGTTAAATATAATATAGCTTTGGAAAGGGTAAGGTAGAGCTATGGCTATAGACATGGAAAGATGGATGCGGACAGGTTGAATAAAAAACAGGCTGTACATTAATTTGCATTGTATGATCCCATATCATTACATATGATCCCCATATGTATATAATTATTGTACAATATGTACAATATGTACAGTATTGTATTAATGCTTGGATACAATGAAAAGGCTTGAGAGATATGCAACAGATTCATAATAATGGTTATCCAATGGGCGTGGGAGTATATATTCAACTCTACATTTAAGCAAACAGGCCTGAATTTTTTTTTTTTTTTTTCAGTTTAGAATTCTTCTGTTTTAGGGTGGGCAGAACTAGAAATAAGCTCTTTTCCATTATGCATTATTTCCTTGAACCCTGAACTGGTGTCTGGAGTGTCTTGTCCTCTGTCAAATCACATTTCAATGGCTTTGGGGCTATCTTGGAAAGCAATCACTGTGTACCCTTGCTTACAGCCATTTTATTCCCAGCTGAAAGCTACAGCAGAGCTGTTTGAACATTACACTCTATCTTGAGCAGCTGTGGTTTATGCTTTCATTCACTTTTGCTCAACATCATCTCTGTTTTCCCTTGTGCTTTAGTGGGATATAGGTGAGGCAGTAGGTTTGAAATGTCCCTGGACATCCTCTGGTTTGGAATTAGTGATCATTGCTAGTGACATTGAGCAAGTGACATCCTTTTAGTTTTCTAATTCTTACAAACTCTAGAAAGTGTGCTTATTGAACTCAAAAAATGTTTCAAACAATTTATCCCTTTGACAATGCTAAAAATGATGCATGGAAACTGACTTTAACTAGGATATGACAGAATAACCTGAAAAGGATACATTGCTTGTCAGGTCTGGCCTCTCAGTTACTATTTCTCAACCTTGGTGGCACGTTTGGAACAACTGGAAAGTTTGTAGAGAATTCAGATGGTTCTATACCCAGAGAGTATGATTTCATTAGTCTGGGTGGGATCCAGACTAATGGTGGGATGGCTTAAACATTTCCTGGGTAATCATAATTTGTAGTTGGGATTGACAACCACTGTTCAAACTCTTTTATTTGGGGGTTACATTTTGGATGAGATATTTTAGAAAACGAATCTCCCAACCTCCTGATGGGTCTATGTCTCATCTTCAGTGGAAACATCATTGTTTTTGACCTATGTCACTCTCCTTTGGAGTCAATAAAACATTGAAAAAGCCTTGCATATGAATAGATATTAGCAGCCTTTCTTTCTTATCTTTTATTTATTTACTTATTTATCAGACCCTGCATTATTCCTCAAAGAATTTAAGGTCACATAGACGCTTCTATTCATGCAAACAAAGTAAGTGGCCTTCCTGATCCTTTAATTGAAGTTCTTACTTTAGTTCTGGAAAATTTATTATTTAACAAGCACGCCTTCATGTTGCTCAAAGACTACACGCGTTCTACTACTTTTTGAGTTTTGCTTCAATTTTAACACGTTTGTCAAATTTTAGGATCAGAGTCATTGAAATGTTATATTCTGCATTGGCTTCAGATATTATGGTAATATTTTCAACGAAAGAACAACTTTCCTACTTTATCTCAGACTTTTCCCTCTGACTCCCCTTCCCTGCCACCAAAATAAAAAGGCTAAAGTAGGAATAAGAAAGGAATATGTCTTAAATTTTCTGTAACACAGATGTAAATTATCCTTATAAAGATCTGGTTTATTATTCTATCAGTAATTAGAACATATTTCTTGGCTTCTGAAATGAATGACACAAACACTGCTTTTTTGCACTATAAATGAGGAAATGCTTGTTTTTGTTAAATTATATTTGTGTAAGTCATTATCATAGTAGCTTATCACTTTGACAAGCACATGATTTTTAAAATAAAACAACTCTAACTCTCCGAGTTGAATTTTAATGTCTTTCTTTTATATCAAAACATAGAGAACTTTGATTGATTTTCGCTCATGAGCCTTTTTTTGTTGTCAGAGGTAATCTAAAGTTTATCAGGAATGCTCACTCGGTCTCTCTGCAATCACTCTTTATAGGTATGCACAAAGCTCAACAGCTTAGTCCCATTCTCACAAATGGAACTTGCCGTCAGCAAGTTCACAAGAGCATCACATCCTTAATAACTGTAGACTATTGGTTCCTAAAGAATAGCTCCCAACTCTACTCAGTACTCTGTAATAACCCATATGGGAGTCGAATCTAAAAAAGAGTAGACATATATATGTATAACTGATTCACTTTGCTGTACAGCAGGAACTAACACATTGTTGTAAATCAACTATACTCCAATAAAAATAAATTAAAAAAAAAAAGAATAGCTCCCAGATGAGCAGCATCAGGATCACCTGGAAACTTGTTAGAAATGCAAATTCTTAGGCCTCACCCCAGACCCACTAAACCAAAAACACAGAATGGGTCCCAGAAACTTAGGTTTGAACAAGCCCTACACATGATTCTACTACACATGAAGTTTGAGCACTGCTGTTCTCTGGACTGTGAGCTCCCTGAAGGCAGGTGTCATGAGTGCCCCATCACGCCTGGGTTCCTGATGTCTAGTAGAGAGAGGGAATTGGTGAGTAAATGGAAGAATCTGCTATGCAATAGCAGGAGCTGGAAACCTATTAACTGATAGCAGACGAACGTCTGCAGTTACCTGTAAGATATATGATGGCAAGAAATAAAGATGAGCTAGTTTCCGACTTTCATGAATGTCAGTTCTACAGCTATACCAAAGAATAATGTAGGGTCTCCAATGTGTTATCACATCCTTTTATTTGCTTGTAAATCTTGCCTTGAATTTATCATTTTAAGGAATGATTTGTATTAATGTTAATACACAGACTAATCCTTAGGAACGAGTATTTGGCCTGACGTTAGACCTAAATCACAGCCAGTGAATTAACTCACGTTCCAGTAGCATATCTGATCGTGTAGAGATGGATTAACCTAGAGTCTGTCATACAGAGTGATGTAAGTCAGAAAGAGAAAAACAAATATCGTATATTAATGCATGTATGTGGAATCTAGAAAAATGGTACAGATGAACCTAATTCCAGGGCAGGAATAGAGACATAGACATAGAGAATGGACGTGTGGATACAGCAGGGGGAAGGGGAGGGTGGGATGAATTGGGAGGTTAGGTTTGACATAAATACACTACCATGTGTAAAATAGATAGCTAGTGGGAACCTGCGGTATAGCACAGGGAGCTCAGCTCTGCTCTGCGATGACCTAGATGGGTGGGATGGGCAGGGGGGAGGGAGGTCTAAGAGGGAGGGGATATATGCATACATATAGCTGATTCACTTCATTGTACAGCAGAAACTAACACAACATTGTAAAGCAATTATACTCCAATAAAAATACAATAAAATAAAATTAATGTCATTTAGTGAATTGATATGAACAATTGAAGCCTTAGGTTAATACTTTCAAACTTTTTTTTAAAGAGTTGGATCCTTTTCTTTAAGTGCAGTTTTACCCAGAAGCTCTGTATGTCAGAGTTAAAACAGAATGGCTTTGCTTAGAGCAGGATGAGGATATTGCTACCAGCCTCCCCTCTTGGCTGTAGTGGAGCCTGTGTGGTTGGCAGTTGGGAGTCTGGGGTCATTGCAGATGAAAGAAGTGTAGTTTAAAATATCTTGTACTAGGAAAACACTTTCTGACCTGTGCAGTTTCAAATGACATTTATGTAATGCTTTATACTCTGCAGAGCATTTTTGCTTTGAAATCAGTTTTAACTGTTGTTGATAACTGATGATTCATGTCAATTTTGACACTACTACGCCTACTTCTAGAAATCTGGATATCATAGACGTTCCTAAAACTTTCCCTCCTCTGACCCTCACGGTCCAAATGGTAATGATAGATAGATAGATAGATACACATACATACATATATATGTGTATGTGTGTGTGTGTGTGTATACATTTATACTTTTTCCTGGATTTTTAAATTCTCCAACAGCTAATGAAAACCTGTATCACCTGGCCATTTTCTTTCCTATCTAATTCCTTAACAACTTCATCTGTGGCAAACAAAAAGCAAATCCTGACTTAGGTAAGGAGAGACTTCATTTGAGAGGTTACTGAGAGGGGAAAATGGCTGTGGGACCAGGGAGAGGAGGGCCATTGCAATAGGGAGAATGCTCAGACGTGAGATCTGCAAACATCGTAAAGTTAGGCAGAAAGAGGCTTTTCTTTTACAGGAAGGAGGAACAAGGCTATAATGAAGTAGGTGTGGGGAAATGTGATGAATGAGATGAACAGGGAGTGGCCCGATCAGACTGTAAATCAGGGAATGTTTTGACCAGAAGTGGCCCTACTCTTGGGTGCAGTTGTTAAATAAATGGTATGTGTTATCTCAGGCTTGAAAGTGGGCCAAATTCAGGGACCTCAGGGAAGAAGATAATCAAAGTTTGGTTAACAAACATTAACCAAACCTGATTAATCAGTGAAGACAAAACAGTACAGCTAATCATTTATGAGGCAAAAACTGGGAATTTGAAAAGCCTGTGTCTGGCCTTATTATAGGTAAACAGGGGGACATCCTTGAATCTTATCTAAGTCGTGTGGGGAAGGGTGGCTCCTTTTAAGAAGATGGCTCCTTTTAGGAAGGTGATTTCCAGAATACAAATAGGGTGGGAGGTGGGATTTCTTAACAATCAGTGTTTTCCAGGATCAATGTTTAAATCCAGATCTGGGGCTGGTTTCACTCTGCTGTAATGTCACAGAAGACAGGGAGATACGGGAGATGGACCATCTTATAAGATGGCCAAAAGACCATCTTCTAAACCTAGAGCATGGAATTGCCCAGGTCAGAAAGCACTTTCCTAGAGCAAGGTAATTCAAGCTATGCTTCCCTCGGTCCCAGTACCCCACCCAAGCCTATGACACAGTCTCCAATACAGCCCAAGGGGAGGCTGCTAGCTGTATCCCACCCATTCCGAGCAGAGCAGCTTTGCTTTAACTGTCTGACATATAGAGATTCTAAAGAGATCCAACTGCTTAAAACTTTTTTGAAAAGTATTAACTTAAGACTTCACTCTGACCCAGAACATTTCCTGGATTAACTTGAGGATTCTGCTGGCTAGATTCCTAGATTCTAGAAGTCTAATCGACTTGTTGGTGCTTGGATAACCTATTGATCAAAAACCCAGTATTCTAGGTCTACTTTCCTTTTCTCCTAAACTCAGACTTTTCTTCACTTGCCTATTTTTCTTCAATCTCCTCAATATTATTGCCATGTGTGGATCTCCATCTTTCCATCTTGGTCATAGCCAATTATATTGTATAGACCTCTCCCACCTGGATCTGCAAGTTCTAGAATATTTGTCCCAGGGAACAAATGCCACACTTTTATTATGGATATGAGCAAGTGTATCATATAAGGAAAAGTACAGCCTAATTGATAAAATTTACATTGCTTGTAAGTACCTTGCCATAAATTAGTTCTACCTTTTTGACCATTTTCTAACTGGTTGTTATTCTTCACTTAAAAGGTAGAGTTGATTCCAGATACAAAATCTTGTTTATGTAATTATTTTCTGCTTATTTTTAGAAATAGATTTTGAGTGCTCAATCAGATAAGAAAGTACCACTTTTGTATATGGTTTTTAACCATGTCTACTTTTTAGGAAGATAAATGTAGCTGTTCCAAACTCCTTCTTTAAAGCAAGATAAACAAACCAGTCCCAAATAGCTTCTGAACATAATCACAAGTAGAAGGATCTGTTTACATCCAACATGGCTTTTAGAGGGAAGCAAAGTGTTCTCAAGATTTAGAAGCTGTCTTTAAAAATGTTCTTTGTTTTGTTTTAAAAGGAAGTTTAATTACAAAGAAAAGCTTGGGTCCTCCCTTGGGGTATAGTATTTTTATAATGATAATAGTCTTTTCATGTAGTAATTCTTTCATAGATAAAGTATACTTGTGTTTGAACTTGTTGAAATGCTTATATCCCCAGTGGTTTTTTAGAATATCTATTTAAGGAGGAAGATTGATGTAATCATGAGAGCTGACATCTGGTACAATTGGATATTTACAGTTTAGCCTTCACAGAGGTCTTTTTCAAATGACTTGTAGAGATTGCCTTATACATATTTTGTTTACAGGAATAGCATGAGTCTCAGATATCATTTTCATGTCCTGTTTAACCTCTCTTTCAATATTCAGTATCAGATGCAAAACTATCCATTCCTTTATGGTATAAGTCCACCCAGCTATCAATGTATTCTTCCCCAAGGAGTGGGGGTCAATGAACCACTCCTTCACTGAAGGGATGAAGATGGGGGGGGGGGTCTTCCTCACCCATCACCTGCTGCCACTTTAGACAGGAGGCATGGAGACTACACTTATACTCACCTGCAGTGATTATATTGCCAAACACTCACAAATCTGTCCCACCACTAATCAGTGTCAAAGCCAATTGCAGCTCCTGGATCCAACCACCTCCAGACATTGAAACTTGCCTCGCCAACTGAAGGCATGCTTCTTTCAAAGGAACTGCTATCAGGTTCTACAGAGGTCAGCATAGGCTGGTGCCCAGCACGTGGATCTGATTACTCCAAATACAAACTTGTAGTAATTCCCTTGGGTTCTTGGGAATTATATAATTTCTCTCTAACATTGGAAACCATTTGTGGAGTTCAGCTCACAAAAAATAAGTAAATGAATGCATAAAATGGTAAAGCCCTTTTTAGAGCTCCAGTATAATAGCTTTGTATGATAAGCTCTTTCACTTAAAACCGTCTTCCAGGTGGCATGCCCAGGGCAACTGAGAGAAAACGAGAACACTCGTTACCTGCAATAGCCTTTCTTACCTCCTACCTGAGTCCTAAAACCAGTTAGTTCCTCCCACTTATGAAAACAATTTTGCCATAATTTCTGCTACAAATTGATTGACAGAATTTTTCAGAATAAATTCCTCCTTGATATATTATAAAAATTTCCAGAATATGATATTTCACTCTTTTGGAGAAATGTTTGAAGGCTGGCAAAATGACAAACAAAACCATTGGTAGTTACCTAGTTTTTTTTATTTATCTTGTTTCTGCCACATGTTCTCATGAGTCAGTTTTCATCTGAACAGCTCTGATTGTATATTTTGGTTGTGGTTAATTTAAATCTAAAATGCTCACCCACCAGCACCCTCCCTTTTGTGTCATTAATGATGGGGGATATACTCCTTTCAGCTATTCCAGGACTCAAGTGAACTCAGCTTATCCGCAGAATTTTCTGTGATGGTGAACAGAAAATGTTTTATAAGCATATGAATGATCAGGAATAAAATAGTTTTTGTGCCATGCTTGTTGTTACAAAAAATTGGCTATGTTATTTAAAATATTGCCATTTCCCCAAAATCCATGGTATTAGTATGATATTAGTATTGTCATTCTCCTCATCCATCCTGGGTATATAAATTGTTAAAGAAGGGATTCAGTTTGTGATGGTCCCTCTAAAGAATACTTTATGACTGCTAATTAAAACCAGATATTTTGGGCTTCCCTGGTGGCACAGTGGTTGAGAGTCCGCCTGCCGATGCAGGGGACACGGGTTCGTGCCCCGGTCCGGGAAGATCCCACATGCCGCTGAGTGGCTGGGCCCGTGAGCCATGGCCGCTGAGCCTGCGTGTCCAGAGCCTGTGCTCCGCAACGGGAGAGACCACAACAGTGAGAGGTCCGCGTACCGCAAAAAAAAAAAACAAAAAAAAAACCCCAGATATTTTATTTAGATTGTGACACAAAATGAATCCAGCCATTGTCACCCTCACACTTAGACATCAGCTTGTGGTAGTGATTGTAGGGGGCAGGGCGGGTGTTGAAGCAGCAACAGTTCCTCCTAGGCAATGAGTAAATGCAGATTTGCAATTAGATCCAGGAACTGAGATGAGTTGATAGCTGGGCTGTGGGGAAGAGGGAAGTATGGAAAAACAGGAACTGGAAAGGCATCATGGATCTAAAAAGAAATTGGCTGTGGGAGGAATTGAATCTGAAACCAGAAGCTAGGATAGAAAAGGACTCCAAGCCTGAGTAATGTCAATAGTTCTTCAAATTAGCCACATTTTCATTCAGCCTTCAAATTTGAGTAACTGTTGTGAGGAAAATATCAATAAAGCACAGGGCTGCAAATGCCCTACCTAACATCTTTCAGACGTGCCTCCGCACCCTATAGAGTGCAGTCCAGATCCTTGACACATCACGTAACATGCCCTTTAGAACTTGTGTACTCCCTGCCCTTCTGGCTACTTTTCTGGTATTCCCCATCTCTTTTATTCATCATAGAATAAGTTGCAGTCCTGAAAATTACAGTGAATTTCACCTCTGATCCATTGCACATATAGTTTTCTTTGCCTGGACCACTCTAGAACACCCAACACCCACCGCTAGAAGTGTATTTTTAGTTCTTGGCATACAGACTAAGAAACCAGAAATCTTATTTCTTTATCTGTTTATTCTAGTTAGTTTCCCCCATTAGAATGGAACTTCACAAAAGTAGAAAATGAGTCTGTGTTGCTCTTCACTGTATAGCCACTTCCTAGGATACTACCTGGCACATAAGGAGGCACTTTATAAGTATTTGTTGAATAAATGAATGAATGGGTGAATTGATAGATTGATGGATGGATAGATGGGTGGATGAATGGATAGACAGATGGTTGGGTGGCTTGATGGGTGGAAGATATATACTCAATAAATTGTTATTTTTTTTATGTCACATAAACACTTAAAATTGCAGCTGTCGCAAAGGGCATGTTTTCATGGTACCAGATCTAATTCTTTTGGATATGTGGTTGATACTTTAGCCAGAATGTATCTTGACTTTTTATATTAAAACAGTTTCTATCTCTGGAGCTTTGAGAGGGACTGAATGTCTCTGAGTAATTGATATCTCTGATATCTGAGTATCATTATATTTCTCAATGAGTCATTGATTTATTGATTTTTATAATGAGATCATGTTATCCCTAACTCACCAACTTTCAAATAATGAGACATGTATTACTGAAAGGAGTAGACTTAAGTGTCATGGTGTTTGTTGATTTTTTCTGTCATTGTTTGGGTGGAGGATTTTTCTTTTTACCCACTGTTATGGGTTTTGTCCTCCAAACAGACATGTTGAAGCCCTAACCCCAACTCCCTCGGGATGTGACATTATTTCGGAATGGGGTCATTGCTCATGTAATTAGTTAAAATGAGGTCATACTGGAATAGGGTGGGTGCTTTACCCAATGATTGGTGACCTTGTAAGAGGAGGCAAGGAAGGATCCACCCTTAGAGGCATCAGCACAGCCCTCCCAACACCTTGACTGTGAACTTCTAGCATCCAGAATTATGAGAAAGTAAATTTATGTTGTTTTAAACCAGTCAGTTTGTGGTACTTTATTATAGCAACCCTAAGAAATGAATACACCACCTTTTAAGACAAATAACTTTGGAACATTATTTGCAGTCCAAGGAGGAGATCCTAGGATGACTGCTAAGATGGACACATTCAAGAGGAACTCTAATTATTTCTTAAGGAAGTTAAGAAACTTGTAGCTGCATTTGAGGTGCTCTTGGTATTGGTCCATCATTTGCTTCCCTCCTGCCTAACTGTTCTCTAAGGTCATTGGAAACCATCTTCCCTGTCCCCTACCATCTTCACCCCACCACACACCTCCAACGGTGAGCTGTGAACCTTGGAAAGATAATGTTGCAATGGATGAGGGAGCCCAGAGAGGAAACTATATTAATCAAGTGTCATCGAGATGGCCTTAATCTCTGAAAACCTTCACATCCTTTGTCCCAGGTCACATCTAAGGGAAGAAAGCCCATGGTTTTTGCTCTCATGTGTGTTTAATACTCCTTTTTATCTCACACTGACTCTGTAAGATTAAATAGCAGATATCTAAAAATTATTTTAGGCACCACCTACCTAAAGGGAAAAGATAGCATTTTATCTTCTGAGGAGGTACATTAAAATCACATATTTAGTTTTTCTCCTGTTGATCTAATCTTTGGATTAGCAGCTGAAAGTCAGGCACCTTTTACTTTGAAAATAAATCATTGATATTCTCATTTGTATTCTAGAAACAAACAATAGCGATTTGCACTATTCTTCTACCCACATTGTCCTTTTTGGTATCTGCTTATAGCTATTAATAGAGTGATTACTTAATAATGGAGATTAATTCAGTTTATGGAAATTGAGCAACTTTCTTTAAAAATAACAGGATACATTTTACTGCATTATGATCATAAAATTAAAACATGCTCTTTGTAGAAAATTTGAATAAAATAAACAATGAGGCAAACAAACCACCCACAATCATTCTACATATTTGTCTTTTAATTTCCACTATTTTTCCATTAAGGTTTAATAGCTGTGCTTAAACTGTAGTTTTAATTTACTGTCTTGCTTTTTTTTTCACTTGTCATTATAACAAATTTTTTTCCCATTACACAAAATATTTTTTGCAAGCATCATCTTAAATGACTACATAATATTCCTTCATTAGGATATATTATAGTTTATGTATATTTTGCCCTGTTTCAGCAAATTCCTTTTAATAAAAACTTAAAACTTTTTAAAAGGTTAGAAATTACCCATTTCAAAGATATTCAAATGCAAATTGAGACATCTAATGAATGAACACCTATGTTCAAACCACATCCATTGGTTGGTGGTATTCTGTAGAAGCTCTGCCATTGTCCCTGGAGATATGATGATACACTCATTTTGCTTTCTTCATGCTAGACTCTGTGGAGGATACCAAGATAACTCAGTAACAACACCTGCATTCCAAGCACTTAAAACAAAATATACAAAATAATAACTATAATTAAAGGAGAAAAAATATCCTGCATTTGTACATATACACATGTTATTGTAGTTTAATAGGGAAAATTTTTCTGGTAGGGGCATCTGGGAACTGAATATGGAAAGGCAGAATCTGAGTTGGAACTTAAGATCAATATGCTGAAGATACTTGTAAATTTGAGTGGGCTGCGTGGAGAGAGGACTGTGGGAAGGAAAGGTCAGAACTATTATTTTTAATGGAGACTAGCAAGTACAGAGTATCTCCGTTAACCAGCTCCAAGTTGCGAATAACCAGTTCCCTCCCTGATTTCGGTAAGTTGTTATTTCTGATGCTCATGGCATATTGAATTCTAGGGCTACTAAGCCACTCTAGAGCACATTCACCTCTTTTTCTTTCTACAGACTGATTGTATGCTTAATATACTTGCTTTTGTTGCTAAAACTACTCATATCAATGTTTCTTGTTATTTTAAATATACAGTAATTTAAAAGTATGTTAGCCAAAGAAATAAAGGTGCAAAAAGAAAGGTGGCATTTTTTTTGTGTGTGTGAATGCTAAGTTAATGTATTGAAAAAACACAACATAGATGAATCACTAAAAAATTACAGTAGAATTAGGAGTTGGAGAAGAGTCAAATGTAAAAGTTTGGAAGAAAATTTTAAAATATTAAAGGATCGTGCATTCAAATTGCTTCACAAGTATCTCTAAAAACTTATTTCATTCTAAAGAAACTAAAACTGGAAAAAGTATGTGATTCATGCACTTGGTGAATCCATAGTGAAAAGAAAAAAAAGGCCTATGATTTGCATGAAATGACTGGCAAACGAATGTAAATATATGCATTTTTTAATAGACCAAAATGTTTAAAATTTTATGTATAATTTTTATTAACCTGCTTTTTAATATACTCACCAATCAAAGATGAAAAGCAAATACACACCGAGTAAAGGAGTGATTAGGTCATGTGAGGATTTGGATTCTAGATTAAGATGTTGGAACTTTAGTTGCGGTATATGTGGAAGATACTGGCAGATTTGGGGTGGAGCTGTGGCATGACCAGGAGCATCACCCTATGTGAAGAACAGTCTGGCCGGCCGTCCTGCTCAAGATGAATTGGAAGGGTCCGAGACTAGAGGCAGGGAGAATAGTAAAGACTTCTGTGAAATAGGACAAGTAAGTTGTAAATATGGCCTGAATTATAGGTAGTGAAAATGAGGATAAGAATTGATATTTTTCAGGTATAACAGAGTACCTGGCCACTTGCGTAAATGTCGTGTCAATGAGATGATACCAAGACTTTAGGCTTGAAATACTAGATGGATGAAAGTGACAATAAGAACAATGGGAAACAGGAGGAGGAGAAGCACAAGTTTCATTTTGGATCTGATCAGCAGAGAGTTCCAGTTACATGCCCCATTCCTACATCCCAATCCAGGGCATTTCATCTCCCTTGGACAGCAGACAGCTGGAGACAACAATCCAGAGCTTGGTAATTGGGACTCATTTACAGAGAGGAGATAGTTGAAGCCATAAGAGGAAAGATACAGAAACAGTCTGAGCCAAGCGAGCCCAGCCTCACACAAGTAAAGGCAGTTGAGAGGTTAAGTAGGAGTAATTAGTTAAGTATTATATAGAGAGGGAAAGGCCTATAATTTATGACAGATGAGTTGTTGTTGGTGACCTTAAAGAATCTGTTTAATATAATGGTGGGATTCTTCAAGGAGCCAAGGAAAAAGTCTTTGGGAGGGTCATGAAATAGAGTAAGTGAATGGGACTTCTAAGAAATTTGCCTTGAAAATGAAGAATTAAATAAAAGTACAATAGTAATTTGAGGAAGGGATCCTTTTAACAGTAAGAGAGGTCTTAGGAAAATGTTACATTGAAGAAGATAAAACTGCTAATGAAGAACTCATCTGAATTTTCACTTGAGAAAAATATTTCGTTTGTCAGTTACAATAAAACACATTTATGCACCAACTAAAATAGACTTCTTTAATGTCATGTGAATAACGGTAGTCCACTGGGAAAGTGTCTTTTCTAAAATAATGTAAAGAGATTGAGCTAGGATTATCTAGAAATATCTGTATATGTATATTTAGGACAAAATTATAATATGAAAAGAAAAGTAGAAAGAGAAAAAACACATACTTTACCAGATTTTGGGAAATGATATGGCCTAGAGCAGTGTGTTCCAAATCATTGAACATGTGCTATGCAGTTGGGACTCAGAACAGAAAAAAGTTTCATTTTAAATAATATTTAAATAATACTGGGGCACATAAGTACAGTGAAATTCCATTTTCAATTTCATTTCATTTCATCTGGATTATGTCAAGGAGAAAGGCCCAGTTTGGTGTTAATAGGTCTTCAACTTGCTAACCTCTTTTTACATTAAAAGAGAATGGGCAGCCACCTCAGAGTATATATGAATCAATGATATTTATCAAGAATTTAATCATTTGCTTTAATTAAATTAATTTTATAGTTATATTTTATGTAATGAATTATATTAGTTTTCCAATTATGTTAAGACATAAAGTCTCATTTAAAATAAGTTTAAGCTAAACAAGTGAGGTAATTAAATACATACTCAGTAAATAATAGTATAGATGATGGGGTTATAGCCTCACAGTAGTGAAAATGGTACCAAAAGACAGGGGCTTGGGAAACATTGTCTTAGAAAGAAGTTTTAATTTGGGAATTAGAAAACATTTGATCTGCCAATGGTTAATTTGTTGTTTTTTTGAAAAGTTTATGACCGTTCAGAGCTTTAGTGTCTGTGTTTGTCAATCAGAAATACTCATTAGGAAAGTGACAAGGTCACATGAACCAATCCATGATGAACAAATTGCGCAATTTTCAGTAGTAGGTCTCTAAAATGCGTTACCTGTTTGTCTGCATTCCTGCTTTTCATGAAAGTTGTGATTTGCCCAAGAAAAACACATTCTAGGAGAGAATTTCATCTATTGACTTAACTATTGAGCTCTTAGTCTACAAGGCAGACACTGTCCAATCTTTTGAGAAATACCCAGATCTGTTCTCATATAGCTTACAATCTTGTGTGAATAAAAATAAATTGCCAAGTATAGCTGATTCACTTTGTTATAAGCAGAAACTAACACACCATTGTAAAGCAATTACACTCTAATAAAGATATTAAAAAAAAACAATAAAATAAATTTCCAGTTCAATTCAGGTATTAAAACCTATAGATGGAGGTCTTATGCAGCTTCATCATATTACCAAGCTATATTATTTCGTTTTAGCTGCTACACAAGTTTAGGACTGCCAAATGGAAAGAGATTTCTTTTTTCCTGTTGAATGTATAAAACACTTTAAAGGTTCTTCACTTCCATGATAAGGTAATTGTTCAATTCATATGATTGTTAAAATAATGAATTGAATATACGTGCAAAGCAATTGCTTGACATTAAAAAACACAACAGTTTAGTTTCATCATCATCACAATACTTTGTGTTTTAGATAAAGATAGTTGATCGCCTAAAGCTAAAGTTGGAAAATCTCATTACTACTGGGCTTACTGATTATCTCTTGGTTTTAACAAATGAAGAGTATCTTCATGTCCAATCCATATTGGACAACATGGATTTTTTAAGGTCTTCCTCATGTGATTATATCTTAAATATTTTTATTCTAGGACTAAACCTGGACTTTTATCAATATATGTATAGAGGTTATCATCAGAAAAAAATATCTGGTTTCTCTGGTTTTCACTTCAGATTTTAATGGCCAGAGCCTAGAGACAGATCACTTCAGTTACCCCCCAGGCATATCTTTGACCACATCGGAGCGATTCTGGACTATAGTTGGAACTGTGTTACCATGGTTTATTTTCCCTGTGTCCTTGAGACAGTGGTTTATTTTCTCTGTGTCCCTGTATCCTGTGCAAATACCCTAATGGTCCCAATGTTGTGGCTGAAAATTCATATACAATAACCTCTCAGCCCTCAAACTAATAATTGCTTTCCAAAAAAAAGTTATCTTTTTACACACCTCATGTGATCAGGTACCCTATCCCTCACCCAGCCCTGGGATTCTGACTCCCAACTCTCTGCAGTACTACTTAGCTTATTATTTTAAAGACACCATATATCTGTTTCCATCTGTTCTTGAAAAATCTATAGGAATAAAGTCTACCCTGATTCGTGAGGAATAGGCTTGATACAAATATGTAGATAGTTTCCAGCTTCGATTTCCCAAATTCTTGAAAACTGCCAGGCTGAGTGAAAGGGTTAATGAATAGAGGACACATTTTTTTTCTTGGATTCTTAACACAAATGACATTTTTATTCATAAATAATCACCACTGGGCTTCCCTGGTGGCACAGTGGTTGAGAGTCTGCCTGCTGATGCTAGGGGACACGGTTTCGTGCCCCAGTCCGGGAAGAGCCCACATGCCGTGGAGCGGCTGGGCCCGTGAGCCATGGCCGCTGAGCCTGTGCGTCTGGAGCCTGTGCTCCGCAACGGGAGAGGCCACAACAGTGAGAGGCCCGCGTACCGCCAGAAAAAAAAAAAAAAAAAAATCAACACTAAAATAGAACAACTAGCATTGATGTTAATGACTAAATGTCTACATTTACATTTGGTTAAGCTCATGGTGAATTAATAAATGTTGCAGAATGGAGAAAAGGCAGTTCTCTAGCCCACCGGCACTGTTGAATGAAGCATGTACAACAGAATTCTTTGGCATGTAGAACTTGGCTTATATGTTCTACTGAAAAGTATTTGGTGTAGGAAAGAAGTTTGGATTAGGGGGCAGAAGACAGAGTCCTAGGCATGTTGTCCTACTTACTAAGCATCGGAGTATCATAGACCGGTATCTCTAATGCCTCCGTTGCTTCATCTCTAAGTTGATGCTAATAATATCCACTATTTCTATCTAGATTATAAAGTGAAATAACATATATTAAAGCACTCTTTAAGAGGCAACTTACCATTTTTGATAATTGTGTTCATCGCCATTATTATTATCTTGAACTCGTTTGAGGGTATAATTGTATCAATTCACCAAAAGAAGCCAGTCGGTTGTTTCTGTATACAACTGTGCATAACCTTAGGGATAGGCATTTAGATTTCAAAAATCAATTGCCTAACTGTAGGAGAGAGAGGACATGCTGTGGCAGTAGTTCACATAAAAACGTTTATGGGGCATTGAGTTGATCTCAAGCTTAACACGAATCCACAGTGAGACGTGGCTGCAAATTTCTGGCATTATTAAGAAGAAAAGAGTTTGCATGGCATGGGAAGTTGCAGTCTCATTCTCTGCATTAATCCAACCACACCCAGAATACTCAGTGCATTTCCAAGCATGCATTTTAAAGAATTAGAGGGAAACTAGAGTGATTCCAGGTTGATAAAATTTGTGAGGAGGCCTAGAAAACATATCACATAGGAAGAATTTGAGTGAACTCAGGGAAGCTGAGAAAGAAGGAGTAAATTTATTCTGTCTTCTTCTGAAGCTAGAACCAGTGGTAGAATTAATAAAATACCACATTATAGCTCATTATGAGAAAAGCATTTATAAAATATAGAGTTGCTTGAGAGCAAGAAAAGATGCCTTACTGGGTAGAGAATTTACTGTCTTTGGAGATACTTCAGGAGAAGTTGTATGACCTTCACAAACACCTGTATCGTATGGGCATTTCCAGTTGTGTTGGAGTTTTCATTGAAGATCTTACAGATCTTCTGACAATTCAGTGTATATAATAAGGCTATTGTACTCAAGATTGCTATAATATATTTAGTATATCCAAAACATCATTTTCTGAAACCCGTGGCATCCCGATTTCAAGAGATGCTGCTCTATTCAAAATATAACCTACCGATAAAATACAATTGGAGAACCCCATCTTCTATAACTCATCTTAGAAAATGATGACACATAGCAGTAGACTGAAAACTCTTCTAATGATAAAGATGCCTGTTAACTATGTTTGGCCCAATTTTTCTTAACTTACTTGATCATGCAGTTTTATTTATTCACTCATTCATCTATCTGCCTATCACTGTCTACCTACCTATCTGCACATAATCTCTTTGTACCAACTGTGGAACTAACAACTGGCTCAAGAAACCATATGGATATATGAACATTCTGGATAACTTTCTACAGAAATTATCCAAATCCCTTTTTAAAATGTATAAGATACATCTTATAAGTTGAAATTTGGAGCCATTGCTATTCTCAAACGTAAGGCAGTTTGCAGAATTCAGCTCAGTTCATCTAGCTCCTGGGATGGGAGGAGATGAGATAAAACTGCGCACTTGAGTATCAACACTTCCCAGCATCATTCCAGCTATTAGCAATGACTACTAAAAAACTTAAAATTGGACTTGATTCTCAGCAGAACCAATAGACCCAATATAAATATTTTCCACCCTGCTATATATTGAAGTGTTGAACTGTTACCTTTTCAAAAACTGAAGTTCTGAATGAGTCTACAGAGTTTTCCAGTATTTTCTTGATAGCTCACCTTGCTGTTTCCCTTCAGCCCCCATCCCTCAGGTACCAGATCCTTGTTTTTGTTTCTTCATTACTCCAGTTTCCTAGTGTACTGGTTGCGAGGAGTAGGGGGATTCTTATGCTGGGTACCAACAGTCTGCCATTGTTCTGACTTTTCTCCTAATTGATGCCAGCTTCAGGTCATGCTGCATCCCCACTTCTTGTGTGGATTTTTCTAGGTGAGAGTATTGGCTAGTGATGCCGACACCACCTCTGCTGTTCCGTTCTCAGGCAGACTCCCCCTAAGTTGTTGGCTGCTTAGAACCAGAAATCACTGACCTACTTGGACTTGATCTCTGCGTCCCTTATCTAAGCTGACAGTATTTGCTCTATGACTGCTAACATCTCCTTTCCTCAGCGTCTTCCCTTTTATTATACCCTCTAGCATGTGGCTAACCACATACTGGCAATGTGTGTTCTAACCTCATCCTATGATCTGAGTCTGACAGGGTCCAATAAAATGGTCATGCTAATGAAGAGCCTCATTACAAACACACATCGTTACTCTATTGTGTTGGCTTATACTCATCTCTCCACATGATTATATTCTAGCTTGAATTACCTAACAAGCATTTAATTGTGTAGTAAAGGCTACTGGGTAATGGGGAGGGGGAGACACAAAGAAGAATTTCAATTAGGTATTTTAGGGAAAAGAGTACACAGATATATGTGCGTTGGAAATTTGTCAGAGCACCTGAGTACAGAAGTAGCCATTTTCAGAATTCGGAATTGGAACACTGATGTAAAGGACCTACTGTTTATCAAGCCTGTCCCTCTTCAATGTGAGAGAGGTTAATAAGACACAACCACAAGTCATTAGCTTTGTGAGACTGTAATCACAATAAGATCAAGGACTGACTTTCCTTGCACCCAGTGTATCCTGTAAAGTCATGGTTCCTGCCACAAACAGATGGCAGTCTAAAAAAAGAATAATTGCAGAAAGTTTTAAAAAGGGTATCTTTATGAAGAACTATGGATTAAGAGAAACCAACACGAGTTGGTAAAGCATCTCTAAGGCTAACAACCACAGGTGGCCTCCACTAACCTCAGACCTGAAAGGGCAAAGATAGTGAGTGGTTCCCAGAAGCCCATGAGAGCTATAGCATTAGGAGGGGACATTTTAGCTTTGATTCTAGCCCTGGCAGTAGCATCCAAGGTGGATGTCCTGACAGCTGTACCAGCACCAGTCACCAGGGTCCAAAGGCAGGACTGGCTGGGTGTTGTTTCAGATGTCAATCTTCCCTTAATTTCTGCTAATTTTCAAGGCTTTCTTTCAGTCTCCTGTTGATTCTCTCCGTTCCTTCATATCCTTCCAATAAATCCCTTTCCTGCTTAAGTTAACCAGCATTTGTTTCCACTGTTTGCATAGAAAAAAAAAATCTTTTATATTTGTCTAAAGGACCCAAAGATAACAGATCAAAATTTAGCTTTCTCCTTTAAAATTCTGAAAGAGGATGCTGCTACCACCCTTTTCAAGGTAAAAGTTTCTACATAATTCTACTTAGGTCAGTTTTTAATAGCTAGAAGTGAAAATTCAGCATTACAAAATGAAACTATCATCCCCAAGCTCACTTACACAAGGGTTGTTTATTTCAATAGTTGAGCTCTGTTAAACATAATCATGTTAAATCTGAGTGAGGCGAGATCCAATATGGATTTCAAGTGTGAGCCAACAAGAAGGTCCTCATAGGAAACACAAGATTCACAATCTGGAAAGTCATGGAGACTGCCTGGCGGTACCTTACTCCTCTAATTTGCATAGGCAGAAACCCTAATCCTTGAACTTGTGAACTCTAGATAGTGAACTAGTCTCTTGAGACATTAGAGAGGGTTATGGTTAAGGCAGTTTTACTCACCTAGTGGGATTACCTTCATTTTAGATAAACCATCCCCATGTCTTACTCAAGTGCATCAAACTCCTGTTTGTGAGTTCTTCCAGAAATAATTTAACTTTGAGTAGCTCCTCCACTCACTAGCTATGTGACTTTAGGGTAGTTAATCAATCTCTTTGCATCTCATATTTTTTCATATGCAATATTGAGATAATTATAGTAGCTTTTTTATACGTTGTAAAGTGGGATTAAAATGACTATTCATACATTGTACTTACAACCCTGCTGGCCCTAATGAATGCTCCCATAAATGTTAGCTAAAAGATACATGAATGTGACCGGCAAATAACAACCAAGAAATACAGTGAAGCAATACAGAAAAATAAGAGAGAAGGCAAAGAAGAGCCATGGACAATGATAAATTCTTGAGAATCTGGTAACTATACACTGTCCTTGAGTTAACCATCTCTTGTGTTGACTACACAATTCACAATGTCCCTTATAAGTAAACAAACAAGCAAAAAGAAGTAAACACAGAACAGATACTTAGGAGCAGCACAACTTTTTCTGTGTGTGTAAAGATGGGACAGGGATTTCTTTCAGAAGGCTTCATAAATAAATAGGACACTGTATGATGTAATGAACAATGTCCTTAGAAAATACCCTTACAATGAGTGATGAGCTCTACAGAGCTGTTTATTTTTCAACAACCCTCAAACTAGGTCAATGGCATCACAATGAAGTTTGTTTAACTAAAAAGACAGCATTCTGCTACACGCCAAGTGGAAGAGGTTCTGGGTATGGAAGAGAGAGAATTGGAAGTGGGGGATTGATTTGCCTTCTCAGAGGAGAGAGAAGCTACTCAATGACTGGTGGAAGGGCCATCAGACTGGAAACGGTGAAAGTGAGTGTATCAATTGAGAAGTAAATCAACTGGTCATCATAACAAAATTTAAGGGTTTTAGGGATGCGTTAAATGTGGCTTGTAGAGAAAGGAATGGACACTGGCCAAAACCTAAATAAAGAATAGATTCATTTCTGAGCTCTTGACTTTTGTTAAGAAAGGACCAAGACACAAATTCTGCGTTGCTGTCTGACATTGGTCCCTACCTCCCAGCTTTCAACTTCAGACTACGGGGCTTAGAGTTCAATCTGCAGTATGTTGAATGTTTGACAACTTTTGGGGGCTGAGGAAACTGTCAAAATAAATTGCCTTCATAATGCAAGAGGGAAGCCAAACTCCGCATTCCTCTCGATACAGCAAATGTGCACACTCAGCTAGAAAAACAGCATTGTGCTTCAGCAGCCCACTGGATTAAGGAGATATATTGGTCATGGGTGAATTTCCAAGGACAGGCTTCAGAATTTCATCGCAGTTCTTTGGTATTTGCATATAAGTCAGTTTCATTTTCCTGGGGCAATGCCTTTATTATGGGCACATCTACATTTAATAAAGGAGTGAGCCATTCTAGTGCTAGTAATTTTTAGAATTACTGCCGAAATTGTTTCTTCCTTATCTTAGGTCAGTCACCTTTAATATTTAAATGCTGACGTTTAACATATGAGAGTTTAGCTGTTATCAATATCTTTCACTATTAAAATAGGTTTTGTGATCCATCCAGTATTTAAATCCCCATTTTTATTTTAAATTCTAGCACTCTGATAATGAAAGTAAAATAAGTTAGTGTGAATTTTACTTTAATTCCTAACTAATAAAGAGATTTCCTTCCACTTTTGACGTATTTCTTTTGGGCCATTTTGTTCATTTTTTCAATAATAATCATCAGGGAAGGGAGGCAAAAGATTCGGTTTGTACTTTTCACTGATTTAATGTCACAGCAAGATATCCTACAACTTGAGCATGTCTCTGACTTTATGTCCTACTAAATACTTTCATGAGAAAATTTAAATTGTATGTTAAAGGAAATAAAAATAATGACAACATAATGCTTAATCCTACGAATCTTAGAAAGCAATGTCCTTTTTATAGGCCACTTTATTTGCATGCATAAATTTGCATAATTCCAATTACGGTATACAGACTAATATTTGTGTTCTACTATTTTCACTCAATATTATATCATAAAATATCCACGATTTTACTTAGATGTCATCATTGCCATTTTAAAGCTTGCCTAGTATTTTGTCGTATTCAACATTTGTATCAGTAAACCATTCCAAAACTTAGTGGCTTAAAGTAAAACCATATATATAGTTCTCAGGACGGCGGGTCAGCAAGTGGAGCTGAGCTGAGCTGGATATTTCTTCTGGTCTCAGCTGGGCTCTCTCATGTGTCGGTAGTCAACTGCAGGTCAGCTAGATGACTTTGCTTTGGGGACTTGGCTTGTTTTCAGCTAGAGCAATGGGAATGCCTGGGCCACAGGTTTTTCATTCTCCAGCACACTGACCATGGACCTGTTTACAAGGTGGCTGTCAGGGTTCCAATAGGAAAAACTAGGAGCTTGGGTTGGAATTGGACAAACTCATTTTCATGGTTTTCTGTTGGCTAAAAGCTAAGCCTGTGGCCAGCCCAGATTCTAGGGGTGAGAAAGTAAGTACAACTCCATTTTTTGATGTTGGAGTTGCAAAGTCACATTGCAAAGGGCATGACTGTAGGGAGGGATAGATACTTGTGGACATTTTTCAATATTAAATATTTCTATTGTAATTAATATTGCAGTGAACTTCATTTTACTTATAGCTTTTGTTTGTTTCTACTGTATAATGTCAGTAACATCAAAAAAAATTCAGGATAAATTCCTGGGAGTAGAATAATAAAGGAGAGGTAAGAATATCATTCTTATGATAACATTAAATGAATAGAGAGGTTTGAGTCATTTTCCTCAGTTTCAGCAACTGTTAATATTCTCACTTGCTTCAGTCTCATTCCTGCACCCCCTTCCCATTCTACCCTTTCTCCAAAACAAGTATAATATATAGTATACAGTGTTGCTATTGGAACTTAGGAAGTGCTCAATAACATTAGCTATTATTATTATTATTACTTTATTATAACATTATATTTTGCTTTCTATCACCAGACTTTCTGCAACTATGCTACCTTCACTTGTTTTTGCTCTAGGATTGGTCTATCATCACAGTTTATTCATTAAAAGAAATTATTGTTATATTAATGGATATAGATTTAGATATCAGCCATTTACTGTTTAATTTCTATGTGACTAGACTTTGTTACATTCTATGTATATTAACTTAATTCTTTTGGAATCTGGCAAGCTAGGTATTTTCTTATCCCAATTTTATAGCTGAAAAACCTGAAGCTTAGAGAGGTTAAATAGATTGCCCAAAGTCACACAGGATGCATGTGGTAGAGCTGGGATTTGAATCATGTTTATTTGAATCCAAAGACTATAGTCAAAAATACTCTGTGTTTGTCTTTCCTCTTAATGATACATATTTATATACAGATCCATTTAAATCTAATACAATGACTAGGTACACAGTAGGTACTAAATAAATAGGGACAGGATGATCCTAAAGGAAACAGAGCAAACTTCTGGCTCAGAAACAAAAATCTTGCCTGGGATGTAGGCAAATAGGATTAGTAACATCTTCCAAAAAAGGAGGCAAGGCTTCAATGAATAGATTGTGATTCAGGAACATAGCTCACTTCACCAGAAAGGAAATTGACAAGGACAAGAGTAGGCCATAGGCTGGAAGACCCAGGTTACCAGGCAGATAACTCAGATTAGAACTTACAAATGGGGCCAAGGTAAATCTTGGCTATCAGGTCTAGGACACACATGCTGTCTAAATCATGAAACGATGGTCAGAATCCAGCATGAGGTGGATGATTAAAGGGAGACTAGTCTCAATAAATCTTGGTGCTGATTCCAGTGGATCACAAACCTGGGGAGAGGCTCAGCCTCCTTGGTAGAGAGGAAGATTACAGCCAAGATATCCTGCAAGTTACCTAATGTACAAGACAAGATTTTTTTCGTTATCCTCATCGTCTAGTGATTAATCATTTCACATTGAAACCTCCAGCAAATTTTAAAAGATGCAGAAAATCTCCTTTTTGAATTGCTGAGTAGCTTCCAGAAAAGTGGCTTTAGACAAAGCCATCATATGCCTCCAAACCTTGCAGTAATGATAGAACACATGCCGCTTAATGTAAACTCACAGCCTGCTGCTGAGCAGACATGATTAGGCTGTCATCTTCCCCAACAGCAGCAGCAGGAGAAAAACAAATAAGTAAAATCATCTTATTCATATTTATTAGGGGACTTTGCAATTGGCCTGATGCCCTGATGTAGTTGACATTTTTGCTTGTTGTCTTGACCCATGAGCTGAGGACCAATTTAAATCAATCCATTCATAACCTACAAAAAAATCCTGACGTTTATAAGGTGATACCACCCCAGTGTTCCTGTTTCTTAGGGCTTCACCAAATGCTCATATTCATTAATTATTAAATTGGTCAGCATGCTTATTTTTTGTAAAATTTAAAAACATAATAATATGACTAAACTTATAGGCAAATAAAATCTTTAGAAAGTTCACTTGTTTGCCTTTTAATTCTGTTTGTGTACTATAACCCAGCATATGCTAATTTATGTATGCACAGTCATACACACACACATTGAAAAACATGCATATGTACCCATGCATATACACACGCACACTCCTGTCTGTGTTTTTCTGACCACTTAGTGGAAATCAGAGTCCAATGAGAACTCATCACAATCTCAAGTAAATTGAATGTACTCTGGCTGCCTTTTTATTTGTATTTTAGAAAAATCTGTGCCAGTGCCTTAATTCTCGGGTATGACCATTACGGAAAAGACTTTCCCAAAATATGCATATAATGATGTGCAAAAGGCAAGAAGGAGGGAGAACATGACTGAAACTATAAAATTATAGTAGGTACCCTGTCATTCTGGAGAGAAACAGACACACATTTGTTTAGAGAATTTTATAGAAAGGAAAGAGCTTGCTCTGCGTCCATCACCTTGATTCAAAGCCATTACTCCAGCTCCCGTGATTTGATTATGGAATACACCAGCAGATTGACAAGAAAACAGGTTAAAGTTCTATAACCTTCCTGCAAACAAACCCAGGCCGCCCTGCTCACCTGAGAGACAGGATTTAAGGCAAAAGAAGAACCCATTCTCCTAGTTTATCCAGATCTCAGCCTTCCTGTCCGGGGCTGTCAAGGAGATGCCGATTTCTGCCAAAGTGCCTGCTCTCCAGGAGATACTGAGATTATAAACTGGCCAGAGAGGCTCAACTTATTTCTGTCATGAAACAATCAGTGTCAGCACGTGAAGAACTTACCTCATCGGAGGCAGAGGTGACATCTTGACACATCAGCTTGCCAGAGAGTCAGCAGGACCATGATAGCTCCTGGCTTTTGGCATCCTGGATTCATTTACTTCCCAAATCGGTAATGCAGCGAATTAACCTTGTCTGAGGAACTTTTGCTTATATTTGTAAGGGTCGATGGGTATAAAATAGATAATAAGCAAAGTATTTCTAAAACGTTTATCGTCATCTCTCAACTTGCTTGTTACTAAACCTCTTCTACTAGAGAAATTTTGTACCATGAGAAATCTTGTGTCCGATGCCTGATGGGATAACATTGAATGTGGACACATTTCTAGACTCTAGGATGGATGGAGCATTTTTCTGTAAAATTGATGCTGACAGATAGCCTCCACAAAGGTACTGATGAGCTTTATACTTGTACCAACATCAGGTATGCAAAATCCATGCAAGAGATGGCTGCTTTTACTCGTGCTTCTAAATTAAGGTTATGTATATGCCACAGGTGCTCTGTAGCCTCTATAAGTCCCTTAGTTCCAATCACAGTGGAACAGCCTTTCTGTAAGTTAATGTTCCAAAATTTTAAGCTATGGAGATGCTGGACTTTCACCCCTTCACCCCTCCATTTTAACTACTCAGACACCTGCATGTATTTGTATTGCCTTTTTCATTCTTCTTCTTTGCCAACCATGGAAAAAACCCAATTAGATTTTGATAGGATAAAGTGAAAGCTAGAGGAGATTGTTTTTTCACCTTTTTTTTTCTTAATTGGAGGATAGGTGCTTTACAATGTTGTGTTAATTTCTGCTGTACAGCAAAGTGAATCAGTTATACATATATCCACTCTTTTTTAGCTTTTCTTCCCATTTAGTTCACCAGAGATCCCTGAGTAGAGTTCACTGTGCCATACAGTAGGTTCTCATTAGTTATCTATTTTATACATAGTAGTGTATCTGTATCAATCCCAATCTCCCGATTCGTCCCATCCCCCCTTCCCTGCTGGTAACCACAAGTCTGTTCTCTACATCTGCGACTCGACTCTTATTTCTGCCTTGCAAACAAGTTCGTCTGTACCATAACAATTGGTATTTTATCTGAAGGAAGTGGAAGTTCAGAAAGAGTGGTGGTTACTAGTTCCGATATGTTGACAGAAAGCAGCATTAATAATTCCCTCCCCCAGGCCAGGCACGCTGCTGTGTGCATCCAAATTTTGTAATTCACTGGCATCTCATAAAAACCTTGTGAGACAATTAATGATGAGTTTTATTACCTACAGCTTCAAGGAGGCAGAATGGAGGGGTTGTGAAGAGTGTGTAAGGGCTTTGGAAATAGCTTGCTTGCTCAAATCATGATGCTCCCTCTTACTAGCTGTGTGACTTGAGACCCTTCAATTTCTTCATTTATAGAATGTAGATAATAATAGCACCTTCCTCCTATATTGATGATGAGGATTAAATGAATTAAGACATAAATATATTAGTATAATGCCCAGCACAGTGGTTCTCAAAGTGGTCCCCAGACCATCAGCATCTGTATCTCTGAGAACCTTTTAGAAATGTACATTCTTGGATCCCAACATAGGTATCCTGAATCAGAAACCCTGGGGGTGAGTCTTATTAATATGTGTTTTCACAAGCTCTCCAGGTTATTCTGTTGCTTGCTAACATTTAAAAACCACTGGAATAGGACACTGTAAGTACACAAATGCTAATGAGAAAGAATGCTCCCTTTTACGAAAGAAACCAGTTCTGACCTTGTATATTCAGTATTGAAACTTTCCGAACATTTGGATTAATATCAAGTGGTGAAGAGTCAAGAAGAGATGAAATATTGACATTCAGTCCTGTACAAAGATATTTTTAATAATGGGGTGATAAAACTTGCAAACAGTAATAGTGAAAAGTTGAGCACAGCATTATACACATCAAAGACTGTAGATATTCACCACGTGTGGGCTAATTTATTGTTCTCAGGTATATCAGGGATGATAACAAAAGCTAAAATTTAGCTTAAGCTCTAAGAGTACAGTTTAGGAATAAAATCTCAGTTCCACTATTTATCATCTTACTGAGACTGGATAAGTTATTTACCTTCTCTTTTTCTTCATTTACTCTTTTGCAAGATGAGAACGATAATCATACATAATAGTTTGTTGTGAGAATTAAATGTAAAGTGGAAACTACAGTTCTCAAAAAAAATCAGTTCTCGAGAAATACTAGTTATTGGGACTTCCCTGGTGGCGCAGTGGTTAAGTAAGAACCCACCTGCTAATGCAGGGGACATGGGTTTGAGACCTGGTCCGGGAAGATGCCACGTGCCACAGAGCAACTAAGCCCATGTGCCACAACTACTGAGCCCACGTGCCACAACTACTGAAGCCCACACACCTAGAGCCCATGCCCCACAGCAGAGGAAGGCACCACAATGCCTGCTCACCACAACGAAGAGGAGCCCCCACTTGCCGCAACTAGAGAAAGCCCACCTGCAGCAACAAAGGCCCAACACAGCCAAAAATAAATAAATAAATATAAAAACATTTGAATATAAATATATAAAACAGTTATGTATATTTTAAGAAAAGAAATATTAGTTATTATTAAGCATGAGTTTGTGCTCTATATGAAATCATTTAATCCTCTCAGTAACCACACACAGTAAGCACTATTCTTATGGTCCTCCTCTTGTGGATAAGGAATTGGAGAGTCAGAGATTGAAAAACAAGCCATACCTCTCTCAGCTATTATGTGCTAGAGCCAGGATTCAAACTGTAGGATCTAATTCCAGAGCCATCCACTGAAATAAAGAAGGGCAGTTAGTTGTTGGTGTTTCTGACTTCCCCTAGAGCAGTAAAGAAAATAATTAGGTCAAGAAGAAACCTGAGAAAGATAAGCTCTGAGGCACTGGTCAAGGTTCTCCAGGAGGAGAAGATGGCATTGCTTTTTGTCTTTGATACATCCTGTCATGGTGGAGGAAGAATTAGAGACCATTATCTCAAACATTGATCTTAAAAAAATAAACGATGTTGGAGGAGGAAGGAACACCCTAAAGTTGAGGCAAGTATTCCCTTCCTTGTCCTTATTCTTAAAGAGATGAATTAAAGAGGTTACTTTGGATTAGGCTTAAGAGCTGCAGTGAGGACAAATTATGTTGTGGGAAGGGTTTGACAAGCCATTTGATTCCCTTAGCAAATCCCCTTCCCCTTTTAAAATATTTTTTTAAGTACCAGGATACAGGTACAATATAAAAGAGAAGATATTTTGAGACCGCAGGGGAGACTTGCCGATATTTTGGGTTTGTCACTTGATTAAATCATAGCTCAGAGTCCTTGAGGCCTCACAAGAATATACAATGGGAAAAAGACAGTCTCTTCAGCAAGTGTTATTGGGAAAGTTGGACAGCCACATGTAAAGCAATGAAGTTAGAACAACCCATACATAAAAATAAACTCAAAATGGCTTAAAGTCTTAAACATGAGACATGATACCATAAAACTCCCAGAAGTGATCATGGGCAAGACTTTCTCTGAGATAAATCATACCAATGTTTTCTTAGGTCAGTCCCCCAAGGCAATAGAAATAAAAACAAAAATAAACAAATGGGACCTAATCAAACTTACAAGCTTTTGTACAGCAAAGGAAACCATAAACAAAATGAAAAGACAACCTACATAATGGGAGAAAATATGTCAATGATGTGACCAGTAAGGGCTTAAGTTCCAAATATACAAACAGCTCATACAAGTCAACAACAAAAAAACAAACAACCTAATCAAAAAATGAGCAGAAAACCTACATAGACATTTCTCCAAAGAAGAAATACAAATGGCCAATAGGCACATGAAAAGATGCTTAACATCACTAATTATTAGGGAAATGCAAATCAAAACTACAATGAGGTACCACTTCACAGCGGTCAGAATGGCCATCATTAAAAAGTTTACAAATAACAAATGTTGGAGAGGGTGTGGAGAAAAGGGAACCCCTCCTACACTGTTGGTGGGAATGTAAGCTGGTACAGCCACTATGGAAAACAATATGGAGGTTCCTCGTAAAACTAAAAATAGAATTACCGTGTAATCCAGCAACCCCACTCCTGGGCATATATCCAGACAGAACTCTAATTCAAAAACATACATGCACCCCTATGTTTATAGCAGCATTATTCACAATAGCCAAGACATGGAAGCAGCCTAAATGTACACCCACAGATGAATGGATAAAGAAGATGTGGCATATATATGCAGTGGAATACTATCAGCCGTAAAAAAGAATGAAATAATGCCACTGCAGCAACATGGGTGCAACTAGAGATTATCATACTAAGTGAAGTCAGTCAGAAAGAGAAAGACAAATACCGTATGATATCACTTACATGTGGAATCTAAAATATGGCACAAATGAACTTTTATGAAACAGAAACAGACTCACATGGAGAACAGACTTGTGGTTGCCAAGGGGGCTGGGTGGGAGAGGGATGGAATGGGAATTTGGGGTTAGCAGATGCAAACTATTATATATAGAATGGATAAACAACAAGATCCTACTGTATAGCACAGAGTACAATATTCAGTATCCTATGATAGACCATAATGGAAAAGAATATTTTTTGAAAAAGAATGTATATATATGTATAACTGAATCACTTTGCTGTACAGCAGAAATTAACACAACATTGTAAATCAACTATACTTCAATAAGAAATAAAAAATAAACAAAAACAAAGCAAACCAAAACCAAAACCAGAAAAAGAAAAAAAAGTCCTTGAGGCCTCAAAGTTGTGACCCTGAGGCCAAAGCAATGTGGATTTCCTTCTGACTTTGCTTGTGGTTCTGAATAAAGCGTCTGTGATTTTTCTATAGCATATATATATAAACCATCTCTATCGTGACAGTTTCTCCCAATTCATGATTATATAAAATGCTTGATTCAAGATTATATGGACTTGCTTTAAAAAGAACATATGAGGGCATGAAGCTGTTTTTTTAGTAGTTGAAATCCATCATTAAATGTAATCCTCACCAGTGTTTTCTGAATTTGAGTTTGATGGTGAATGTGGGTATGCTGATTTTTCCAAGCAGCACCTCAAGCATTAAGTATATCAGACATCCAGTAAACACATTTTCTATTATTCTTGATAGGTTGTTAGGTTTTACGTAAATCAACCATCATAATGACCTGGGTTATTGTGGAATACAAGAAAGGTTCACTTCACATTTAGAATACATGTTTCCAGTGGAAATATTGAGAATCTTTTAAAAGGAGGACATTTTCTGTCAAGAGTCAATAATTCAGACAAAAGGTAAAGCTTTATAATTAGCAATATAATAATGATTTTATGAAAATGACATTTTATTACCTTCACCCACACATAATACACAATTTAATGGACAGTAGTACAATTGACAAGTGGATTTCTTTTCTTTGGCCTCTCCCATTGCGGAGCACAGGCTCTGGACGCGCAGGCTCAGCGGCCATGGCTCACGGGCCGATCCATGTTGGATCTTCCCGGACCGGGGCACGAACCCACGTCCCCTGCATCGGCAGGCGGACTCTCAACCACTGCGCCACCAGGGAAGCCCCGACAAGTGGATTTCTTAATGGACCTACTATCTGAGACTGTCTTAAAGAATAATTCTGACTGAAGTGCCTCCTAAAATTCAGACTTTGGGGGAAAGATGAACAAAGAGAGATACTTCTCTGCCTTTATATGAGATAATAGCACTAAAGAGAGAATCTGGATGGTAATCAAGTAGGGACGCCTTGTTTGTAGATTATAAAGCAGTGCCAGCCCCCCAACCCTTAATTATGGTAAGGCTCTACATGAAAGAATGGGTAAATAGGTAAGAATTTGGCTATATCAAGTAAAGCTCAGACAAGTACTACAAGAGTAAGTGAAAAATGAGGGTGCAGACATCAGCTTGTCTGTTGTGATGGTTACATGGTTTAGAGGCTGAGGGTGGGGCTAGGAGAGAAGAGGCTTGGAGGATCCAGACACAATATAATGATACATTTGTTGTACTTGATAAGAATCACTTGTAACTAGCCCATTAATTCTTATCAGGAAACATTTTATTCTCAAGTGTTATGTTGAGCATTTGCCCTGAAATTATGTTTGTACTCTTAATTGGCTTAGAGAGCGCTTTTTTCTTTTTTTCTCATCCCATAAAGGTAAACTTAAGTTTCTCAGCGACATAATCAAACCTTCTCATTTAAGTGTCCTTCAAATTAATGAATTTGATATATTCTGTGGATTCTTTTTTAGCTTCTGTTTTAGAAGTACAACATAATTACTCTCTAAAAAAACCATAAATGACATATTTTAATTAGTATGCCAATTTATATTTGAAGATATATTGCTATAGCTGTTTTAAAAACACTAAATTTTTTTTACAGTTTTATAAGAAAAAGTCCAATAGCAAAACTATTCAAGAATTCATATTAAATGCTACCAATTAAGTAACTGCAATGAGAGGTGTTTATTAATATTATTCTCTGATGTATTCATTACTTTCACTACAGAAATATGAGAAATAGCATTAAAAAGAACGTTTATAAACCAAATGATGACTTAAAACAAAAGCAGTATGGGCTTCCTTGGTGGCGCAGTGGTTGAGAGTCCGCCTGCCCGTGCAGGGGACACGGGTTCGTGCCCCGGTCCGGGAGGATCCCACATGCCGGAGCGGCTGGGCCCATGAGCCATGGCCGCTGAGCCTGTGCATCTGGAGCCTGTGCTCCACAACGGGAGAGGCCACAACAGTGAGAGGCCCGCGTACTGCAAAAAAACAAAAAAACCCAAAAAAACAAAAAACAAAAGCAGTAGACGCTGAGCAGTAGATTGAGAGGAATGGATTGCAGTATAATATGGCATGTAGCAGCATGGACTTCTGAGTCATGTAGCCCCAGACACTATCTCTTACTAGTTAGATGACATTAAACAGTTTTCTTAACTTTCCTGAGCCTCAGTTTTTTCATAGATAAATTCTTAGGAGGCTGAGATAATCAACAGAAATTACATGTATAAAATACTTAGCACAGTGCTTTATGCCAAATAGACACTTAATAATACACTTTAACCATTAGTATTATTAAACATCACAACTGTACGTGGCAAGCTGCTGCCATGGCTCTGCCCCACTCCTCACCTCCATATTTCCAAACACACACACACACACATACACACACACTTATAATAAGAAGAATGGAAAAAATATAGTAACAGAGTATAATAAAATTAAGAAGAGAAAGTCCTGGACCAAGAACCCAAGGTCCTAGGTTGATACTTAAGTTCTGTCACTGAGTTGCTGAGTCACATTGGATAAAAAATTTTCTCTCTCTAGTCTTCAGTTTCCTTGCAGTTAAGATGAAAATTTTGGGCTCCCTGTATTTCTTGATTGAATGTTGCAAAAAAAGGTGAAATGATAACAATACTACCTCCAAATGACACAACAAAGGACAAGCAGCCCTGCAATCATTCTTTCATTTGGTGCTTCATGAAACGAAAGATAAGTCTCTTTTTTTTGTATTATTATCATTTCATTTTTTAAAACTCTTCTTTCTTACTTCATCTTAATAGGTTTGTTCCAAACTGTGTCTTGTATTTGTATTCGCCTTCCTGACACAATCCTCTGAATTACTTTTTGAAGTTGGACAAGCTTTTTCTGCACAAGTCTCTTTACAATGAGAAGCTGTTTCTCTGTTTGTAAATTTCCAACACAATTCCTCCATATGTAGATAAGCCATAGTTGCCCCTCAGTCTGGATTGCTGCTTCAGTTATCTGAATAACTCTTGATCTTCCCAAGCAAAGCTGTTGAGTCTCTGTGCCTTCACTGAAGGTATTTCTTACTGACTTCCTTGGATTCATTACACCTTACTGTATAGGTTTTAATTCAACAAATATTTATTGAAAAGCTACTGTATGTACTAAACACTGAGAACAGAAACAAAAATAAATGAGATATATACCTTTGTTCCTAGAAAGCTTATAGTCTAATGAGCAGACAGGAACATAAACAGATAAATTAAACACAATCAATTGAGTATGTGGGTGGCAATATGTATAAGATACAATGGGAGCTGGCATAAGGTAACTCTACATTTAACATTCTAAGAAACTGCCAAACTGTTTTCCAAAATGGCTCTAACCATTTTACATTCTCATCTGCAGTATATGAGGGTTACAGTTTCTCCACAACCTTGACAACATTTTTTGTCTGTCTTTTTGGTTATAGCCATCTTAGTGGGCATGAAGTTATATCTCTTTGTAGTTCAAATTTGGGGCTTCCCTGGTGGCGCAGTGGTTGAGAGTCCGCCTGCCGATGCAGGGGACACGGGTTCGTGCCCCAGTCCGGGAAGATCCCACATGCCGCGGAGCGGCTGGGCCCGTGAGCCATGGCCGCTGAGCCTGCGCGTCCAGAGCCTGTGCTCCGCAACGGGAGAGGCCACAACAGTGAGAGGCCCGCGTACTGCAAAAAAAAACATAATAATAAAATAAAATAAATTTGCATTCTCTAATAATGTAATGATGTTGAGACTATTTGAATGCTTCCTGACTCTTTGTGTGCCTTCATTGATGAAATATTTATTCAGATTTACTGTCTATTTTTTTAACTGGGTAATTTGAGTTTTAAGATTTAAGTTTTAAGATTTTATTTTTACATATTCTGGATACATGTTCCTTATTGGATATGTGTTTTGCATATATTTTCCCTGAATCTGTGGCCTGTCGTTTTGCTTTCTTGATGGTATCTTTTGAAGTGCAGAAGTTACTAATTTTGATAACATCTGATTTGTCAGTTCTTTTCTTAGGTTGCTTGTGCTCTTGGTGTCATATATAAGAAATCTTTGCCTAACTCTGATACAAAGATCAGCTCCTATGTTTTCTTTTAGGAGTTTTAGAGTTTTAGCACTTACATTTAGCTCTATGATTCATTTTGACTTAATGTTTGCATACAGTTTGAAGTAAAGGTCTAAATTCATCTTGAGAATGTGGATATCTAATTGTACCAGCATGATTTGTGGTAATAACTATTTTTCCCTATTAAACTGCCTTAGCATCTTGTTTACAAATCAATTGACCATAAATGTAAAGTTTATTTCTGAATTCTTAACTCTTTGCCAGTGATCTATGTCTATCCTTTGCAAGTACCACACTGTCTTGATTACCATAGCTTTGTAGTAAGTTTTGAAACCAGAAAGTTCAAGTCCTCCAATTTTGTTCATTTGTTTAAAAAGATTGTTTTGGCCATTCTTTTATGCTGTCTTAGGGAACATTGCTTTATCCCTTAGGCAATGGAAACAATTATTTATATATAGGTTATCATCTCTGTCATACTGTCAGCTTCTTTAGAGAGGGGAGTTTGTCCTACTCATTGCTCTCTCCATAGCAGCTGGCACATTGTATAGCCTCAAAAGATATTTGTTGAAGCCATAATATTTACATTATGCAAGGTGACATTATAATTTCTCAGTGTAATTATTTCACATACACTGATGAGATTGGATAGACTGCATTGGAAAGAACAACGGGTTGGGAAATGGAAACCCTGATTCCAGTCCTTCATCTATGATAGACTAGTGTTTGACCTTGAGAAAGTGAGGAGCTATTCTGAGTCACAATTTGCACATCTATGAAGGTGACATTAGTGTTAATTGTTTTACAGGATATCTTCTGGCTCTAAAATTCTTTTTCTTTTTCAAAGTGACTCCTTCATTTTATTTATTTATTTATTTATTGGCCACGCCACACCACTTGCGGGACCTTTAGTTCCCCGACCAGGGATCGAACCTGTGCCCCCTGCAATGGAAGCGCAGAGCCTTAACCACTGGACTGCCGGGGAAGTCCCTGGCTCTAAAATTCTTTGTTAGTGTAAGATAGCTTTACCAGTCTTAGGAAAAATGATATTTTACTGACCAATTGCTATGGGACAGGTAGTACAATAAAAGGATAAAAGACATGTAAGGGATGATCTGTGTTATCAAGGAACTTGTAATCTAGATCAGGTTGTAAGATATACAGATGTAAAATAATGCTTTATTTTCAACATTCATAAACATCATTATTATAGAATATTATACCTTCTTTTCTTTTATGCCTTACCTTTGATATGGACGGCTTCCTTTTACGTTGACATTCAGGTATGGAATGTAATTCTGCAAAATTCCAGTTATACCTGGCTAGTCATCGGCATCTTCATTTTAATACATTTTGATTTTTCTTAGTGCTCAAGCTTTGTGGATCAAGCATAGGAATTTAGTTACATTAGCATTCTTTGTTCCTCTGCTTTAACTTATGTTACAGAACAACTATCTCATATGCCATATTTGAGATTTTGGGAATGAGAACAGAGTTGTTTAAATCCAGTGAGTGCATTTCCTCTGCCCTTTGATCAGAAGCATTGCGTGCAATCTAAAAATGTTAGAGGAAGAGAGAAGTGGGATGAATAACCCAAATATAGTATCTTATTTCAGAGATCATTTACTATTACAGCAACCAAAGCAATCACTTCTCAGAAATCCCAGGTAGGCAGCTCTACTTTCATGGTTTGCATTATGATTTTTCATTTAGTATAAAAGCGGTATTTTAGGGCCTTCCCTGGTGGCACAGTGATTAAGAATCCACCTGCCAATGCAGGGGACACAGGTTTGAGCCCTGGCCTGGGAAGATCCCACATGCCGAGGAGTAACTAAACCCACGTGCCACAACTACTGAGCCGGTGCTCTAGAGCCTGCAAGCCACAACTACTGAGCCCATGATCCTAGAGCCTGTGCTCCACAAGAAGAGAACCCACTGCAATGAGAAGCCCTGCACTGCAATGAAGAATGGCCCCCGCTCGATGCAACTAGAGAAAGCCTGTGCACAGCAATGAAGAAAGACCCAATGCAGCCAAAAATAAAAATAAATAAAAAATGAAAAAACAAACAAAAAAAGTGGTATTTTAGCCACACAGTCCTGTGGTTTGTTAGAATATATTTCTCTAAAAGTTTGTATATGGCATCAGAAATTAGTTACTTTTTAATGAATTTTGAAAAACAAGCCTCAGTGGGCGCTATTTAGTTTTTCTTCTTCAAAAAGTTATTCTTCTTGGATGTTCAGCCACAAGGCAAGAGTACTGGAGAGTATAATTGACTAGAAACACAAGTTACAGCAATGAATCAATCGTATTACCCATGGAGGATAAAATGCAATAAGTGGGATAAACGTTTCATATTCAAACTTCTTCAGAATCAACCTTATTGATGGTAATGACTGCTGCTTCTTTCTGTAAGGGAGAGAGTGTAGAGTAATACCCAAATTGCCTTTTCAGTGAAGAGAAATTTGGTATGTTTAATTCATTTTGTAGGTTTTGCCCTAAGGGTTTTACACCACTACCAGGTCTTTTATTAAATTTATTTTCTTGGGTCACTAGGGTACAAGCAAAAATTCACAATCTGTTTTATTTGAGACTCACAGAAAGTTATTTGATATAGATATTTAGTACTGAAATGTTTATTCCCAGAATGTTAGTCTTAGAGTTTTAGGAATGGATTTCAGTATCTTTTGTACAGGTTAATAATTTTGCAGAAAGCAAGCCATCTGAGCTATGCTATTATTTTATAGGTTAATGAATCTTTTATCCATAAAGAGAGCCATCAGAGACTGGCTAAAAGGTTACAGTGACTTTAAAATTGAAGAAAACTGAAGGGATCTGGGATATCTGACCAATGGAAGAATTGACAAATATAGTCAAGGATGTTACATGAAGAGTGACCACAGTGATTTTCTCTAGAACTTCTAAGCACAAAATTTATAACATGAAATCTCTTCATTGCCATGACCTCTCCTCCCAGAGTGGAAACTTGGGGTTTGAGGGAAGGGAGCAAAGCAAAGAAGCAGACTATATGGGTGTGCCCCCCCAAACCAAGACTTACTTTCTTCACCTTCCTCTTCACTTCTAGAGCCTGCTGTGCTTTCAAGAACGTTGGGAAAGCCTACAACTCTAGTAGCTTATCACAGGGAGGAGTATTTAAATAAGTGGAGGTTATAGTGGCACAAACACAGGGAAGCAATGAGGGAAAGAGTTAGATTAGAGATGCGCAAAGCACCAGAAGGACGTAAAACTAGGAGGGTTCAAACTTCCGATGGCCACCGTGTGAACAGGGATGTGAGGCAGGGTCACACCTGGTTCGTGCAGTGTCTTGGTGTGATTCAGGAAATGAGTCCTTTATTCAAGATCTACCTTTTGGAAAATTTTTGAAGTGAGACAATTTGTGGCCATCTACAGGGAAAGTATCATAATAAATGTATAAATCCCTGATGTCTAAGAAGTAAGCTACATTCCTTTAGAGGTTGGTAAAATTGCTCCTGGTAATCTCTTAGAATGGAGTAGACAAATTATCTGAGGGGTTGGTTCCAGCTATTTTATGAGGTGATATTGGAGGCACCATGATGGTTGTTCCACAGGCTACTAGTAGTCTGGAGTACCTTTGGGGTGTTACTATTCTCAGTTTGGAATGGCAGCTATATCCTGGGGGCTCCCTCAAATCTCACATAGTAGTACACTGTTCCTATCATGGTGGTAGGACGGCTACCCATAATCAATACGTACATAATAAGACCATGGTAACACTTCTGTCTAATCCGTATTTAGGAATCCTTAGTTTGCATAAAGAGCTCATCGTGTTGACACAACCTGGCATCTGTGGGATGGAACAGAGGTATTCAGAATGGAATCATATATTAGAACTCAAACAAAGGTCTTCTAGAATTCCCCAGCCAAGTTTTCCTTCCAGTGTACCATGTTATGCTTTTCCCAGTGGTGTTTAGGCTTCTTGAATATATCTTGATATGTTATGTCAAGTTGGGTGAGAAGCTGTCACAGTCCTACTCCTGGAACATGATGCATGAGCATCTGGATCCTTCCATGCTTTCTGTGCCTTCAGGAATCTTCTGATAGGTCTGCCCAGTGGCTTGGCCACTTGAGAATCTGCCCTGTCACTTAGGAAAAAACAATGCCTCCGTGGGTAGGAACTTGGGACTTGCCTTGTTTCTAAACCACTTACCCTTTCGTATTTCATTCTCTTTTCATACCTTTGAAAAGCATATAAGGTACTAGAATAAAAATATCCTGGAAATGGGAGTCATGCTCCATCAAATGTATTCTTGCTGCAGCCAAGTTGATCTTTACACGCACTAATTAGAATACGTCATTCTTCTAGATAAAATCTTTCGGCAGCCTTCCTTTTCTCCTTGAATAGAGTCAAAATTTCTTACTGTGGCTTACAAAGCCTTGTCTGGATGCTACAGCCTTTCTTTAACACCCCTCCCCAGGCTCCCCACCCCCAAGCCATTACATTCACAAATATCCCAGCTAAGCAAACTGGATAGACACTCCCTCTAGGCCTCTTATTTCTCTCCTCCAATCTTTCTTTCTGTCTTCCCTTCCTTCCTCCCTGTCTCCTTTTCCGTTTCCCTTTGTTTTTGGTCATTAGAAACACAATGGAACACTGACGCAGTTGCCACTGAAGAAACAAATGATCTTGGAGAAAAGCGTATAGTCTTTAAGATTACCCCCAGAATGCTGTTCATTTTTCATCCCATTCATTGCTGCTGATTAAAGTCTGACTGATGACTTGTCTCCTGGCTTCTATGATGGGATTGATATCTTTATATCCGCTTTAGATTACTTCATGCTTATTTATTGTGTATGTACTTTTTTCCCCTTTGAAATAAAAGAATAGTATCAAGATTTAATGGTGCTTGAATCACATTATCATCCTTGACCTAAGTGGCTTGGAGTAATAAGGTGAAGTACTGTAAAATGGGAAAGAATATTAATCATCTAACTTTTGAAAAAATAGAATTCTGTACTTTGCATATTCATTCAAGCTAGAGTGCCCTGGATATGTTGTATGGTCAATTAGAGTTAGAGTTAATTTGAGCAACCACTAGAATACTAATTCCATGAGGTCAATACTATATTTTATTAATCTTTTTGTCCCTGATATTTCAGAGGGTACCGTCCTTAGTAGGCTCTCATTAAATATTGAGTAAGCGACCATGTACATAGTGAGGAACAATGTAGCATAGAGGGAATCAGCATATGTGTTCAGGTTTTAGGAGTAAAAATAAACTGTTGTCCTCTTCTCACTCTGAGTCCTGAAATAGTTGAAAAATCAAACATAGGAGTCAGACAGGTAAAAAATTAAATATCAGGTTCGACGCTAATAAAACTAATTCTGAGAATATTTCTTGACCTGCAATCAAAGTGTGATTTCCTAATATAAACCCTGCACCCCTGAACTAAAAAAACTTAAATAGTCTGTCAGAGATATGACTACATCGTTCTCATCTCCGTTCCAACCCAACTCCTGTCTCTACCCCAGGCCTGGGGACAGACTCTGCCTCTGTAGGAGAGAAAATGTTAAACAAACTTCTGAGAAGAAGATGGGTCCCCCTGAATGAAATCTCAGCGTACTGAGCTACAGGGGCCGTGTTCCTTTTCTCTATCTCTTCATCAGCTAAGTCATTCCTCCTCCCAGGGAGAAGAGTTCTGGTGAAAGAAACCTTACGGGTTCCTTTCCATCTAGGGAATTCTTTCTTCTTTATGAAAACACAGGAAGTAGGCATTAAGTATTCACAATTTCCTCTTCAAAAGTTGGATAAAAAGGAAATCTGAAACTTCTTAATGGACTTAGAGGAAGATATCAGAGAAAGGTCAAAGTTGTATGTTAAGGCTTGAAACTCAGCCTTTAAGCTTTAAACGAGTTACACAGAAGAAAATAAAGCCACTTGTCACATTCTCTATAATTATTTTTGACCTATTTTTTAAAAATTATTCAATAAATAAATATCTACTGAATATCTACTGTGTGGCAGTTGCCGTTCTAGGTAAGAGGGATGGACCTTTAAACAAGAGAGAGATACATCTTGACCTTGTATAGACCTTACATTTCAATGCAGAAAACAAAATAAAGGCAAAAAGAGAAAAAAAGTACATAATATAAACTAAATAATGAAAAGTACATTAAGTGCTGTGAAGAAACATGAAGTAGTGTAATAAGGAATGATAAGAAATAGATAGCTATTAACATGGGATCGTTGGAGAAGGATTCTCTGAGAACATGATATCTGTGTAGGAACCAGAAGAAAATGAGGAAACCAATAAAGCAAAGTTCCAGGCCAGGGCGTTCCAGCCAGAGCTACTAACACGTGCAAAGTTCCTGAGGCAGAAACTAGCTTGTGAGGGGAATGTGGCTAGTTTGGAATGAATAATAGGAGGATCTTTTAAAATCGGAAAAGAGTAAGGTCTGGTACTTTGGATTTTTTTTTTTTTAACATCTTTATTGGAGTATAATTGCTTTAAAATGTTGTGTTAGTTTCTGCTTTATAACATAATGAATCAGCTATACATTTACATATATCCCCATATCTCCTCCCTCTTGCATCTCCCTCCTGCCCTCCCTATGCCACCCCTCTAGGTGGTCACAAAGCACCAAGCTGATCTCCCTGTGCTATGCGGCTGCTTCCCACTAGCTATCTGTTTTACATTTGGTAATATATATAAGTCCATGCCACTCTCTCACTTTGTCCCAGCTTGCCCTTCCCCCTTCCTGTGTCCTCAAGTCCATTCTCTACATCTGTGTCTTTATTCCTATCTTCCCTGGAGGTTCTTCAGAACCTTTTTTTTTAGATTCCATATATATGTGTTAGCAGACGGTATTTGTTTTTCTCCTTCTGACGTACTTCGCTCTGTATGACAGAGTCTAGGTTCATCCACCTCACTACAAATAACTCAATTTCATTTCTTTTTATGGCTGAGTAATATTCCATTCTATATACATGCCACATCTTCTTTATCCATTTGTCTGTTGATGGACAATTAGGTTGCTTCCATGTCCTGGCTATTGTAAATAGAGCTGCAATGAACATTGTGGTACATGACTCTTTTTGAATTATGGTTTTTTCAGGGTATACGCCCAGTGGTGGGATTGCTGGGTCATATGGTAGTTCTATTTTTAGTTTTATAAGGAACTTCCGTACTGTTCACCATAGTGGCTGTATCAATTTACATTCCCACCAACAGTGCAAGAGGGTTCTCTTTTCTCCACACCCTCTCCAGCAATTGTTGTTTGTACATTTTTTGATGATGGCCATTCTGACTGGTGTGAGGTGATACCTCATTGTAGTTTTGATTTGCATTTCTCTAATGGTTAGTGGTGTTGAGCATTCTTTCATGTGTTTGTTGGCAATCTGTATATCTTCTTTGGAGAAATGTCTGTTTAGGTCTTCTGCCCATTTGTGGATTGGGTTGTTTGTTTTTTTGATATTGAGCTGAATGAGCTGCTTGTAAATTTTGGAGATTAATCCTGTCAGTTGCTTCATTTGCAAATATTTTCTCCCATTCTGAGGGTTGTGTTTTCATCTTGTTTATGGTTTCCTTTGCTGTGCAAAAGCTTTGAAGTTTCATTAGGCCCCATTTGTTTATTTTTGTTTTTATTTCCATTCCTCTTGGAGGTGGGTCAGAAAGGATCTTGCGAGACCACTTCTGGCATAGCCACGGTGGCTAACCAGCATCCTGTCTCAGCTTCTCCCTCTAGAGCTTGTGGACAAGGGTATAGGATCAAGGATTCACATTGTGATGAAGAGTGATAAGGAGATTGTTTGCACACTTATGGGATTTGATGACTTTGTCAATATGGTACTGGAAGCTGTCATTGAGTTTCAAATCACACCAGAAGGAAGAAGAATTACTAAATTAGATCAAATTTTGTTAAATGGAAATAACAGTGCTGGTTCCTGGAGGAGAAGGACCTGAAGTATGAATAGATTTCCTTGACTTATGCTAGATTCTGTTTTGTCTTATAATGACAACAAAATAGAATTTTTATTTTAACCTTTAAAAGAAAAAAGGATCTTGCTGTGATTTATGTCATAGAGTGTTGTGCCTATGTTTTCCTGTAAGAGTTTGATGGTGTCTACATTTAGGCCTTTAATCCATTTTGAGTTTATTTTTGTGTATGGTGTTAGGGAGTGTTCTAATTTCATTCTTTTACATGTAGCTGTCCAGTTTTTCCAGCAGCACTTATTGAAGAGGCTGTCATTTCTCCACTGTATATTCTTGCCTCCTTCAGCAAAAATAAGGTGACCATATGGGTGTGGGTTTATCTCTGAGATTTCAATCCTGTTGCATTGATCTGTATTTCTGTTTTTGTGCCAGTACCATAGTGTCTTGATTACTGTAGCTTTGTAGTATAGTCTGAAGTCCGGGAGCCTGATTCCTCCAGCTCCGTTTTTCTTTCTCAAGAGTGCTTTGGCTATTCGGGGTCTTTTGTTTTTCCATACAAATTGTGAATTTTTTTGTTCTAGTTCTGTGACAAATGCCATTGGTAGCTTGATAGGGATTGCACTGAATCTGTAGATTGCTTTGGGTAGTATAGTCATTTTCACAATGTTGATTCTTTGGTACTTTGGATTTTAAAACAAACGAATAATAAGATTTTTTTTTTTCCTGAAGGTAGTGGAAAACCACTAAAGGTTTAGAGCATAAGAGTAAAATGATCAAATGTAGTTTTAAAAAACCTTACTGGATGCTTTCAGTAAAATGGCCATATCAATGCTAGAATGGAAGCAGCCAGACTCCATTAAGATGATTATCTAGGGGAAAATAAGAGGACTTTAATAAAGAAGCATTTACGGACATATAGTCATATGATATGCTATTCAAAGGACATGGTGTTTTTAGGGGAGCATGTAGAGAAATCATATAAAGCAGAAATGAAGGGCAATAAGTACACATATTCTACTTCTAAGTATTTAGAGTGGAAGAAAAAGAGAAAAGCAAGGAAGAGAGGAAGAGAGAAAAGGAAGGAACGAAGGGAGGGAGAGAGGGAAGGAGTGAGGGAGGGAGGAAAGGGAAGGAAGGAAGAAAGAAAGAGTTCAAGGCAATTGATCACCAAATAGTTGATGTGCTCCCACCATAAATATGATGGCATTTTGATTGGCTCACAAGTTATTGCTGCAGGTTGGACTCATTCTGCAAACAAAGTAATAAATATTACCTTTTAGAGTTATATTCAGGCATGTTGCTGATGAGAAAAAAATCAGCTTAGGTATTAGATCTGCCTCTGGATACCTGTATGAGTTTTGGACAAACCTCTTAATGATCCTTTCTTTCCTGTGAAAGATGGATGGGAAAATGATTGAAGAACAGAGATGTACAGAATTTGATTGAGATGAAGTGGTTTTGCAGAGCTGACTACATACTCCAGAGGCACTTGGATAAGTAATAATCACTGTTATTAACAGATTACCTCTATGGATACATACATACATCACAGTAACATAATACCACCAGTAATCACTGTTTAGTCAGTCACATGCTATGTTCTAGGAACCGATGAAATACTTTCCATAAAATTTCACAGAGAGCTTCAGTCACACTTACCTGTTCTAGAATTGAAAGAACATCTTTTAAGTTATTTTCATACTAATGCAAAATGTATTTCATCATTGCAAGCATGTGACATGAGGTATCTCAGTAAGCATCATTCTGATGCCCTCTGATCCACTGCTTTACTAATTATAGGTCTGGCTGTCAGCATGTTCAATAATTTTGTAGTTAGACTGAGCAGCAGGATGTTAGACTGAGTCATGCATAAATACGACAGTGGACAGTATACTTGGTTGGGAACGTGAGGGAGTCATTCAGCATTGACAGAATGAATTGATTAGAGGCAGCTTCATTCTCTTCCATCTGTTATCCCTCAATAAATTCTCTTCCAGCTGTTATCCCTCAATAAATCTCAGAGTGCAGTGGCTCTAGAGAATGCCCAACATGACTCTCTCTGGATTCGGAGAGGCCATACCATAACCTCTTAAGGAAATTAGCCCAGTTGGGATGTGGATCATTCACTGTACAAATATCTGTCAACGTGTAATGGTGATTGAGTGTCCCTGGCACAAAGCACTGACCAGGCACCGTGAGGAATTCAAAGAGAACAAATAATAGTAATGTGGGGTAGAAAGCTTCCATTCTCTTGGGCTGCTTCCGTCTGGGACTCATTCTTCTTGAATACCTCATGTCACTAAGATAGCAGACATCAGTGTCTGAGTAAGCTCAGATGTGTATTTTTTATTTTTCTAACAAATGGAATTGGGGGTTTTATTTTATTTTATTTTTTAAATTTTGTTATTGGAGTATAGTTGCTTTACAATGTTGTGTTAGTTTCTCCTGTACAATGAAGTGAATCAGCTATATGTATACATATATCCCCTCCGTCTTGGCCCTCCCTCCCACCCCCCCATCCCACCCATCTAGGTTGTCACAGAGCACCAAGCTGAGCTCCCTGTGCTATACAGCAGGTTCCCACTAGCTAGCTATTTTACACGTGGTAGTGTATTTATGTTGAACCTAATCTCCCAATTCGTCCCAACCTTCCCTTCCCACCCTGTGTCCACATGTCCATTCTCTACGTCTCCGTCTCTTTTCCTGCCCTACAGATAGGTTCATTTGTACCATTCTTCTAGATTCCACATATGTGTGTTAGTATACAATATTTGTTTTTCTCTTTCTGGCTTACTTCACTCTGTATGACAGACTCTAGGTCCATCCACATCTCTGCAAATGACCCAATTTCGTTCCTTTTCATGGCTGAGTAATGTTCCATTGTATATATGTACCACATCTTCTTTTATAAATGAAAGATTCTTATCATAAAGTTAATTAGGTTGAACTATACAAAAACGGCAACATCCATACATTTTTGCTGTATAAAAACTGCGAATATTTTTATGAGTCAACCTAATAGTATATTTTCATCGTAGAAAAAGAGAAAATATTTGAAAGAATTGAAGATGGAGAAAATATTTAAAATCCTGCCATGCAGAGACGTCTATTATCATTATATTTGCATATTTCATCCCAGACTTTATTTTATGCATTTAATGCAGTTTTGATAATACTTTATTAGCAATGTTTTGTCCCACTCATTTATTACTTCTTGATTTCAAATTCTGGCTAACAGTTTTCCAGCTCTGAGAAATTGTGTATATTACTAACCTCATCTGTACAATAAGGCTGAATAGATCTAATTCATAGGACGTTTATGGGACCTAAAAGAGGTAATACATGGAAAGTGCTTAGGACATGCCTAGTACCTGGTTAGTTTTCAAAAAGAAATGTTAACTATTAGTATTAAAATGGAACAAATACGTACCTGTTATTGCAAACTCAAAATCATATTTAATGACTACATGATATAATAACTCATTATATGAATGCCTCTGTTTATTATACTCTTATTGTAGGCCATCTAGTTATTTTCCCCAAGTTTTGCTCAAATAGTACCCAAGTTACACTTTCTCATTTATTGAGAATAACAGTGAGACTTGTGCTTTGTCCATAAAGGAGATATAGCTTGAAGAATGGCCCTAAGGAATTCCAATTCTTTCTATTCCAAAAGGATGGGAAGAGTAAGACTTTTAGAATTAGAAATTCCTGAATTCAAATTCTGTCTGCCCCTTACTGGCTGGGTGTCATTAGGACAATTGTTTAACCCTGTAAGCCACAAGCAACTTGTTCACTGTTGGTGTTAGTAGTGAGCCCATGATAAAAGTGGTTCTCATTATTAATGCCAGAGGGACATTATTAAGAGGCACTGTCTTCCATTTAGTGGTCTTTGTTTCTTTGTTTAAATGAAATGTATCAGTAGGACTAAGCTGCACCTCCTGCCTATATAGTAATGCCAATAGTTCTCCTGATCTGGAAGGCGTGCATCTCACCTTTCACCAACACAAAGGGTCCTCAGTGACAGCTGGACACCCATGGTCTATTCTTTCTTGTGCTGCAGTGTTAGTGGTTGACTAATGTTTATCACGAAGTGGCAGGTGTCCAGGGCAGAGTGGCTGCAATGGTCAGTGGTAGAAAAGTTCAACTGGGTTAAGTTTGCTCTGTGTCCTCAGAGATGTGATATTTCTTAGTTATTGTTTGATGACTATCAAGTGCATACATCTTTTTGAGGCTAAAATTATGTTCGTTTGTCTAATTTAAAACAGCAGTGCATCTTCGTTATAAAGAAATTTGAAAGAGATAAGTAATAATAAAAAACAACAAAACAGAACATATAATTCCTTCCCTTACCCCAGAAATGAAGACTGTGAGATGTGCACACCTTCATGGTTATTTTTTCCGGATGGTGTTCATTTCTCTCTCTGTCCCTCCCTTCTGCTCCCTACCTGCCTCCCTCTTTCTCATATCGTACATACTCTTGATATGTTGGTTCGTCTCCCTGTATAATTCATATTATGCACATTCTTCTTACACTAGATTCTTACTTAACGATATATAGCAAACATCTTCTAAGCCAATTAAGTTGAAAATTATCAATTAATTAGCCAATTAACTAAATGGTTCTGCATATACTTGCAGTATCATTTTTAATGGCTAAATACTATTTCTTTAAATACAGGTAGCAGAAAAGTTCCTATTATTGGACATTTAGCCTGTCCATGAAAACATTTTCTTTGGAACATCAACATTCAATTCTTATAATTAAATTTTGTTTCCAGTCATCTTATTAATTGCAGATATTCGTATCTACTAGCACAGTATTTATATTTCCAGGGATCACTTCTAAATGTTTATTGCATGGTTATTTTTAGTCATATTTCTAAAAATTATAAGTATATAATTTCTTTCATTATCCCTTTTGATTTTGATGAAACATCTGTTGTTGTTTTAACATAATTTGCAGTCAATTCAGATGGTGGATGAATACGGTATTAGTAATTTACAAGAAGTAGCTAAAAGTCTATGATCCAGACATTGTAAGTTACATGTCAGGTGTACAACTGAGGATATTAGATGCTGTATTAAGAAAATGCAACATTAAATTAACTGACTCCAAGCCAGGCTTCTTTGTAAAAATGCACCAATATTTTTTAATTATTATAGATTTAACAGTCTGAACTACACTTAATGTTTGAATAGAAGATTGTTTGAGCAATGATCCTGTGAAAGCTGGCCTTTACATTACCTGGGATTAATGGTCAGTTCGTTGGTTAATGTCCTGAGTTTTCTGGACCAAAGAAAAAGTCATCTGTGCTCTTACTCACCAGTCGTTAACTGGAGTAATGATGGATTTGGTGAAAGCATCATTGCTGCCATGACAATAATTGGCACTTTTAAGAGCTATCTTGCTTATTTTATTTTTCTTGATTGTTTACTTTAGGTTACTCATCAAGTGGCCATTTGAAATAATTGCTTATTTTTAGCTTCATAATTATCAAATGTCATTTATTAGGACATAGGCATGCAAACCTACACATTTAAATTCTTGTGTACAGAAAGCAAATAAGAAACTATGTAAACTCTATACTGACTGGATCTAGGATGTAATTATTCTTTGTATGTGTGGATTCCAAAAATATTTTCTGAGCCAGTATTAAATCCTAACAGAAATATGGGATTTTATGTCCGGCATATGTGTACTTGTACAAGAGATGGTTATATAACTTATTTCCAAGACGTATGTATGTGAGATTGTTTTGTAGGGAGCCAGATTGTAACACATAGCTTGGAAATAACAAGAATCCTTTAAATAGTTTCCTATGTTTTTGTTATTTTAAATCCAAAAGAGATAAAAAAAGAAGTTGGTTTCTTATCTAGACTCTTCTGCTAATCAAGTCCTCTAACAAAAAGGTTCAGTAGTATTGGAGACAATCTCCATTTTATGAATAGTCTCCTTCAGGACTTAACTTGAGGCACAGTGCAGTTTTTTTTCTCATATCTCATTTTCCTCTCTGACCTATTTAAATTATTACTTGTTTAGACTTCGGGAAAAATAAGGAAAAAATTACTGCCCTCTTTAAAATCATTGTTTAATTTTATTTTTCCTTTTCTTTTTCTCCTCAAATTATGACCTTGGTGGTGAAGCGTGGTTCTTAAGCCAAATCTTAACCCTAAAGATAATCCTACTGCTTCAGTATCCTATAAACTGTTTTCATTCTCCCAAAGAGGCCACTTAGTGGCTGTTCATTAGGAAACTGGTTTAGGTGGTAGGTGTTATCAGTGACTATGGAACAGACAAATGACAACTACCATTATTTATTGATAGTGTGATAAATGCCAAAGCATCGTATTAGGCATTTTACGTATAATCTTCTTCAATTTTTACTGAAAGCCCCCCAGGAGATAGGCATTATTGTCCAATTTTTAGATTAAAAAAACAAAAATCAGAATTATTTAACTATTCGCTTTAGACTCAGGCCTTGGTCAGCTCATTACTGTTTTTTTTTTCAGCCACGCGGCAAGTGGGATCTTAGTCCCCCCACCAGAAACCGAACCCACGCCCCCTGCAGTGGAAGCTTGGAAGCTCAGAGTCTTAACCACTGGACCACCAGGGATTTTTTTACTTACTAGATGAGCTTGATCATATTACTTCTTCGGGCCTCGCATTATTTGTTGTCGAAGGATAATAGAATATACATATCATAGGGTTTCTAGAGAGATGAAAAGAAATAATGTTTCTAATAATAACTAAGTGTTTGGTATTAATACCCCAAATCACACTTTTCTTTAGTTTCTGGGAGTGTACCACAAACAAACTCATTTTATTAGAGAACTCATTAATTCATCATGGGAGCTCTATAAAGGAAAATTTGAAGACAGTGTACTATGAGTATTCTGGGACATAATAAGATGCATGTAGGCATGGTGATTTAAATTCATGGGGATTTTCAATAATTGATGAATTAAATATAATTATAGATTGTGAGAGTAATGAAGGTAAATTCGGTTATATAAATGATTTCTTCTATATTCTTTTTCTTATGTAATTAACTTTTTCCTTTTAGATAATGAAACAATGCTCTCAGTTTCTTTGTTTTGTTAGTATGCCTCACATAGTACTAGGATATTAAGTGCCCATTATATAATTATGATAAAGTGCCTTTAAAGGGTGTCTCTGGACCACACATACCCTGTATGCAGAGAAGATTAACACAGACCTGAGACTGCTGTCCTTAGACAGGCTTGTTTGTGAAGTTGACTCTTCACTGGTGCCTAAACTTGGATTTTGGGAGAATCCCTACCATTCTCAGATTTGAGAGTGGCTCATTGCAACTAAGTGAACAAACAATATGGTTTGTGTTGAACACCTGCTTTCTTTTTATGAGTCTGGAATTTTGGTATATGCAAGGCAGAAAGTGCCTAAGTAGTCAGTCCCCAATAAAAACCCCAGGCACTGAGGCTCTAGTGAGCTTTCCTGGTAGATGGCATTTCACATGTGTTGTCAAAATTCATTGCTAGAGGAATTAAGCACATACAGTGTGAACCCACTGGGAGAGGACTCGTGGAAGCTTGTCTTTCATTCCTTCTTGATTTGGCTCCGTGTGCCTTTTGCCTTTGCTGATTTTGCTTTGTATCTTTTTACTGTAATAAATCACAGCCATGAGTATGACTATATGCTGAGTCCTCTTAGTCTTCTTAGTGAATCACTGAACCTGGCAGTGGTCTTATGACCCCTGAGACACCCTAGATAAAGAATCACCAAGATGTCTGAATCTGCACACCCACACCACCTCTAGGAAATGGTAAACCTTCATTCAGGTCATTAAAAAAAGAGGATAGGATTGGAATGAGGTGAGGTGGAGGGAGTGGGGTGTGTGATAAAAAAGTGAGAGAACATAAGCTATGAGGTAGAGAGGATAATTGGAGATAGAAGGAAGGAGGTTATTAGTGCCTTTGAATGATTAAATAATTATCTCTTCTTCCTCTAACTTGTTTCAGAGCCAATTGAGAAATAAGGCAAAGGCAGAACGTGGAAGCCAGATTACTATCTTTATTACTTATAAAAACTGTGTTTTACTTTATAAAGGCATAATTATTGAACTCCCAATGGGTTTGCTATTAGAATTAGAAATATTTACCTATCCTAAGGGGTTACGTATGGCTTGTTCTGTCATGTCCTTCAGTTACTCTTATGAGTTCTTTACTAACACAAGGAAACACCAGTAATGGAGAAAAATATCACTTAATATTAGAGACTGTGGCAAATAGGAGGACCGATGATTATTTCACATGCTCTCCATTACTGAGCGAAATACAAGAGAAGTAGAGTCCAGTGATACGGAAGCTTTTTTTGTTTGTTTGTTTTGTTTTTTTAACATCTTTATTGGAGTATAATTGCTTGACATTGTTGTGTTAGTAGCTGCTGTATAACAAAGTGAATCGGCTATACATATACATAGAGCCCCATATCCCCTCCTTCTTTCTTTTTTTTTTTTAACATCTTTATTTGAGTATAATTGCTTTACAATGGTGTGTTAGTTTCTGCTTCATAACTAAGTGAATCAGCTATATGTATACATATATCTCCATATCCCCTCCCTCTTGCGTCTCCCTCCCACCCTCCCTATCCCACCCCTCTAGGTGGACACAAAGCACCGAGCTGATCTCCCTGTGCTCTGTGGCTGCTTCCCATTAGCATCTGTTTTACATTTGGTAATATATATAAGTCCAAGCCACTCTCTCACTTCGTCCCAGCTTGCCCTTCCCCCTTCCCGTGTCCTCAAGTCCATTCTCTACATCTGCATCTTTATTCCTATCTTGCCCCGAGGTTCTTCAGAACCTTTTTTTTAGATTCCATATATATGCGTTAACATACGGTATTTGTTTTTCTCCTTCTGACGTACTTCACTCTATACGACACAGTCTGGGTTCATCCACCTCACTACAAATAACTCAATTTCATTTCTTTTTATGGCTGAGTAATATTCCATTGTATGTATGTGCCACATCTTCTTTATCCATTCATCTGTTGATGGACACTTAGGTTGCTTCCATGTCCTGGCTATTGTAAATAGAGCTGCAATGAACATTGTGGTACGTGACTCCTTTTCAGTTATGATTTTCTCAGGGTATACGCCCAGTGGTGGGATTGCTGGGTCATATGGCAGTTCTATTTTTAGTTTTTTAAGGAACCTCCATACTGATCTCCATAGTGGCTGTTTCAATTTACATTCCCAACAACAGTGCAAGAGGGTTCACTTTTCTCCACACCCTCTCCAGCATTTATTGTTTGTACATTTTTTTTTGATGATTGCTGTTCTGACTGGTGTGAGTTGATACCTCATTGTAGTTTTGATTTGCATTTCTCTAATGATTAGTGATGTTGAGCATTCTTTCATGTGTTTGTTGGCCATCTGTATATCTTCTTTGGAGAAATGTCTGTTTAGGTCTTCTGCCCATTTGTGGATTGGGTTGTTTGTTTTTTTGATATTGAGCTGCATGAGCTGCTTGTATATTTTGGAGTTTAATCCTTTGTCAGTTGCTTTGTTTGCAAATATGTTGTCCCTTTCTGAGGGTTGTCTTTTTTTCGTCTTGTTTATGGTTTCCTTTCCTGTGCAAAAGCTTTTAAGTTTCATTAGGACCCATTTGGTTTTTTGTTTCTTTGTTTTTTTCCATTCCTCTTGGAGGTGGGTCAAAAAGGATCTTGCTGTGATTTAAGACATAGAGTGTTCTGCCTATGTTTTTTCCTCTAAGAGTTTATAGTGTCTGGCCTTATATTTAGGTCTTTAATCCATCTTGAGTTTACTTTTGTGTATGGTGTTAGGGAGTGCTCTAATTTCATTCTTTTACATGTAGCTGTTCAGTTTTCCCAGCACCACTTACTGAAGAGGCTGTCTTTTCTCCATTGTATATTCTTGCCTCCTTTATCAAAGATCAGGTGACCAAATGTGCGTAGGTTTATCTCTGGGCTTTCTATCCTGTTCCATTGATCTATATTTCTGTTTTTGTGCCAGTACCATACTGTCTTGATTACTGTAGCTTTGTAGTTCATTCTGAAGTCCAGGAGCCAGGTTCCTCCAGCACCGTTTTTCCTTCTCAAGATTGGCTATTCGGGGTCTTTTGTGCTACCATAAAAATTGTGAATTTTTTTGTTCTAGTTCTGTGAGAAATGCCATTGGCAGTTTGATAGGGATTGCATTGAATACGTATACTGCTTTGGGTAATATAGTCATTTTCACAGTGTTGATTCTTCCCATGCAAGAACATGGTATATCTCTCCATCTGTTTATATCATCTTAATTTCTTCCATCAGTGTCTTGTTCTTTTGTGCATACAGGTCCTTTGTCTCCTTAGGTAGGTTTACTCCTAGGTATTTTATTCTTTTTGTTGCAATTGTAAATGTGAATGTTTTCTTAATTTCTCTTTCAGATTGTTCATCATTAGTGAATAGGAATGCCAGAGATTTCTGTGCATTAATTTTTATTATTATTTTTTTTTGCAGTATGCGGGCCTCTCACTGCTGTGGCCTCTCCCACTGTGGAGCACAGGCTCCGGATGTGCAGGCTCAGCGGCCATGGCTCACGGGCCCAGCCGCTCCACGGCATGTGGGATCTTCCTAGAACGGGGCACAAACCCACATCCCCTGCATCGGCAGGCGGACTCTCAACCACTGCGCCACCAGGGAAGCCCTGTGCATTAATTTTGTATCCTGCTACTTTACCAAATTCATTGATTAGCTCTAGTAGTTTTCTGGTAGCATCTGTAGGATTCTCTATGTATAGTATCATGTCATTACAAACAGTGACAGTTTTACTTCTTCTTTTCTGATATGGATTCCTTTTACTTCTTTTTCTTCTCTGATTGCTGTGGCTAAAACTTCCAAAACTATGTTGAATAATAGTGGTGAGAGTGGGCAAACTTGTCTTGTTCCTGATCTTAGTGGAAATGGTTTCAGTTTTTCACCATTGAGAACGTTGTTGGCTGTGGGTTTGTCATATATGGCCTTTATTATGTTGAGGTAAGTTCCCTCTGTGCCTACTTTCTGAAGAGTTTTTATCATAAATGGATGTTGAATTTTGTCAAAAGCCTTCCTGCATCTATTGAGATGATCATATGGGTTTTATCATTCAGTTTGTTAATATGGTATATCACATTGATTGATTTGTGTATATTGAAGAATCCTTGCATTCCTGGAATAAACCCCACTTGATCATGGTGTAAGATGCTTTTAATATGCTGCTGGATTCTGCTTGCTAGTATTTTGTTGAGGATTTTTGCATCTATGTTCATCAGTGATATTCGCCTGTAGTTTTCTTTCTTTGTGACATCTTTGTCTGGTTTTGGTATCAGGGTGATGGTGGCCTCATAGAATGCGTTCGGGAGTGTTCCTCCCTCTGCTATATTTTGGAAGAGTTTGAGAAGGATAAGTGTTAGCTGTTCTCTAAAATTTTGTTAGAATTCACCTGTGAAGCCATCTGGTCCTGGGCTTTTGTTTGTTGGAAGATTTTTAATCACTGTTTCAATGTCAGTGCTTGTGATTGGTCGTTTATATTTTCTATTTCTTCCTGGTTCAGCCTCAAAAGGTTGTACTTTGTTAAGAATTTATCCATTTTTCCAGGTTGTCCAGTTTATTGGCATATAGTTGCTTGTAGTGATTCTCACGATCCTTTGTATTTCTGCAGTGTCAGTTATTACTTCTCCTTTTTCATTTCTAATTCTTTTGACTTAAGTCTTCTCCCTTTTTTTCTTGATGAATCTGGCTAATGTTTTAACAATTTTGTTTATCTTCTCAAAGAACCCGCTTTTAGTTTTATTGATCCTTGCTATTGTTTCCTTCATTTCTTTTTTATTTCTTATCAGATCTTTATGATTTCTTTCCTTCTGCTAACTTTGGGGTTTTTTTGTTCTTTCTCTAATTGCCTTAGGTGTAAGGTTAGGTTGTTTATTAGAAATGTTTCTTGTTTCTTGCGTTAGGATAATATTGCTATAAACTTCCCTCTTAGAACTTCTTTTGCTGCATCCCATAGGTTTTGGGCCATCGTGTTTGCATTGTCATTTGTTTCTAGGTGTTTTTTGATATCCTCTTTCATTTCTTCAGTAAGCTCTTGGTTATTTACTAGTGTATTGTTTAACCTCCATGTGTTTGTATATTTTTACACTTTTTTTCCTGTAATTGATATCTAGTCTCATAGCGTTGTGGTTGGAGAAGATACTTGATACAATTTCAGTTTTCTTAAATTTACCAAGGCTTGATTTGTGACCCAGTATATGATATATCCTGGAGAATATTCCATAAGCACTTGAGAAGAAAGTGTACTCTGTTCTTTTTGGATGGAATGTCCTATAAATATCAATTAAGCCCATCTTATTTGATGTGTCATTTAAAGCTTGTGTTTCCTTATTTATTTTCATTTTGGATGATCTGTCCATTGGTGAAAGGGGGTGTTAAAGTCCACTACTATGAATTTATTACTGTCTGTTTCCTCTTTTATGGCTGTTAGCATTTGCCTTATGTATTGAGGTGCTCCTATGTTGGTTGCATAAATATTTATAATTGTTATATCTTCTTCTTGGATCAATCCCTTGATCATTATTTAGTGTCCTTCTTTGTCTCTTCTAATTGTCTTTATTTTAAAATCTATTTAGTCTGATATGAGAATTGCTACTCCAGCTTTCTTTTGATTTTCATTTGCATGAAATATATTTTTCCATCCCCTCACTTTCAGTCTGTATGTGTCCCTAGGTCTGAAGTGGGTCTCTTGTATACAGCATATATACGGGTCTTGTTTTTGTATCCATTCAGCCAGTCTATGTCTTTTGGTTGGAGCATTTAATCCATTTACATTTAAGGTAATTATCGATATGTATGTTCCTCTTACCATTTTCTTCATTATTTTGGGTTTGTTATTGTAGGTCTTTTCCTTGTCTTGTGTTTCCTGCCTAGAGAAGTTCCTTTAACATTTGTTTTAAAGCTGGTTTGGTGGTGCTGAATTCTCTTAGCTTTTGCTTGTTTGTAAAGGTTTTAATTTCTCTGTCGAATCTGAATGAGATCCTTGCTGGGTAGAGTAATCTTGGTTGTAAGTTTTTACCTTTCATCACTTTAAATATGTCCTGCCACACCCTTCTGCCTTGCAGACTTTCTGCTGAAAGATCAGCTGTTAACCTTATGGGAATTCCCTTGTGTGTTATTTGTTGCTTTTCCCTTGCTGCTTTTAATATGTTTTTGTATTTAATTTTTGATAGTTTGATTAATATGTGTCTTGGCATGTTTCTCCTTGGATTTTTCCTGTATGGGACTCTCTGCACTTACTGGACTTGATTGATATTTCCTTTCCCGTATTAGGGAAGTTTTCATCTATAATCTCTTCAAATATTTTCTCAGTCCCTTTATCTCTTCTTCTTCTGGGACCTCTATAATTTGAATGTTGGTGCATTTAATGTTGTCCCAGAGGCCTCTAAGACTGTCCTCAATTATTTTTATTCTTTTTTCTTTATTCTGCTCTGCTGTAGTTATTTCCACTATTTTATCTTCCAGGTCAGTTGTCTGTTCTTCTGCCTCAGTTATTCTGCTATTGGTTCCTTCTACAGAATTTTTAATTTCATTTATTGTGTTGTTCACCATTGTTTGTTTGCTCTTTAGTTCTTCTAGGTCCTTGTTAAATGTTTCTTGTATTTTCTCCATTGTATTTTGAAGATTTTGGATCATCTTTACTATCATTACTCTGAACTCTATTTCAGGTAGACTGCCTATTTCCTCTTCGTTTGTTTGGTCTGGTGAGTTTTAACCTTGCTCCTTCATCTCTTGCGTATTTCTCTGTCTTGTCATTTTGCTTAACTTACTGTGTTTGGGGTTTCCTTTTCACCGGCTGCAGGTTTGTACTTTCCATTGTTTTTGGTGTATGCCCCCAGTGGGTAATGTTGGTTCAGCGGGTTGTGTAGCCTTCCTGGTCGGGGGGGAACTGGTGCCTGTGTTCTTGTGGATGAGGCTGGATCTGTTTTTCTGGTGGGCAGGACCAAGTCCAGTGGTGTGTTTTGGGGTGTCTGTGATCTCATTATGATTTTAAGCAGTCTCTCTGCTAATGGGTGATGTTGTATTCCTGGTCATGAATTGTTTGGCATGGGTGTCCTGCACTGGAGCTTGGTGGTTGTTGAGTGGAGCTGGGTCTTAGCACTGAGATGGGAATCTCTGGGAGAGCTCTCGCCAACTGATATTACGTGGGGGCGGGAGGTCTTTGGTGTTCCAGTGTCCTGAACTTGGTTCTCCCACCTCAGAGGCTCAGGCCTGACATCTGGCTGGAGGACCAAGACACTGTCAGCAACAAGGGTCAGAAGAAAAGGGAGAAAAAAAAGAATGAAAAATAAGATAAATAAAATAAAATCGTTTTCAAAATAAATTTAAGACATATTATTAAAATAAAAAATAAAAAAGTATAAAAGAAGAGAGCAGCCAAACCAGTAAACAAATCCACCAATGGTAACAAGCGCTAAAAACTATACTAAGATAAACATAAAAATCAGAAACTAGTCAGTCACATATGGCAAACCCCAGTCTACAGTTGCTTCCAAAGTCCACTGCCTCAATTTTGGGTTGATTTGTTGTCTATTCAGATATTCCGAAGATGCAGGGCACCTCATGTTGATTGTGGAGTTTTAATCTGCTGCTCCTTTGGCTGCAAGGAGAAATGTCCCTTTCTCCTCTTTGTTCCCACAGCTCCTGGGCTTCAGCTTTGGTTTTGGCCCTGACTCTGCATGTAGGTTGCCCTCTGGTGGCTGTTGTTCACACAGCCAGGAGGGGGTTAAAGGAGTGGCTGATTTGGGGGCTCTGGCTCACTCAGGATGGGTGGAGGGAGAGGTACAGAATGCAGGGTGAGCTTGCAGTGGCAGAGGCCGGCATGACCTTGCAGTGGCCTGAGGCATACCGTGTGTTCTCCCGAGGAAGTTGTCCCTGGATCACGGGACCCTGGCAGTGGCGGGCTGCACAGGCTCCTGGGGGAGGTGTGGAGAGTGACCTGTGCTTGCACACAGGCTTCTTGGTGGCTGCAGCAGCAGCCTTAGCGTTTCATGCCCGTCTCTGGTGCCTGCGCTGATGGCCACTGCTCGCGCCCCTCTCTGAAGCTTGTTGAGGCAGTGCTCTGCCTTCTATCGGCACATAGGGAGGGAATCCCCTCTCCTTGGGGCCCCTGAGACAATAGTCTCTTGCCTCTTAGGCAGTCCCAGACTTTTTCCCGGACTCACTCCTGGCTAGCTGTGGCGCACTAGCCCCCTTCAGGCTGTGTTCATGCAGCCAAGTCCAGTCCTCTCCCTGGGATTTGACTTCCGAAGCCCGACCCTCAGCTCCCAGCCCCGCCTGCCCCGGCGGGTGAGCAGACAAGCCTCTTGGGCTGGTGAGTGCCGGCCGGCACCGATCCTCTGGGAAACTCTCCGCTTTGCCCTCCGCACCCCTGTTTCTGCGCTCTCTTCCGAGGCTTGGAAGCTTCCCCTCCACCACCCCCATCTCTGCCAGTGAGGGGGCTTCCTAGTGTGTGGAAACCTTTCCTCCTTCACAGCTCCCTCCACTGGTGTGAGTCCGGTCCCTATTCTTTTGTCTCTGTTTCTTCTTTTTTCTTTTGCCCTACCCAGGTATGTGTGTGGGGGTTTCTCGCCTTTTGGGAGGTCTGAGGTCTTCTGCCAGCATTCAGTAGGTGTTCTGTAGGAGTTGTTCCACCTGTAGATGTATTTTTGATGTATTTGTGGGGAGGAAGGTGATCGCCACATCTTACTCCTCCGCCATCTTTCGGTGTGAAAGGTTTAACGTTAGGAATTCACACCCGGTAAAGTCTCCTCTGTAAGATCAGATGTATTTTCAAAATAATTCGTTTCACGAGGAAGCTCCAAGGGACTTCCAAGCCAAAGTCAGATATTCAGAGTCTGTTCAGAGACAAATCTGTTAAAAAATTAGAATATTAAAGAAAGGATTTTGTTATAGGTAGATCTTATGGATGTTTCTGAACTATCTGGAGTATTTTGATATATCCTGCTCACCTGCTACACTACAAGTATACTGTCAAACTTATTAGTGTGGCTACAGGTTCAGCTATTGTACTAGAGATTCCAAATAACAGCAAATTAAAATATAGTCTGTCTTTGATATCACATCATAGTCTAGGCTAGGCAGGGTTGGGTCCATGATGTTAGGAACCCAGGTTTTTTCTGTCTTCTGTCTTCCCTAGGGCATTGCCATCTATACATGATTGAAGATGGCCTATCGCTTCACACACATTTTTGCCTGCAAGAAAGAAGTATAAATTTCCTCAATTTAGGAATATTGCCTGGAAGTTGCACATTTTGTTTTCCTCACATCATTTGTTGTGATCTTGTGCTCATGTCCATACATAGCTGCAAGAGAGTCTGGGATATGTCTTTTTCTTTTCTTTTTTTTATATTCTGGAAAGCTATGTATCCCACTGAACAAATGGGATTTTATTGCTATCAAAGAGAATAAGTGTTATTGGGGGGCAACCAGTATTTATTTACACACTCCATCCCTTTAGCCATCTAAATATCTCAGTTCACCATCCGACTCCATTACCATTCTAACACATTCACCCACTCTGCTAATGAAAAATTCCAACCTCTATTCTGGGCTATCTGATTTTATAAAGCCTTCTTCATATTTTTGAACGTGATTTAGATTTTGTCGATGAGATCTGGGGAGAAAGAGTGAGATACAGGTCCCACTGTCCATTTGGTGACTCTGTGGGTATAGAACGTGCATTTTGCAGTTGCAGACTGCAGTAGACACAAAAGAGTTCTTGAGTGTACATCAGCAGCTGCAGTTCACTGAGTTGTGGCAGCTTCCCTGGCCGTGGCTGTGCTATGATTGTGGAATCTTTCCAATATTAGCTGCTTCCAGTGGTGGCAGCAATCGTGTGGTTCCGAAGCTAGCGGCTGTCGTAGGAACTTCTCAAGTTCGTGAGAAGTGTCTGATACGTAAAGATTCAGAAAGGTCCTTGGAGTCCAGATTCTGTGTTCTGGCTTTAGGAGTAAATTCTTCAAGCATAAAGTGGTCTGTTGCCTCCACTTTTCCAGTGATTCTGTGCACCATTTAGCATGCTGTAATAACTCATTTCCACTTAAACTAGCTAGTATGAATTTTGTTCTTGGCAACTGAACCCTTCTGACAACTTAGTAGAGCCATCTGATAAATAAGTCACCTCACTTATTTGTTCATTCATGTGAACAAAAGATGCAGTGCCCTCAAACAACTTAGAGTCTAATAACTGATAGCTAATAGTTACTGACAGTTTGCCATGCGCCAGACATCTAAGAGTTTTTCCAGTGCTAAGATATTTAATGCCAATAATCACCTATGTACTAGGAATAACTGTATCCTCGTTCTGTACATGAGAAAACTGAATTTTTGAGACATTTAGCAGATCCTGAATATACAAAATATGTAGTATACAGTCCAGTTAGCGTTTGAAATCAGATAATCTGGCTTAACAGTTACAGCACTGGGAAGACATCTATTAAAAATCATCAATAAACGCGTACTAAATTAGTTGCAGTTCTGGTAAGAATGATGAAGGGGAAGTACATGATATCAGGACAATGTAGAAAAAGTCAAAAGATGGATCAAAACCATTGGGCATGTTGATGGGTGCCATTGTAAGTTCTGTGGTGGGGGGAGTAATAATTTACATTTGCATGTTTACAAAATCACTCTGACTGCTGAGTAGAAAACGGTTTGAAGTGTGAGCATGTACAGATGTTCAGAGACCAGTTAGCTGGATATTACACAAGTAAATCTGGAATGGCCTGGGTGTCAGCTATGGCCATGGGAATGGAGAGAAATACAAAAATGTGACTGATATTTGGGAGGTAGATTGAAGAAACAGTGATGATTGATTTAGTATTGGAAATGAGAGGGGAAAACTAGTGCAGGGTGATGTCCAGATTTCCGATTTGAGAAAGCAATTAGATGTCGATGCCATTAATTCCATACTCACGGACTATAGTTGCATCCTTTGGATATAGCAGTGATAGAGTAATAGTAAAGAAGTAGAATCGTACTTAGAATTTTGTCACCAATTCCCTGCCGGAAAAACTGTATGCTACATTTTTCTGAACAAACAGTGTTAGTGAGTTCCACAATATTGATCAAAAAAGACTGATCTCTATTTCCCTAGAGACTTATTAATCTTGTTTGGCCTTATCCCATACATCACCAGGGATCAAACCTTAAGAGTAAACCTTTTTTTTTTTTTTTTTTCTTTTAACTTTTAACACCTTGTGAAGTTACTCTTTCATGGGGGCTGGGATTCAGATGCTTTGAACTACATTCCTTTTGTCTTAAAAATAGATTCTGAGGCCAAAGATAAAGTCAACAGGCCTGCCACAAATCATAAAGAAAGAAATTGTAAACTCCTTTCTGTTAGAATATATAATTACTGTCATCATTAAACTAAATATTTCAGATCACTAATAAGCCAATGAAAATAAAGCTGACTTTTTATCATTTAAATTGAGGAAACATACTGTATAAAAGGTGGCCTGTAATTTTAAAAAATTAAAGTTCTGAAACATTATATAGCAATGCTTTACCATATTTATTCACCAATAAGTCCCATGACTTAAAAGTGTTTGTTTATTGGAGAAACTGTTTTTTTTTTTAGGTATTAACAGCTTAATTTTACTGTTACATTATCAGTAGCACAGTAGTCCCCAACAGAATGTTAATGAATACAGTGATATTTTATCAACTATGGTAATATAATTTCAGCCAAACTAATAACTTTGATATTTTATGTAATGAATGCAGACTTACTATGGGTCTTTTGTTCTTTATAATACTGAAAATCAGGCCTAAGGCCTCAATGTGCATACATGGTTCATTCTGACATATTGAAAAATATAATTGAAATATTACTTTACTCATTTAAGGGGAATTTGGAGTTTGATGTACAAAGATTCAGAAACTGTTGGTTTGGAGGAAAATGAATCCTTTACTTTAAAAAGCTGAAAAACTTTTTTGAAAAGTAGAGAAAAAATGAGTGGAATGTTTACATTGTGTTTGGTGTGTCTTAAAAATCTCTTCTGAAGGAGAGAATTCCCCTTCCTCCAGGGTGACTTGAAAATAATGCAACAGGAGCTCAGCTTTGCATTGAGATTTACATTGTCTAAATATTCCTCTTCTAGTGCTTACCTGCTCACTTGCATATCTGTTACCAATCAGGTACTAAGGATAAGGAACAAGGTTTAGAGTTATAATCTCTTAAATCCATGTTTTGCTTATCATTGTTGAGTTCCATAAGGAGGTGATCTTTGCTCTCCTGGAAACATTTCCAAACATTCAGAGCCTTAGCCATCTCCAGTTCCTGGAGAATAAAGGAACGGCTATCAGCAATGATGGCCACCTTGCATTAGGCACACTGGTGAGCACATTGCTTTGTTTGATCCTCCAGTACTGCTTATCAGTGGTAAGTAGTACTGTTATCCCCATTTTATAAATAGCTTTGAGAGGTTAAGTAACTTTCCCAGAAACACACAGCTAGTAAGAGGTAGAGCCAGAATTTGCATCTAGATCTGTCAGACTCTGAAGTTAAGGCTTTTATTTTATTTTTCTTTTATTATTTTTTTACTATATGATAATAACATTTTTTTAATGCTGGAGATTTGAAAAGTCTCTGTTTGTACCCCTGGTGAAAGATATCCGAATTTACACTGATTGAGGTATATGGCCCGTTAGTCATTTTCTGTGGCCCTGGGGAAGAGTCTTCATTATTACCCTATATGTCTTCTGAGGGGAAGTCTTTTAAATACTCTGCACCCTTCTTTTTTATAGCTTCCTTTTTCTTAACTGGGCAATCACACTTACCTCCAGTAATTGACAGCTATAAGGCAAGCTGCCATGTTTAAAGGCAACTTGGATCTCTGATGATATTCTGGGCTCTTGAAATTTCACATGGGCTTCCTCCAAAAACATAAATTTCAGTTCCTCCTGCTTCGCTGAACTTCAGAGTTGTTATTGTTTTTTAGGATTTGGACTTTGACATAGTTAGCTCTTGAATTAAAGAACAAAATGTGTGTGTGTGTGTGTGTGTATATGTTGATGTGTGTAAATATGTGATTAGAACAGTTTAGTTCTCAATGGTTCCATAAAGGAATTATTTCTTTCAAGTGTCATTGAGAAAATGCTGGTTCAACATTGCTCCCTAGTTTAAGATGCACTATTATTTTTTGTACATCTAGGAAAAGAAAATACTACTATTATAATTTTACCACACCATTGATTGAAAGGTGCTTACTAAGTTTATATATTTAAAATTTGAAAAATATTGTCAATTTTAAACCAAAGTGTAGCAATACCAATTCGTCAATATTATTTTTTGTACTATGGATACATGTTATGATATCCTGTAGTTTTTCTTCTACACCAAAGACTTGGAATTGCTGGCTGACTTCATACTGTATTGATTGGCAGAGCTTGCCTACTGGGTTGTGATAAACTGATCTCATGGCAACATGGTGAAGATTATCTGATCAGGTACATATAGCATTCTTAGAAGAATGCATGGCTCACAGAAAACACTAAACCAACAAATCAACATTAACTCTCACCATTAAAACCACCACCACCACTACCATTAATGCTTCTGCACCACAACTTCAAGGGAGGTACACCAGTATGAAAAAGGCAAAAATTAGCTGTGGAATCTATATGTTTTCCAAAAGTCCCGACATGATTGACTTGGGCAGCCAAGTATGAGAGCCCAGGATAAAGTATGGCATTTACTTTTTTTTCTCTCCAAGTGTGCATCAGTATTCAAGAAGAGTTGAAAACTAAGAATGGATCTGTCATTCTTGTTCTTGAGCATTGGATAGATACCTTGATTTACTTCTCTGTATATGGAAATAGCCAACTCTTGAACTTCATCAGCTGGAAAATTAAAGAAAAAGTATCTTTTCTAGTCTTGTGAGCTAAAGTTTGGGAAATTATACATGCAGATAAAATGCCTGAGTTGATCTCAGGTAATATTAGGACTTTATCTTCTAACTACTATTTGAAGTATGCTAAGCATTTTGACATGGAATTCTAAATATCCTTTTGAAAAATTAGGTTTCAACCACCTAAGTTAGTATTAATATAGAGGATACATTAGTTTTAATTTTTCAGCTAGAATTACAAGATTTGATTTTAGAGTGTATAACATTTAGATGGAAGAAGGCTGGAAGTATCAACAGTGACATTTAAGGGTTTATATTTGCCAGACAATGTGTTTAGCATTAATGCATAGTATCTTTAATTCTCACAACTTTAAGAGACAGGAACTATTTATGTTTCCAAGATATAGCCAAGGACACAGGCTCAGAGAGATTAAGTAATTTGCCCAAGATCACACAGCTAGTAATAGGAAGAGCTGGTGTGTTTAAAGCCAGATCTCTCTGACTCCAAAGTTCTTTTTCTTAGTCACTACACCAGATCATGTATGCTTTTAGTTTACATTTTAGAAGAAGAGGTTAATTCTCTCATTGCTGTTAACTGGTTCTACTACTGTTTGTTTTTGGGAGAAGATCTCTTGATAGTGTTCTTTCCTTGACAACCCACGGATTCCTTACAGGCATTAGCTCACATCAAACCCTGTGTTTTCTTTGGAAAATATTATTCAACAAATATCAATTAATATGTGAGATACTGCATTGCATACTCGAGAGGTCTGCACAAAGATGTGGGCTCATAACTCAGGAGTTTACAACCTTGCAAACATCAAAAATACATGAGAGGGCTTCCCTGGTGGCGCAGTGGTAAAGAACCCACCTGCCAGTGCAGGGGACACGGGTTCAAGCCCTGGTCCAGGAAGATCCCACATGCTGCGGAGCAACTAAGCCCATGCACCACAACTACTGAGCCTGTGCTCTAGAGCCCGCAAGCCACAACAATTGAGCCTGCATGCCACAACTACTGAAGCCCGTGCCTAGAGCCTGTGCTCCGCAACAAGGGAAGCCACTGCAATAAGTCCGCACACCGCAGTGAAGAGCAGCAACTAGAGAAAGCCCGTGCACAGCAACGAGGACCCAATACAGCCAAAAATAAATAAATAAAATAAATAAATTTATTTTAAAAACCCCAAAACACATGAGAGTAAGGAGCCTTGCAAACTTAGACATTCTCCACAGATTCACCCAATGAAAGTACGTATTTTATTCTCTCACACTTTTCCACTGGAATACACCACACCCTTCCAAAGCTGGATGGTTCATGATCTTTTGCCATCTTGTCACAACAGGCAAATAGGAAAAATATGTCTCTTATCTCTGCTTCAATTTGGACTGACCAGATTTTGGTTTTCTAAGGGTCTCTACAATGTCCATTTTGCCTGTCCTACCAATGCTTTCGACACCTATGGTATAAGCATTTCTTATTAAAGAGGATATAATATATAATAATGAGACCACAGAAGGTCTCATTTTACCATCATGGATGTCCTGGAATAAATCAGAAATGTGATTAGAAAGTGCGTGTCTTCCTCCATAGCTGTATCCTTTATAGTGAACCTGAGGATGCAGGAGGATTCCCTAGTTGTGTGTGTCAATGGGAAACACGGTTCTGGGCAGGCTGATGAATGTGGGCAGGTTGAAGAAGTGAGTCAGTGTTCCGTGCTGTGTTCTTAATCACATTTTACCCTATAAGCTTAGTTTTTGGTAAGAAAACTGCTCAATCCCCTCAATAAATAATGACCTGCTTACCAGATAGTGGAGGATAAGTTGCATTTGACATCTTTCTATAAAATATTGATATTTATCCTCCTAACCTCCTTGCAATTATGAGTTGAACAATAAGGTGACTAGTAGAATCAGATTAATAACACTTTGAGGATTAACTAGGGTTTCTTTGTCAGATTTTGTCAAATCTTCAAGATTTTCTTCACGCACAGCTAAATAGCTGTTGTGTTTGAAATTTGCTTAGAAATGTTTTTCTTTATGTCTTGTACGATCTGGTGAAAAAAAAAAAAAAAAAGGTGCCCTAACACCAGTAGGCCAGTGTGACTTTTCTCTAGTGCTTTGTTCCATTATGATGCTCTGAGACAAGGGGTGTGGGCATTTCATATTCTAAAGGGAAAACATATAATTCAGCAGCCAAACCACTCATTGGTGAAAAGGGATTTTACATTTTGTTCAAACATATTATCACTATAATAAACACCTAACTTAGCTATATTTTGAGACCTTTGGTTCAAGCAGAAGACCTAATGGGAGAAGTGGGTGGAAGAAATCAGCAGTAGGTCAAAGGGGAAGGAAAAAAAGAGAAGAAACCATATTAGAATATGAAAAGCAAAGAAGAAAGCAAGCAGCACAAGAGATTGGCAGGGAAGGAGTATATAAAGCAACAGGTAAGAGCAAAAGCTTTGGAGCAGATTCACCTGCGTTGACTTGCTGGCTGTCTCACTTGTTAGTTATGTGACCTTGGACAAATTATTTCACCATATTTCCTTTATTGAAAATGGTAGTGGTGATCCCTGTCTGTTTTCCATGTCATTGTGAGAATTCAGTGGCATTTTAGCCATTTAGGCACTTAGCTCAGTGCCTGCCACACATTTACTGTCAATAAGCAGGAACCCTCTAGAAGATTTTACTTTCTCTAGGGGAAAAAAAATTGGGGAGGCAAGGGAGTTGCAGATAGAATTGGCAGTGGTAGATTTGCCAGACACTGCAGTTTCTACTCTCATTCAGGGTCAGCCACACCAAATGCGGCTAACCCCTGAGCCAGTCTCTAATTTCATGTTAATGTTGTTCCAACTCCATATTTAGAAGCCAAGCAAATGGTCTGACCCACCCGCCAACATCCATATGCACCGTGTCTCCGAGATGAGTCTCCATTGGAGCTGATTCCACTGTGTGCATTTATCTGAGTTCATGCAGTCTTGTGGCATTTCATTCTTCATGGTCTTCCTGGGAGCTGATTTCAGATGCACACATCAATCAGAGCCTAATCAAGCTCAAAGCCAGCAGCTTCTCAGGGTATGAGACAAGCAACCATTGAAACCAGTTCAATCAAGGTGGCCCTTGGGTTCAGAGACCCCCACCTGAGTGCCTTTTAAATTCAATAAGCACTGATGAAGCAGCTACCCATAGGGAGACCCTTACTGTACAGTATAAATACATCTATCCCAGAGCAGCCATAAATAACACTCTTTGGTTTTTATGCATAATTAACACTGAATAGTAGCTAGTAGCTTGGCTGAATTGTAATGACACATTCTCAGGCTACTTTTGTGTGCCTTAGCTTCAGAATAAAAGAATGTAAAACTATGAACCTATAGCCTATAGAGTGTGTGTGTGTGTGTGTGTGTGTGTGTGTGAAAATTTTTCCATTTTTGTTTATTGATTTATTTTATTCTTCATAGGACTGTTAAATGCAACTTTATTTCTAGGAAAAACACTGGGAATCACAATGGTGAATGCCCTTTGGCTCTCCTTATTTTAAGCTGAGGTTTCCCAGCAATAGGTAGATAATAAGGTGAACCAAAACCAAGGTTGTTCTCCTTATCCTGTGGGACCTGGTGCAAGAGAGGGCCAGAAGCTTAGCAGGCAGAAATAACTCCTCAAATAAACATGAATTTTGAAGGCAGCAAATAATCTTGATGCTTGGATGTGCTGGTATGAGGTTAAGGCTGCTGGGTGAGGATTTTCTGCTGCATTCTTCTGGGACCTTTTCATTCAGTGCCTTCTTGTCTATGTAAAATAAAAACAATTCTCTCTTGTCTTTGATATTTCCATGGAGGGGTCCATTGACTTCATTAAAATAATGCAGTTTTAAGTGCAGTCTACTTCATATGGGATTCCTCACATGCATTCCCACTCAAAGATCACTTGCTTGCTTGCTTTTTGAGACACATTTGAATTAATGATACATTGGATGTGTAATTACAGCTTCTCATTTAGAAAACTTGATTGATAGATACAATAACTCAGATGTAATAATGTTTCTTTCCTGTGACTTCATATAAGCTCAGGGTCTGACAATTTGGCCATTGTTTTCATATTAGGAGACAACTGCAACCATCAGAAATGTACCTGTGTCCAAAGTAACTAGAAGAGGACTCAATGATTGCCTTATAGACATTGTAAAGAATCTGTTGTTAAGATGAAACAATGCAGGACTGCAAGAAGGTATCAAATTTTTGCCCAGACAAGCAACTAAAATGTAAATTTTAGGGGAATTTGACCATGCCAAAAAAAAAAAAAAAATTAGCAGGAATGCCTATGAAGATACAAGTACCTCTAACTGCATAATCGCTTCTTGAATCCAAAGCTCAAATAAGAGCGGACAGTGAGCCGTTCCTGTGTTAGCCTTAATTGGAGATGGTGATTATTTCCTAGAAATTTGGAGAGTAAGGTATTGTAAGAGAACTATGATGTTTGGGTTGACATCCCATGCCTAAAACTGAGCAGCCTTGCACTAATCACTTACTCAATGTCTTCCTGAGTCTCTCCACCCAGAAAAAAAGCAGTAGAAATAGCGGAACATGTCCCTTAGAAAATGCCTTTGAAATGCTGTTCAGAGTAGCATTTACGGACGTGAATTCACCCTTCAAACTAACTTCTGGATTCGTTTTTGGATATGGGGTTAACAAAACAGAAAGTTATAAACTCTGGACACCAGAAGTCACCATGACTCCCACTATGAGTCCCATTATGTGATGATGGTGGTAATGATGACCAGGTCAACACCTTAAAAGGAAGTGGACACAAACCCCATCCCATCTGGGGGTGGTGGGAGGAGAGTGACCTATTCAGTATCTCTACAGCTTTGAATAGAGGAGGAAATTGCATTTTCCTCATCACCTAGGTCTGAGCTCTCCTACTGTCTTTGTTCAGTTTAAGAACTCACTGATAGAGACATGGCATCTCTTTTCTGAACTTACAGACCCAGGTATTGCAACATACCGTTTTGCTCTCGTGTTCCACATAAACCACACACATAAGACATGTAATTTATATATATATTTATTTATTTTAGCAGACATTCTTGAAGGTTTTTTAATCTATTTTGAGCAAACATTTTAGCAACACAATTTAAATTAAACATGTCTATTCCTTCAAATCCTTGCACCTTATTTCTCCCCAAACTCTGGACTTTTGTGTTAATGTTGTTTGTGTTAGATATAGATAAAAGAGAGAGAGAGAGAAAATGAGTGGCCCATGATAGAGGTTTAATAAAGGCTGGCTGTTATTATTATCTAGAAGCGTGTATATATTATTTATTCATATTCTGATAAACTTATTATGATATTTTCTCATTGGAAATTTAAGTTGTTGAAAATCCGTTGAAGAAATTTATGAGCACCATTGGCCATTGTTAGTCTCACCTTCACTGCTGGAATTGATTCTCTCAAGGAGGAAGTTTGTTTCTTCTCTCAAGGAGAACAGCTTGCGGCAAAATGACTCAGCTTAAACACTTCCTGCAAACTGGCTTCCCCTTGGCTTCATTGAGAATTGGTGGTGGTGGGAGGAGTTGGGAAGAGACTCCAATACTGAAGCACTCAGCACAATTGTCCTCTCCAAGGCCTGACTTGGATTTCCAGGACTATTGAAGCCCATTTCAGGGATTGGCTCCCATTATGTCTTTTTGTTTGTTGGTTTAATTCGTAGAAAACCATGCCTGAAACAAGCTTAACCTGCTAGGTAGTGAGCTTGAAATATTGCTACTCCATAATGAAGGCCATTGCTCATGGACAAGCAGAGAGTTGGTTGTTAAATTGCAGAGTTTTCAAGGACTTTCTATGAACCCCAGCTATAATTCCAAACTGGTATTTCACTAAGTCAGAGAGGACTTAAAATGGCCTATTTCCCCTGTTCTTTCTGGTAATTTGCTGTAAGTGCTGATTATTTTGTCAAGCCTTTTGAGCTCGATGCTCTGCCTATAATATCTGCAGCCTCTGATGGACTGTGGTTAGGGCAGTAAGTGTTGGAAATGAAATGTCTTGTTTATTTAAGAAAAGAGTTGAAAGTGAAACAGTGTTTGCTCTGCTTTGGGGAAGACTGAGTAAATGCTAATGAGAGGTAATTGGGAGTCTTTATTTTAATATGAAAAATCAAGCACAGACAATGCCTACATGCCCAGAATGGCAAGGCAAATGATTTCATTATAGAATAAAGAGCACCCTTAAGATGAAACGATCTCTGTTTATATTTTATTCAGGAGGTTTAAGAAGTCACATATAAAATGTAAATTTATCATCCTTTATGCCTATGTAGTTAGTAAATTTACTTTTAGTACTTCAGAATCCTTAATTTTGTGAAGTTTCCTTTTAAAATCTAAACAATACATTTTTAAGAAATTTAAGGGCAAAGTAAATCTTGACAATTAGTTATTAATGCTTAGGACAGCTAATCTAAAATGGTCTAGTAATATTTTAAACATAAATTTATTTCAAACTTATGTCTGAAGTAGTATTTTTTAATAATATCAAGTCCAAGGAGAGAGGTCATCACATATCCTGCAAAACTTTAATTACCAAAACAATGCAAAGCACCATGGGTCTCTTTACTATGTATACATATTGGAGGCAGGACTATTTAATTACATTTAATAAACATTCTTGAGCCCCTTGTTGTATGCTTAATACCATACCAAGTAGGCACTGAGGGGAAACGAGAGAGGAAGAGAAAGAAATGATGAGAATTACAAAATCAATATCACACAATCCACGTTTTACTTAAAGATCTAGAAGCTACCAATCTACTTTTGGACAGCTAAAACATATTCACCACAGAACTAAGGACCAACAATTCTATAATCAGAGCACTGAACAAAAACAATAGCAATCCTAATAAAAATTACTAGAACCATTACAATATGTTTGATATCTATTCAAAAAAAGCTACAGGAAACATCGGACTTCACATTGAGCATGCAGGATGATGAGGGTTATTTGATAGAACGGGATATAAAAAAGAATTGAGGCTGTAAGTTAGGGAGACTTGGGAAAAAATGCACAAAGATCAGGGAAAATTGTACAGTGAGCACTTCCAAGCCACAGCATGTGTACAAACTAAGCAAAGAGGAAGCATGAGGAATAAATAGACATCCTCAACACAACTCTATTCCTCTAAGCCTTGCTACTCCATTGTACTCTGAAACATATGAGCATGCCAGGAAAAATCATGTATGAACCAACATTATTTATGCCTTATATTGTTATTATTTCCTATTTATCAAACACAAATGGGCTACTTTACATTTCAAAGACACACATTGTATCAGAACAGATGGAATATAGGAATTTAGTGAAGGCTTAGTAGGGAAGAGTGATTTTGTCCTAAGCCAGAAAAATGGGAGTTTGGATAAATAGATTAATCTTGTACATCAAGAACTAATGACGTTATTCAATACTAAACTATAGCATTGTCAATATGCATAACAAGAATTATGTTACAACATGTTAGGTACCTATCTGGGTGAATTGGTGAAGAAATAAAATAGTTTTAAGTGGTTAGAGCAGCTGAAAGTTATGAATCACTTTTTTTCCCCTAGAGCATTCTTTTTTTTTTTTTTTTCCAGTACGCGGGCCTCTCACTGCTGTGGCCTTTCCTGTTGCGGAGCACAGGCTCCGGACGCGCAGGCTCAGCGGCCATGGCTCACGGGCCCAGCCGCTCCGCGGCACGTGGGATCTTCCCGGACCGGGGCACGAACCCGTGTCCCCTGCATCGGCAGGCGGACTCTCAACCACTGTGCCACCAGGGAAGCCCCCCCCAGAGCATTCTTTAGGGATGTAGAGTAAGCATGGGTTTTAAAAATCAGACCCATTTGGATATAAATCAGAGATATGTTCTTTTTAACCGTGTGATATTGAGTGTCATCTTTGATTGGTCCATCTCCTCATTACCCACCTCCAGTCCATTATAAGACCTGCCAATTCTATCTCCAAACCACACCCAATCCCCACAGCCATGACTCTTATCCAAGGCAGCAGAGCCTCTTTCACCACTTACTCTCATATGATTGATCCTCCCAGATCATTCTCTACATGGCAGCCAGAATCATCTTTCAAAATGTAATTCTGATCATGTCATTCCTGTGCACAGAGTCCTTCAGTGGTCCTTAGCAAGGTTAAAAAAAAAATCAAGCTCCTTATCTTGGCTTTCAAAGCTGTTTCTTGCCTAATTCTCTGACCTCACTGGATACCACTCTCTATTTTATTTACTCCTCTGGGCCACCCTGGCCATCCTTCTGTTTCTCAGACGTACCAAGATTACCCTTTCCTCAGGATCTTTCCCTTAGCTTTTCTTATTAATTGGGATATTTATCCCCAGCTCCTCAAAATGGCAGCTCCTATCACCTTTTAACTTGCTTCTTCAAAGTGGCCATCCCAGACTCAGCTGTCTCTCATGCCTGCTCTCTGAGCTATAACATTCTTTCCATCACTCTGTGTCATATCACTTGATTTGCTCCTTAGCACTTATTAAATAAGAATCTTTTTTTAAAAAATTTACTTGATGATTCTGTGTCTTCTCCTCTCTCAACAAGATTCTTAGCTCATTTAGGGCAAGGATCATATTTATTTTGTTTACTGTTATATCTCCAGCACAGAAAACAATATTTGGCAATAACATTTACTGAATAAATAAGAAAAGTGTAGTTTCTCTCGTATGAAATTGGAAAATAATGCCTCCTTTGCAGGACTGTTGAGATTTTATGCCTGGCACTTTCCATGCAGTACGGATGCTGCTCACCAAGAATTAAGTCCCTTCCTCTGACTTCTTATATTTGAAAATATATTCTGCTTTAAACTACTGTTGTGGGTTGTATATTAGTTTTCTTTGGGGGGGGGTCAAAACAAATTACCACAAACCGGCTGGCTTAAAATAACAAATTTATTAACTCATAGTTCTGGAGGCTAGACATCTAAAATCAAGGTGTCAGCAGGTCCTTGCTCCCTGTCTGAACACTCTAGGGAAGGATTTGTTCTTGCCTTTTTCCAACTTCTGGTGGTTGCCAACAATCCTTAGAGGGAGTCATTGGTTTGTAGCAGCATAACTCTAATCTCTGCCTCCATCTTCACATGCCTGTGTTCTGTGTGTGTGTGTGTGTGTGTGTGTGTGTGTGTGTGTGTGTGTTCGTGTTCTCGTGAGAGCGCTAGTCATTGGATTATGGCTCCCTTGAATCTCATCTTAACCAGTTGCATATGCAGAGGCCATGTTCTTAAACCATGTCCCATTCTGAGGTTCTGGGTGCATATGATTTTTTGAGGACATTATTCAACTCATTACTGGTTGTTTTCCATAATATTATAAATTCCTTGAGGACAGGGACCATGGATTCCTGCTTATCTCTGTATGCCCACAGTAACTAGCAAAGTTATTTCCTGGATTTGATGCAATAGATTTTTATTGATTATTTTGGGAGAAGTTTTGGTGGTCAAGCAATAGAAGAAAGAAAGAGTACACTTGTATTAATATATGTAATGGAAACTTTTGTCCTGTGAAGGAGAAGACAATAAACCAAGCAGGGCAACTAGTCACGTGGCAGGTTAATTCTTCACCCCCTTAAACAACTGTGTTATTCAAAATTTAATTCCTATGCAATACTCTTAAAGCACAAGGAGAAAATACTAATTCAAAGAAGGTATCCTGAGTCAAATTTGGGGTATTTCCAATCACTTTGGAAAAGTAAAACATGCTTCTCCTTCTATATTATTATTTAAAGTATATACACCTTTTTATTATCAATCTTGATTTTATTTTCATAGAGTTATAGACTCTTTGGGCCTGAAAGTACCTTTATGACAACTTACAAAACTCTCCTTCACTTATCTGATATTTGAATCCCCCTATATCATCCTAGGTCTTTGTCTAGCCTAAGAGTAGCTATGGTTTCTTGCTAGAATATAAGTATCTATATGACGGAGATTATGTCTCTCTTATCATCCATATTATCTCCAGCACCTAGTACAGTGAGAGGCATAGGGCAGACGTACGACAAACGAGAAATATCCGTTAAATGAGTAAATACATGTATATCAAATCATAGATTTCAGCAGGGTTGTCAGGGAATGGACAGATGCTATGTCAAGTAACTTAGAGAATGGTTCCAGGGTTCACTTTTAATACCTTTTGTTTTGCTTTGGCCACCCACACAGATATAATGCAAAACTGCAGGTTGCAAGAGTGCTTGACTCTAACCCAAATTCTAAAACACCCATCCAAGTAGGCAAAACTAAACTTTTATTCATGCTATATATTTGCAGTCTTCCCATCTACAATAGCCCCTACCTAAGATGATTCACAGGACAGTCTCTTAGTCCCGTGCCTGCAATGGCTGGCTGGAGTAGTGAGAAACAATTGAGAAGGGTGAACTTATGCTAAAAAGGTTAGAGACCAGTTTGATTCCCAAAGCAAGGCCTAGACTAAAACACATTTACCTGTGTGCTGATGGCACATGGAAAGTCTAGTAGTGAAAATAGGAAGCCTTCCCTTTGGGAGGCTACCTACACTGACTGATATTTTGGTAAATGAAAAAAATCCTCAATTCCTATGTGTTTCCCTCACACTTGAGAGTATGCGACTTCTTTTTCCAACATGTTCCCATGATATCTCATGCTTCTCTTTTTACAGCACTCATCACACTTGTGATTATATTTTTAAGTTCTGCATTCCTTCTGACTTGTACACTCCATGGGACAAGAACCATGTCGGTCTGTCCACTGCCAGATCCCTAGTGCCTAGCATAGTGCCTGGCCTGTAGCAGGTAACTGCTTGTTTTATGGAATTAAATTTAACAGAGTCATGTTTTTGATTCCAAAAAGCAGGTTTCTTCTCCCAGATGAATCAATCAATTAAAAAGACAAGTTGCTTTGCAAATTACAATAAAAACCACCAACTCCAAATTCACTTTTCTGTAGCTTTTCAGTCTTCTTCCAAGTATGTTTTATATTGCTGTTTTTTATCCATCTTGCCAGATAAATAAAGTCACCCTGAATCATGTGCTTCCTATCTCTGGGAAGCCATATAGTTCAACTCCTCCATTTATATATTACAAAATGGCCTTGATTAAAACAATAAATGTTAAAAAAAAAAACAGTAGAGGGTCAACGTATCTATTAGAAAGTAAAGAAGAAGAGACATTCAATCAATTCACTTTAATTGATGATTTGATGGTAGATGGTTGGTTATAAGTTAAAAGGCCAGGCTACTCAGACCTTTGGACTGGAAATGACACAGTTTCTCTGTGTTATATTTTAATCAGCAACTGTGGCATTTTAGGCTAGTGTGGAGTTTTGGAAAATAGTTACCTTTGAGTATCTCCAGCAATACCACTCATTGTTTAGCTGTTTTAAAAACCTCTGACTTATTTGCTAAGGAGCCAGTTAAAAAACCAACCAACCAACCAACCAACCAACCAGCAAACGAACATTTCTTGAGAACTCCCTTCTCTGAATGTCTTCTGTCTGATAGGGAGCAAGTTTTATGCTCTCTGTTCAGTTTCCTACCCTTGCTTCCATGTTGTTGTAAGTTGTCCAGTGAATGTTTATCATTTTAAATTAAATCCCTTTCTCAGCAGAGAAGTGCTGTATTGTTCATCTCAAAAATATAGGAAATAATTAACCTTCCTTTCCTATGGCAGCCAAAAGTCTGTGTGAGGGAATAGGTAACCGGAGGGTGAATGATAGTTGGTATAGGGATTCCAAAGCAAACGAGGATCCAGAAATGCACAGGAAAAGATTTGTGTCAGACCTGTGATTCAGAGCTGGATTAGCAACTCATACTTGGTATCACACATTTTTGTCTGATGACTTTTCTGATCTTAACCAATGAATAGTTCCAGTCACACTAATACATGACTCAGTGAACAGTGCAAGAGACTTAACATGACAATTAAGTTCTATAACTCCCTAACATTGGGATTGCTAAAGCATTTCCCATTAGAGGAGACAAGTAGAAATTATTGTGCTAAAACCATTTCAGTTAAAAAACACTAAATATTCTTTCGAGCCCATATAATTAAGACTACAAAGACTTTTAACATTTTAAATAGGAAAAACATGAAAAGAGATATAACTCCTTTAAAATCACCTCAACATGGGCCTGTACAAAGTTGCATAACTCAATACTTTCTAGTCTAGAACTATTTTGGGGCCCTCCAATTGAGAATAGTTCATTCAATTTGTATCTATATTAGTTATCTATTGCTGTGTTACAGTATTACCACAAAGTTAGCAGTTTACAAAACATACATTTATTATCTCACCGTTTCTCTGGGTCAGGACTCCAGGCATGGCTTAGCTGCATCTTCTGTTTCAGGGTTTCGCAAGGATGCAAGCAAAGGTGTCAGCCAGGTCTGGAGTTTTATCTGTCTGTGACCGGGGAAGGATCCTCTTCCAAGCTCACATGGTTATTAACAACCTGTAGGGCAGCAGGTCTCAGTTACTTGCTGTCAGGCAGAGACTGCTCTGAGTTCCTTGCCATATGGGTGCTTCAGGATGGCTGCTTGTTCGATCAAAGTCAGCAAGGGATAGTTTTCTAGCAAGAGGAGTATTTAATCTTATGTAACACAATCAGGGAATGACATCCCTTCACCTTTGCCATAATATATGGATTCAGAGCAAACCCTAAGTCCTGCCCACACTCAAGGAGAGGGGGTAACACAGGGCATGAGTTCTAAGAGGCAGGGATAATTGGTAGTCATCTTATAGTTTTCTGCCATACTTGTCCATGAAATGAGAATCAGTGTCTCTTGCCTGGTTGATGGCTTTGAACCGATAGAGCTAAGAAACATACTGTTTGATTTTCAGAAGCACAAATTTTCAATTCCAAATGTGTGTTTTAGTTTCAATTCTAAATCTAATCTAGAATTAGATTTAAGGATTGGTGCAATTTGGTTGAGAAGAGAGGAGTAAAAAAGAAATTGGGGAACTGATAAAGGACTTACAACTTTTATGTCACCAAAAATATATGAAAGAAGAAAAAGTTAATATGATTATCATTTTTAAAAATGGAATGATTAAACACCAAAAGAGAACAAAAATCTCAGAATAAAGAATATTCCTTTTATTACATGAATTTAGTTTTTATTTAAAAATTCTAGACTTTTGTTTTTATTTCTTTACTACAGACCAGTAGAAAGGTAGTCACCACCACTCACCAGTTCTCAGATTTGCATTCGGGAACTATTGTAGCATAGAGATGAGATTCTTTTTTAATAATTTAAGATGTATAGCTTGCTTAACTCCTAAAGAAGTTAACCAGATTTACAACTTAAATATGGAGCAAAATGAAACTTTTAAATATGAAAGGGAACAGAGACTATTAAAGGAAGCAGATGGAATAGACAATACCAGATGCCAAAAAGAAATGAGCAGAAAGTAGGGCACCAAATTTGGCTCTAAGGTCTTTGGCCATCAAGTTTCCTTATGCAGATGACAAGTTTGGATAAGAGAATGTGTGACTCTAACTGAGGAGAGATTATTTTTTTCCTTGGAATTGAACTCAATCAGAATTTAGCCCATGAGTTCTTCTGTTAAGGAGTCTTATCTTTCTTAGAGTTTTCTAGAATTTTGAGCAATGTCTTTTAAAGAGAGTTGTTAATATTTACAGAGGAAGTAATACTTCTTCAGACTTCTCCCTTATCCTTCTTTATCTCCTTTTAATCATTGTAACCATTGTATCACTCATGGTGAGTAAGGTGGATACAAAGGAGATAGGATGGCTTGGTACTCAAATACAGTGTTTTATTCCAGGATTATGTTACCTAATACAAAGCAGAACCTAGAGGATTTAATACAAGGTGTTAGAGATAGGAAGATTGAGTGGTTCGGGTGATTATTATTTCCTGTCTCTATGAAATCTGATAATGTTTAAAAAAATAAACTTTTTTTAGGTATAATTAACATATGATAATCTTTTAAAGGTGAACTCACTCTTCTTTGTTTGCTCTTAATAATTATATTGGATGCTAGGGCATGCTATATGCTATTGGCCTAAGGTGAAGAAAGAGGAGAAAGATTCAGTAATGGAGAGGCCAGTGAACAAGAAGGACAAGGTGGAATTTAACAAAGAGGCCCAGGCAGGCAGGAGAAACACAACTAGAAAAGCTCTCCTGTGAGAAAAGCAGAGGGAGAATCACAGGATCATAGCATTTCAAAGCCATCCACTGGAAAAGCAAAAACAGGAGAATGAAGTTCAGACAATCTCTGAAGAGCGTAGCTTGAGAAAGGTCTCACAGGGGTCAGTTTAAAAAAAAAAAAAAAAGGCCATTAGAATGTAATTGATTTTTTTTTTTTTTATTGCCCTGAGACTCTTGCAGGGGCTGAGTTCCAGGTATGCCTTTGGTAAACTGAATTCTTCATGATAAGAATAATTGAGTAAAGCATGTGATTGCTACAGCAATTCAGAAGTTAGAGGAAAAGTGGAATTACCTTTGTTCTGTTTCTGTGAGAGTAGAAATCAAATTTGGTTAGGCTAATAAAAAATGTTTTAAGTATTTGTTATTGTATTCATTGTTCACTTCTTTGCAGTTCAAATATGCAGAGAAGTACAAGTAAGGAATGGAAGATGATCTAGATCAGTAAAATCATCAGCAATTTACATGTTAAATGTCCCAACAGATCTTTATGCAGTACAACTAGAGAGAGCTTTTGGAATGGAGGACACAGATTTTTATTAAGAGCTCGTAAAACCATGGTATCAAACTTCAGGATGCAAAATATTGTGTAAGAAGTTCGAGATTTTTTTTTTTTTAAATGAAAAAAAAAAAAAGAGTCTCAGAGATTCCAACTCATTCAGCTTGAGAAGCTCTAGAACGTAAATTTATTACAAACTCCCGGGGCTTCTCTAATGCTGGCCGTCAAAAGATCACATCCTGAGAGACACTGTCTTAGAGGAAATACAGCCTTAATTTAGTCTGGAGGTAATTCTTTGTTTTCAGGCTTCTCAGTAACTAGGGAATCTATAATTCGTTTTAAGAATCACCATTTATTAAGAGCTACTATACTTGGTATTGCTTATATATTTACATGTAATTGACCTCACTACAACTGTTCAAGAAATATAATAGTATATCCAATTTACAGATAAGTACACTTAAGCTGAGAAAAGTTAAGTAAATTTTTCATGGTCACAGAGCTATAAAGTGATGAAATTGTGATTCAAATTCAGTTCTGAGCGTTTCTAAACACTGCATTCTTCCCCTCTGTGCCATGATGCTTCCCAGAATGCCTCCTTGATATTAACTGCTAATACTAGTGCATTTGGAGTTATTATCAGAGGAGATGGTAAAAATGAACCCATAGGGTTTCCCCTGGTGGTGCAGTGGTTGAGAATCCACCTGCCAGTGCAAGGGACATGGGTTCAAACCCTGGTCCGGGAAGATCCCATGTGCCATGGAGCAACTAAGCCCGTGTGCCACAACTACTGAGCCTGCACTCTAGAGCCCGCGAGGCACAATTACTGAGCCCACATGCCACAACTACTGAAGCCCGCGCACCTAGAGCCCGTGCACCGCAACAAGAGAAGCCACTGCAATGAGAAGCCCCTGCTCGCCACAACTGGAGAAAAGCCCCATGTGCAGCAACAAAGACCCAACGCAGCCAAAAAAAATGAACCTATAAATTAACGTTTTCCTCCAGATCAGTGGAATTGTCTTCCATATCCCATCAGATGGGATATGGAAGACCCATGCTCTAATGGGTCATTGGTAAATTCTATTTTATTCATTAAACAAATGTTTATTGATTGTCAACTGTGTACCAAAAATTGTTATAGATACTTACAGACCAGCAAGACAAAGTCCATGCCTTTAGAACCTTCCATAATGTATTTCTAGCCACTCTGTCCTGGAAAGCCACCATCCAAATCATTGGATTCACAATCTTTATGCCTGGGATACCACTCAAAGCCACATAAGCATTATGCCAATGCCCAGGACAGGGTATTTTCCCATTTTAGTAAATGACGCAGAAATTCTGTTACCTCTAAATGCAAAATTCATCTTAAACCTGTACATTTCTTCTTGGCTTCACTTCCACTTGGTCCAAGCCACTGTTACCTCTCATCTGAATACAATAAACATCCTATTAGCCATTCTCTGATTCCGTCTTTGCTTCTATCCAATCCGTTTGTAACACTGCAGCATACTGACTTAACTGAGTTAACTTTCCAAAGCTTAAATTTACTCAGGGTGTGTCACTACTTCAGTCCCTTCAGTGGATCTCCATTGTTCTTAGCATAAAACATACTCTTTACAATGGCCTACCAAGCCCTGCGTAATCTAGTACCTAACTCTTGAAACTCATTACAGATTAGTCTCCCCATTGTTTGCAATGCTTCAGTCACTCCCCCTTCTTGCTTTATGATCCAGCAAGCCAAGCACATTCCTGTTTTCAAGGCTTTAGACTTATTTTCTCTCCCAAGAGCACTCTTCTCCCAACAGGGTCCTTGCTCGCAACACAAGGTTCACTGCAATATCCATGGCACCTAGTACAAGATCTATCAGATAGAAGAAGCTCAATCAATGTGTATAGTATAATGGAATAAGAGACCAAGATTTTAAATCCTTACAATAAATCTATAGTCATCACAAAATGATACCATAGAGCTTTCTGAGATGAATGAAAATGCAAAATATCTCCCGGTAACCTATTAACCACTATACAAGGAACACTAGACATTGTCAAAAGTACTGCTGCAAGGTGAAAAAAATAAATAAATGGAAGAGGGATCAAAACTAAACTGAAAGGCTTAGCTCAAATATTTCCTCTCATGCACATTCCCAGGGCACTTTGCTGGGTTAACTCAAATTTCAATTTATTCATCTACTCATTCACTTACCTTTTCTTGAATACATTTGTTTTTAGTATCTACATCTTAAAAAGAAAAGGTTAAAACAAAGTATTCTGCTGCCAAGGATTTTAGCATAAGGTAGAAAAGTTATGACGGGGACAAAAATAAGTCAAGTACAAAGTTGAGAGAGGAATGTGCTGGGTGAGAGATCTATTGATAAAATGTTTTAGAGGAAAAAGAGGAGAAAAAACTCTAGAGGGGACATGAGGATTAGCTTTATAATTTTCCCTCAAAGGACAAAGAACTCCAAAAGCATGGATGGATATGTCCCAAGCAGAGGGGCACCAGGAGAAAGGTATACAAGGAAGGAAGTCTGGGTACATTTGGGTTTTCTGGAACATAAGCGCTCAAGGCAAATAGTGAAAAATATAAAGAGGTGAGACTTGGACTTGATTATACTTCACAGTCCTGACAAACGTTATAAGAAATTAGATTTTTAACTCTCTGATTAATATGGAGTGATCAGCAATCTTTGAGCGAGGAATGGGGTTACCAAGGCTCTACTTGAAGGAGCTAAACCTGGGTAATCTTTCTTAATTTAAAGAAATGTTGTTTTATTTTGTTATTATTTTTCATTTAAATATAATTCACATGCTATAACATTCACCATTTTAATATGCACAGGTTGGTGGGTTTTAGTATATTCACAACCTTCACCACTATCTAATTCCAGAACATTTCCTCACCCCAAAAAGAAACCGCATACCCATTAACCAGTCATTCCCCATTATTCCCCTCTCCCCAGCTCCTGACAAACAATAATCCACTTTCTATCCCTATGGAGTTGCCTATTCTGGACATTTCACATAAATGCAATCATATGATATGTGACCTTTTATGACTAGTTTCTTACACGTAGAATAATTTTTTCAGAGTTTATTCATTACGTGTCACATATCAGAACTTCATTTTTATGCCCAATATTCCATTGTATGGATAAACTACATTTTAATGATTTATTCCTCAGTTGAGGGACATTTGGATTTTTTCCTACTTTTTGGCTAGTATGGATAATATAGCTATGAACATTCATGTCCAGTTTTGCGTGAACATATGCTTTCAGTTACCTTGGGCATATACCTAGGAGTATGCTGAGCTCATTATGCAGAAACAGGGTGGACCTCCACCCAAAATTTGGTTTGCATGTCAAGACTGATGTTGCCACACACATACCAAGAGGGTATGAAAAGTTTTATAGCAATGAGGCTTTCAGGGGAGAGCAAGGCAGGCCTCCCAAGCTGGCCCGAAAATTGCTTAAGGGAGAAAGAAAAGAGGACTGGCTTCAGGTTTTTATTTTGTGGTTAGAGAGCAGAGCCTGGGTGATGTTCCCACACAAGGGAAGAAGGTTGAGTAGTTTGAACCTCCCAACAGTGCTAAAAGAGGGAGTACTTGAGCTTTTGTATCAGTTTGGCCAAATCTGGAGTCCAAGAAAGAGGGAAGGTTGAGACTTAAAAGCTGTTAGCCTTCAAACATCAAAAAATGGAGTTAGATCCTATTACAGAGTAGAGTTGCTGGATGGTATGGTGATTCTATGTTCAGCTTTTTGAGGAACTGTCAAACTGATTTCCACAGTGGCTGCACCATTTTACACTACCACCAGCAGTGTAGGAGAGTTACAACTTTTCCACAACCTATTGCCATTATCATCATCATCATTATAATTACCTTAATGGTATTAAGTAGTATCTCACTGTGGTTTTGATTTGAATTTTTCTAATGACTGACGATGTTGAGCATCGTTATAGGTATTATTTGCCTTTTGTGTATCTTCTTTGGAACAACATCTGTTTAAATCCATTTGCCAATTTTTAAAATTGGGTTGTCTTTTTATTATTGAGTGCTGAGAGTTCTTTATATATTCTAAATACAAGACCCTTGTCAGATGTATGATTTGCACATGTTTTCTCCTATGCTGTGAATTGCCTTTCCACTTTCTTCGTGGTATTCTTTGTTGCAAAAAAGTTTTAAATTTTGGTAAAGTCCTATTTATTAGTTTTTTTCCTATGGTTGCTTTTGCCTTTTGCTGTCAGTGCCAAAAAGCTATTGCCCAACTTAAGAACTAACATTTACACCTATATTTTATTCTAAGAGTTTTATTTCTAATATTAGTGCTTACAGTTTGGTCTTTTATTCATGTTGAGTTATTTATTTTATATGGTTTGATTTAGGGGGTCCAAATTCATTATTTTGCATGTAGATATCCAGAAACCGAGTAATTCTTTATTCAGAAGGGTTATATTCTCAATTTGCAAATATCACTGTTCTTATGATAGTCCCTGTAAACCATAGACTATAACTGATCCCTTAAGATCTGCCAAATGGAAGTAATTTATGAAGAGTTTTATTATGTTTGCTTCTTTTTTTTAAACATCTTTATTGGAGTATAATTACTCTACAATAGTGTGTTAGTTTCTCCTTTATAACAAAGTGAATCAGCTATATATATATACATATACCCCATATCACCTCCCTCTTACGTCTCCCTTCCATCCTCCCTATACCACCCCTCTAGGTGGTCACAAAGCACCAAGCTAATCTCCCTGTGCTATACGGCTGCTTCCCACTAGCTATCTATTTTACATTTGGTAGTGTATATATGTCTGTACCACTCTCTCACTTTGTCCCAGCTTACCCTTCCCCCTCCCTGTGTCCTTAAGTTCATTCTCTACATCTGCATCTTTATTCCTGTCCTGCCCCTAGGTTCTTCAGAACCTTTTTTTTTTTTTTTTTAGATTCCATATATATGTGTTAGCATACAGTATTTGTTTTTCTCCTTCTGACCTACTTCAATCTGTATGACAGACTCTAGGTCCATCCACCTCACTACAAATAACACAATTTTATTTCTTTTTATGGCTGAGTAATATTCCATTGTATATATGTGCCACATCTTCTTTATCCATTCACCTGTCGATGGACACTTAGGTTGCTTCCATGTCCTGGCTATTGTAAATACAGCTGCAATGAACATTTTCGTACATGACACTCTTTGAATTATGGTTTTCTCAGGGTATATGCCCAGTAGTAGGATTGCTGGGTTATATGGTAGTTCTATTTTTAGTTTTTTAAGGAAACTTCATATTGTTCTCCATACTGGCTGTATCAATTTACATTCTCACCAACAGTGCAAGAGGGTTCACTTTTCTCCATACCCTCTCCAGCATTTATTGTTTGTAGATTTTTTGATGATGGCCATTTGACTGGTGGGAGGTGATACCTCATTGTAGTTTTGATTTGCATTTCTCTAATGATTAATGCTCAAATGATGTTGAGCATCCTTTCATGTGTTTGTTGGCAATCTGTATATCTTCTTTGGAGAAATGTCTGTTTAGGTCTTCTGCCCATTTTTAGATTGGGTTGTTTGTTTTTTTGATATTGAGCTGCATGAACTACTTGTAAATTTTGGAGATTAATCCCTTGTCAGTTGCTTTATTTGCAAATATGTTGTCCCATTCTGAGGGTTGTCTTTTCATTTTGTTTATGTTTTCCTTTACTGTGCAAAAGCTTTTAAGTTTCATTAGGACGCATTTCTTTATTTTTGTTTTTATTTCCATTTCTCTAAGAGGTGGGTCAACAAGGATCTTGCTGTGATTTATGTCGTAAAGTGCTCTGCCTATGTTTTCCTCTAGGAGTTTTATAGTGTCTGGCCTTATATTTAAGCCTTTAATCCATTTTGAGTTTATTTCTGTATATGGTGTTAGGGAGTGTTCTAATTTCATTCTTTTACATGTAGCTGTCCAGTTTTCCCAGCACCACTTACTGAAGAGGCTGTCTTTTCTCCATTGTATATTCTTGCCTCCTTTATCAAAAATAAGGTGACCCTATGTGCGTGGGTTTATCTCTGGGCTTTCTATCGTGTTCCATTGATCTATCTTTCTGTTTTTGTGCCAGTACCATACTGTCTTGATTACTGTAGCTTTGTAGTATAGTCTGAAGTCCGGGAGCCTGATTCCTCCAGCTCCGTTTTTCTTTCTCAAGATTGCTTTGGCTATTCAGGGTCTTTTGTGTTTCCATACAAATTGTGAAATTTTTTGTTCTAGTTCTGTGAAAAATACCATTGGTAGTTTGATAGGGATTGCATTGAATCTATAGATTGCTTTGGGTAGTATAGTCATTTTTACAGTGTTGATTCTTCCAATCCAAGAACATGGTATATCTCTCCATCTGTTTGTATCATCTTTAATTTCTTTCATCAGTGTCATACAGTTTTCTGCATATAGGTCTTTTGTCTCCTTAGGTAGGTTTATTCCTAGGTATTTTATTCTTTTTGTTGCAGTGGTAAATGGGAGTGTTTCCTTAATTTCTCTTTCAGATTTTTCATCATTAGTGTATAGGAATGCAAGAGATTTCTGTGCATTAACTTTGTATCCTGCTACTTTACCAAATTCATTGATTAGCTCTAGTAGTTTTCTGGTAGCTTCTTTAGGATTCTCTATGTATAGTATCATGTCATCTGCAAAGAGTGACAGCTTTACTTCTTCTTTTCTGACTTGGATTCCTTTTATTTCTTTTTCTTCTCTGATGTGGCTATAACTTCCAAAACTATGTTGAATAGTAGTGAGAGTGGCCAACCTTGTCTTTTTCCTGATCTTAGAGGAAATGGTTTCAGCTTTTCACCATTGAGAAAAATGTTGGCTGTGGGTTTGCCATATATGGCCTTTATTATTTTGAGATAAGTTCCCTCTATGCCTACTTTCTGGAGTGTTTTTTATCATAAATGGGTGTTGAATTTTGTCCAAAGCTTTTTCTGCATCTATTGAGATGATCATTTGGGTTTTCTCCTTCAATTTGTTAATATGTTTTATCACATTGATTTGTGTATATTGAAGAATCCTTGCCTTCCTGGGATAACCCCACTAGATCATGGTTTCTGATCCTTTTAATGTACTGTTGTATTCTGTTTGCTAGTATTTTGTTGAGGATTTTTGCATCTGTGTTCATCAGTGATATTGGCCTGTAGTTTTCTTCCTTTGTGACATCCTTGTCTGGTTTTGGTATCAGGTTGATGGTGGCCTCGTAGAATAAGTTTGGGAGTGTTTCTCCCTCTGATATATTTTGGAAGAGTTTGAGAAGGATAGGTGTTAGTTCATCTCTAAATGTTTCATAGAATTCTCCTGTGAAGCCATCTGGTCCTGGGCTTTTGTTTGTTGGAAGACTTTTAATCACAGTTTCAATTTCAGTGCTTGTGATTGGTCTGTTTATGTTTTCTACTTTTTCCAGGTTCAGTCTTGGAAGGTTGTGCTTTTCTAAAAATTTGTCCATTTCTTTCAGGTTGTCCATTTTATTGGCATATAGTTGCTTGTAGTAATCTCTCATGATCCTTTGTATTTCTGCAGTGTCAGTTGTGTCTTCTCCTTTTTCATTTCTAATTCAATTGATTTGAGTCTTCTCCCTGTTTTCCTTGATGAGTCTGGCTAATGGTTTATCAATATTTTTTATCTTCTTATAGAACCAGCTTTTAATTTTATTGATCTTTGCTATTGTTTCCTCATTTTTTTTTTCATTTATTTCTGATGTGATCCTTCTGATTTCTTTCCTTCTGCTAACTTTGGGGTTTTTTTGTTCTTCTTTCTCTAATTGCTTTAGGTGTAAGGTTAGGTTGTTTATTTGAGTTATTTCTTGTTTCTTGCAGTAGGATTTTATTGTTATAAACTTCCCTCTTAGAACTACTTTTGCTGCATCGCATAGGTTTTGGGATGTTGTGTTTTCATTGTCATTTGTTTCTAGGTATTTTTTGTTTTCCTCTTTGATTTCTTCAGTGATCTCTTGGTTATTTAGTAGTGTATTGCTTAGCCTCCATGTGTTTGTATTTTTTACAGATTTTTTTCCTCTAACTGATGTTTAGTCTCATAGCATTGTGGTCAGAAAAGATACTTGGTATGATTTCAATTTTCTTAAATTTACCAAGGCTTGATTTGTGACCCAAGCTATGATCTATCCTGGAGAATGCTCCATGAGCACTTGAGAAGAAAGTGTATTCTGTTGTGTTTGGATTGAATGTCCTATAAATATCAATTAAGTTCATGTTGTTTAATGTATCATTTAAAGCTTGTTTTTCTTCATTTATTTTCATTTTGGATGATCTGTCCTTTGGGGAAAATGGGGTGTTAAAGTCCCCAACTATGATTGTGTTACTGTCGATTTCCCCTTTTATGGCTGTTAGCATTTGCCTTATGTATTGACATGCTTCTATGTTGGGTGCATAAATAGTTACAATTGTTATATCTGCTTCTTGGATTGATCCCTTGAGCATTATGTACTGTCCTTCTTTGTATCTTGTAGTAGTCTTTATTTGTTTGCTTTTATAGCCAAGAACTGTCACATTTTTAGACTACTTAGCTTTCCCTGTAGTTCAGTAAATAGCTTTGTTATCTGAGCCACTTTTCACCATAAACCTGTTTATCATTTCATGAGACTTATGATCAGAGCAGTGACCAGCAGAGAAAAAAAAAACGACACTGATGTGAAGATGCTGGGTGTTGGCTAGTCTCACTCCCAAATAACTGATTCAGTGATGTAGAGTGGTCAGTCAGCCTCAAGATGTACACAGTTTAAATTCTTCTTCTAACAAAATTAGAAATAACTATAAGTCAGGGATCTGTGGAATTGCTCTGGAATACTCCAAATGATGACTGTTCTGTCCCCAGTTGCCATCACGTTTTTATCAAGAGCAATTTCTTTAATCTTCTCTTTGCCCTAGAGTCACACACTGTGATATCTGTAGAGTTGGTTACATAGCACATACACCGTCGCTGAGCAAATATTTTATTTTCATATTCCCTCTGGAGCCTAAGAATTAGAGTCAGAAAGGCATACTAAATGGTCCCTCCACTTATTAGCTATGTGCTTTAGGTTACTTGGTCTCACCAATCTACGTCCTTGTAGAGTGAAAGAGGAAGAGGAAAGGAAATGAACCATGGTGCCATACCTGGCAGTCAAAATACATTAGCATGTGTTACAATCATATTGTGATAAAGATGATACATAGTTATTACTTTATTAGCATTTTCAAGAACAAATTAACCATTAAAGCTCTTTGAAATGATGGTGTTAACCCACAGTATAGTCAGTTCAAATGATCCTGCTAATAGAGCAGAGCTAGTTTGTCTGCTGTTTTTCTTTCTACTGATGAGCTCTCTGGTCTTAAATCTTAGGAGTCAGGATGAAAAATACAAAGCACACATAGTTCTGTAAGTTTTATGTTTGTTACTTCCTTCTAGTAGACACAATGGCCATAAATTGAGAAGCGTGCTGTGAGTTTTGTATGTACTTAAAATTTACCATCTAGAAAGTTACATTATTCCTGGGAGTGGGTACAGGGTGCTTTTTGACTCACCCTCATCAAAGGTTCACTTCTCACATGGAGCTAGGAAAATAATTTCCTGATAGAAGTCAGCCCCCTACAATAGTTGGACTCTTTTCGCATTACATAGAGATTGCTAATCCAGTCTGGACAGGGACTCCTTGGGCCCCTCACGTCACTGAGATGTTTTGTTGTCCTCACCAAAGCTGTATGAACTCACCATTGGCCTTCTCTCGTCTGTTTAACACCAAGGGATGACATATCTTTACCGGAAGTCAGCAGGAGCTCCCAGAAAAGGAGGAACATTTGGACGTGGCAGATTAAAGGCACCAGTGTCAACCCGTCCTTCTGTCTCCATGGTCTGGATTACTCTATCCATTCAGTAGCAAATGTTGAGTAGTAATTATATTTCTACTAACTTGCTTTCAAACGCCAGGAGGGTATAAATATTCCATGGGAGTGAGACAGCTTGGAGAAATGTAAAAAGAAAGGAAAAGGGTCTCTTGCAATGCCAACCATTAACTATGCTGCCTGGGTTCGCCGTTTAACCATTTTCGGTGCCTCAGTTTCCTCACTGACAAAATAAAGGAAATCAAGCAGAACACTCTTAGGTCTCTTCCAATTTTAAACTCTGTATGTGAGTCATTAAGGAGAAATATCCTTTGTCTTTGCATAAAACTTATGCAATTAAATGACATCAGTGTACAGTCTTGGCCAGTAAATAGCAAACAAGGGAAAAAAATCAGTGATGAGTAATGATTTTCAAGAAATGCTTGTTGAAATGGATGACAGCAAGCATCTAACTAAAGCTAAAGAAAAATGGATGTTAATGAACTATAAAGAGGGCTCAAGGTTACATACTCAAGGGAGAAGAACAATAGACTTCAGGTGTTTTGCCTTACTTATCCCACATACCGAAATGCCCCTGTAGCTTTTATGGTTGAACTACAGTGAAAATATTCCAGGAGAGACTTGGATTAATACAGCTACACTCAACCACACCAAATACTATGACTTTTAAAGGCAATTTAAATGTCTTTTAGCTCATGGGTAAGTTAGTTTCAGTGGGGGGAGCTTTAATACAGTTTTCTATACCAGTGTATCATGTAATTACACTCTAAATAACTTATGAAATTGGTACATATTTACTTTATTCTTCTTTGAACTTCTGAAATCTATAGCACACTATTTAACTTGTTGTTAGATCTGAACATGGACTGTATGTATGCATGTACGTATTGCCACCATTTTCATTTGTAAGTTCCCTGATGGCAGTTAACAAATTTGCTTCTACTGTTATTCTCACCAGGACCTAGACCCAGTCTGGTCAAAAGGATATCATTCCAAAAACTATTACTGATTATATCTCTCGCTGTTTTGGAATCAAGAAACCAGTCAAGATTAATAAGGGATATTTGGGGAAAGACTATTCTGAATGCACTGATTTCCTGAATTCTCCCTCCTATGCTAAACCAGTGTCTAGATGACCAATGGGTTCTTTGGCAAAATCATTATCCGACATTCACACCAAAGATTCCCTTTGTTTATTTATGTCTACTTGCATTGCTGCTTCTACCACTGTGACATGGTGCAAAGTTTTTCTTTAATTCTTTCTCTTGTTAGTAGAATGTATATATTCCCTCTTGCACTTAAACAGAGTACTACCAATAGCATTATTATTCATATTGTCTAGCTAAAATTTTCTTGGGGACATGTGACACTCATACTTTAGCCTGTAAGATCTCACCCACAGGAAAGATGACAGTTTTCAAATTATCAGAATGTAGGAATCTTCTCTCTACTGCTCCACATTGTGTGTATCTGTTAATGGGGATGGGGGGTTGCATACATGTTCTGTGAGTTTGAAAAGTCACTTGACCTCTCATTTCAAAGTTCTCATCCATTAAGTGGGGACTATAAATCCTTATCTATCATTCTTGGTGGTTGTGAGGTTCAGGTGAGAAATGTGCTAAAATGCAGTAGAAATGGTATAACATTGAACAACGCTCACTAATGATATAGACCGTTATGCATGATTATTTAGTATCTGTATGATTTTGCCTCTTTTACATGATGGTGATAACAAACATTAGCGGTGATAGTGTAGTGTCAGAGAGCTGTGGGTACAATAGCTCATTTTATCACTAACTACACAAGCTTGGCTAATTTGTCTAATTTCTCTGAGCCTCAGTTGCCTCATCTGTAAAATGGGCATAAGAATAACCAGGCATTCTGGATATTTCACTGAGATAATGTATGCAAATGACTTAGCCTGACACAGAGTGAGGACTGAAGCATTAGACATTATTATTGACCTTGGAAAGTAAGTGGAAAGAAGAAGCCTTGATATAAACTTCCTTACACAGCAAGTTTGAAGAATAGGAATGACATATAACATCTTCAGTGAATAAAATACCCTCGCCACGTCCAACATCTTGGGAAGATAGGAAAAAACTGCTTACAATTCAATAACATAGTCTTTTTACACGTGCTCATGGTTTGGTCTAAGGCCATAAAGTTCAAGAATCAAGAAGATGTGCGTTTCTCTTCCTAGGACCCACCTGTTTGGGATACAAGTCAACCTCAGAGAACCAGGTTATCCCATGTCCATTTCAGGCACTGCTGAAACATAAGGAACAGTTCAACTCTATCAAATCGAATGATCTGAATTAAATCCCTTATTTTATATTCCTTCTCATCATGCCAAAAGGTTCTACTCTGTATCATCTTTTGGGGTTTCAATGAGGCTTGCATAAAACAAAGAAGCAAAAAACAGGTGACAGTAGTTCATTGGAATGAGAAGGTACAAACCAGGGAGTCCTTTTATCCGTTAATTGTCTCACGGCTCCCGATTACCATCCATGCCAATTGGAGCAGATCAATGTCTTCCCATGTGTTAAGAACTAAAAGACAGCTGCTCGTTTACTACTAGTCGTTTGTGTCCGTGCTTTGTCTGAGGTTTTTCATCTATTATTTCACCCAGGGTAGAAACGTTTAACCAAAGAATGAAGGTATCTCTGTGACTGACACAAATTAACATGTGAAATATGGGTCAGCATGCAACTCTATTATTCTATTGCCCATTAGCAAACTGGAGATTTCATTACAGCCCAGCTCCCTGAAGATCTAAGAGAAAAATGATGTGGGTGAACCTCAGAGAAATATTAGAGAGAAGGTGATGAAGAAGGGAGCTTTAGGGAGGTGGAGAGAGCAGAGTTATGGCAAGGAAATGTGCATTAGACAGTGAATTATGCTTCAGTTTTAATCTTTCCACCTACACTCCTTATGGTCTCTCCATGTGGCTCATTTTTGCTCTGACTTTTAAGTAACTTAAAAGTATAAATTGTAGAGAATTTTCTTTAGGGGAGGGACATAAAGTTAGATGCCTATAACGGAACTCGGAGGTCAGATTTGGGTGATTTGCTCGTGATATTAGCTCACAAATAAGCCTTTAAGTAAATCCTTGTTCCGTAGATTCCGCACCTGCTTCCTATTCCCATGGGAGGTTTTGCCTCTGTTTACAAGCATTGTAACTGCAGTTCAAGACCTGGGTGTTTCAGAAACCCAACAGATCTGCTGTCATTTGACAAAGGTTTATCATCATGGAGCAAGTAGCCTGTTCTATATCAAAGAGGAGACATTCAAGACACAAAAAGGTTAGAAAGTAAACTCTTAGAATTGTAAACCTTCTTAGTTGGGATGGGATTACAATTCTTTTTCTTCCTCTTTTGTCCTTTAATTTAGAGATCTGTGCTAGAGAATTGAGGTGCATAAATTCTTGTCAGCATATTTTGATTTGGGAAATTCATCTTTAGCACAGTACATTTGTAGAAGAGCAAAAAAGCAGACCCATACAAATTTCAGAAGTGCACATATGTGTGAGTGTATTGAACGTATGACCATATTTGTGGGTATATACCTATATACATTTGTGAGCTTGTGTGGATTCTGAGTGTGTACAGGTGCAAGTGTGTGAGAATGTGTGTGTGTGTACATATTCAAGTACTGTATATTTGAGTTGTGTGGGTTTGGTGTGTATGTGTATGAATATATGATCATAGATTATGATTCCACCGCTCACTGTGAATTCTCTCAGCTTTTAACGGTCATGTGACAATGTATGGGATAACACTCTGTGGAATCCACAGTGCTATACACGTCAATTTCATTGTTATAGATACCTACATAAAATGCACAATTTTAATGCTTTAAGAATGGGACAGTTCTGCAAGTCAATCATCAAAGTGTCTGAATATCTTTATGCCTATATTTGGTCAGCAAATCCAGTTTAAAACGTTGGGAGATAGATATAGAGAGAAATATCAATAGATAGATATTATATATGTGTATATATATATACATATAGAGAGATAGATATTATATATATATATAAATATATTTGAAATAAAACTTTTATATCCTTCTGTCATTCCTAACTCATGAGCTTCCCTTCCCAATAGTTTTGAAAAGGCATTTCTAATACCATTAAAAACAAGCTCCTTTGCCTATTCTTTATCCCCTCTCCCCTTGACTTGGCACCAGTAACTGTAGCTATTCTTGCTAAGAATTTCCCGTTAATATTTTGCAGTTTTGGAACAAGATACTCCTCTCTATGCAGAAAACTGGAATGAGAGTTGCTTCTGCATATATGACAGTGTTTCAGATAAGATGGTTCTCATTTCTGAAAAGGTATTCACTGTAATATTCCAGGAAAGCTTATCCATTTTGTAGGTGACCTCTTGGATTCTGTTAAAAGATAAACTGAGGCATATTAAACATTTTAAGAGTCTATTTGAGCAAAAATCAATTTGAATCACGAAGCATCCAATCTAGCAGATAGAAAGGAGCTCTGAGGAGCTGTACAAAATGAAAGACTTTTATAGGCAGAAGGGAGCAGAAATGAGGACGTTACACTCAACAAAAAAGCTGGTTGGTTACTGCAAGGTGTCCTTTAGGAGATAGCAGGGGTCTGTCAGATAGATGACCTAACTAGTGTTGATCACGTGATTCCCGATTGACTGGTTTAAGATTACATTTCTGGAAAAGTTAAAACTGTAATTAAGTCTTAGTTTGGTGACGTGGGTCTTAGCATAAGCATCTCCATTTGGGCCTGTTGTCTTGTTTTTAACAATTCTAAAACAAATTCCTTTTAATACCAATTCTTTTAGTGGGACTAACAACTTCCTTTTGTTTTAATGTACATTTGTAACCCAAGTGGTGTTAAGTAAATCTGCACAGAACATAGAGCTGTTCTGGGGCATACGTAGCTCACTCTAAAAATTTTTTAAAAAAGAAAAAATAAAGTTTTTAAACAAGGAAGAGGCTCCAGTTTCTTGGAGGATTGCATCTAGCTTCAAGGGTCATTAAATACCAGAAGAAGGTTCTTGTATATTTAATCAGATGGAATACTTGGGATTGAGTTGGGTCACTATTAAACCCTTTGATTTTCTAAAATATCACAGTTTGTATCAATTGGAGGTGTTTAGAAAGAAGGTGGGCAGGCCGTTGTTTGTACTTTTAGATTCAGGTTGGGAAGCCTTTTATCACGAGCCGGAAGGCTTTCTCTGTACTTGAACTCCCCTCTCGTGGCTGAAAAAAGGCTGAAGTGTAGAGGCTGAGGAGTCTGACTAGAGATCACAGTCCAAGGGGAAAGTGTGTTTCAGCTGAGAATCAATATTGAGAGAGTGCCATTCATTTTTAAGTACAATGTGAATTAAGTCAGTGTTCCTCTGAATCTTTGATTACTTCTTTGCTGTATGTAAAGTCCTTGCTAAAGTTGAGGTGTGTGTGTGTGATTAGAGGTAGCGTGTGTGTGTGTGTGTCTGTGTGTATACACACCTATGTACGTAATTTAAGGTATTCAGGGTTTAAAGGACCTGAGAGATCTCAGGACTCTGCACATAGTAGATATTAAGTAGATATTTTCTTGTTAAGACTTTTTTTGAGATATACAGTCTTTTGAAAATGTGTTGAAACCATTCCTAAGAAAAAACCACCCATAAACACATACACAATTTTACGTAAAATGCCCAGGGAATTAAAGATTAGCTGAAGACTGTTGTGGATACACAGAGACTACTGAGCCTCCAAATACATCTCCACAAAGCAGTTTAATTTCTTTTTCCCACAAGCAAAAACTGAGGCCAAGAGGGCAAATGAATAGAGGAAGACTGGTATAAAGTAGTAGGGAAGGATGAGGCTTGTGTCAAACTGAAACCACAGAGCCCTTCCAAAGGAGGTTCTTTATACCACTCCAGCCAGTGCTTCGCAGGTGGGAAACAGGCCCAGTGCCATCAGATTTCCTGGTATGTGAAGAGAAGTCTAAAAAATATTTGTTTAAATGTAAAAAAATTTTAAATTTAAATCAATGATAACTAATACCAGTTATTTAAAAAATAATGGACTGGGGATTTCCCTGGCGGTCCAGTGGTTAAGAATCTATGCTTCCACTGCAGGAGGCACAGGTATCATCCCTAGTTGGGGAACTAAGATCCCACATGCCGTGCGATGCAGCCAAAAAATAAATAAATAAATAAATAAATAAATAAATAAAATAATGGATTGGGCAAAAGAACTGTCCTAACAGCCTATTTCTGGTTACAATTCAACAGTTTATCTTTCTTTCAAATACTGTATTTCTAACTATTCAGATTGTTCCATTCATATTACAAATATTCATTAAGCTTTGATATATTCAAAACCCTGGGCCAAGCCCTGTAAAAAGTACAAAGATGAACACAAGAATATTTGATAGCCCTGAACTTAATATAGGATCTTAATGTATCATAGACAAAAAAGGTCATGCTGATGTTTATGTGGAGAGAACACTTAGTGATACGGAAAAAAATAAAGCAATGTTCTGGGTCCTCTGATGGTTTGCTGTATTTCTATCATGTTAACCCATATGACCTGGCATGCAGCAGGGTTATACCTCCTGTAAAGTCCACAAGTGTTCTCTCCTTGTCTGGTCTGAAGTCTACTTTAGACTGTTATCGATTTCGTGGTGGAACTGGGGAGGGATACATCCCCCTGGGGATATATGAGGCTCGATGGAGAGAGACTTGACAGCAAAAAGAGGGAATTATATTCAGTTCCCATTCTTTCCTTTAATCGTTCCTTAGTGCGATGGCCCCACAGTACTTGCAAATAAAAAGATTCCCTTCCAGCCAGAGTTTTCACAATAATAGTAGTGCATACAGGAATCATTCTACAAATACAAATATCCAACTTATTCCTATTTTAAAACTGGCAGGGTATGTTTAAATTCAACTCTGTAATGCCTGCCCTACACATTATAATGAAAACAAGAATTTGTGAATGGGATTTCTTTGTGCAGAACGAATATGCATGTGTAAGTGTGTGTGTGCGTGCGCACGTGCAAGCTTCCTTCATGAACATGAGTGAATACATATTTCTTTCCTTGTTTTCCTGAGTTTATAAACTTGAACATATATAAAGTCCCCACAGACAATCTCCAAATGTCCATATGGCCAAAGGTTGACTATATTATCTCTTCTTTTTGATTCCCTTATTAGAACCAACCGCCTCTCACCTTGTAGGGTCCACAATAGTGTCAGACTTTAGGAGTAGGCAGCAGGAAAGCTTCCTGCTGAAATTGGAAGGATTGGAGGAGGCAAATAAAAGAGAAACAAGACTAAGAAAATACCTCACCCAAGGATTTTAGAACCTGGTGGGAAATTAGCATTGGAGATGTAAATGAGGTTAGGGAAATTAAGAGGATTAATTGGCTTACAAGGATTTATATAAAATAAAAAGATCACTGAAACCCTTTGGGATCTCCTCCCCCTCAACAGAATTAAAGCTGGTTTTGTTCTAGATGTCTGTGTGTGTTTATGTGTGTATGAATGTGTGTGTGTGTGTGTGTATCTCTTGCTTTGCGGCTACTTCTGATTTGTAAGCATTGGACCAGTACTTACAAAATAGGAAATACGAAATACATAAGGACATTTGCTTTCTTCCTCAGTGTACCACCTGTGCCTAGAAGCTGACACCTGAGTAGCCTTGCCTGCCTGATTGCTATGTTGTCATTTGCATTGTTATTAATGGTGATGGGTTGGAATTCAAGACGAAAGGGGATTTACAGCCCTCCCAACATTTTTAGACTTTCTAACAATCTGAAATACAACCATATTAGAAGTAATCGTTTTTAGTATAGTTCATCTCTGGTAGTGGCCAGACACGTTTTTCATAGTCGGCTGTCCTTTAGCTATGGACTAAAGGGTGAAATTGCAGAATAATTGAACTTAGAAATAATATTGTCTAAAAAAATTTAAACCACCAAAAAGTAGAAAAATTCATGTGAGCAATAATAACCTGGACAACCGTTAGCAATTTCATTGCTAAACCAGGAAAGTCTCTGGTAAATGAGGATGAAGTGGTCACCCTATGCATAAATCCTGAGAACATCATGAGGTGGAAGCACAGAGACTCTGTCGAGTTGTATCCCAGCTCAGTCCTTTCCCTTACCCATCCATAGCATCATGACTGTCTGCGCTTTGACTCCTGCCTCAATGCACTAGAGTATATACTGCTTCTAGGCCCAGGACTTAAACTTATCTAAGACCCTAGTCAATGTAGGTCACATTTCCCTTCCAGGCTTGAGGTTTGTTTACTCCTCCCACATTCTAGTTTTTCAGACCAGTTTCACTATAACTAAACTCTGAAATGACCCCAGAATATTATTTTTACCCAGTCTTCCCCATGAGGACCTAAGCAAGCATAAGGATGCAGCTGGGTCTTGCTCTCATCTGTTGAGTAGCCTGAGGCTGACTGGATAATCATCAGAACACAGCTTTGACTGGGGACAGAGACTGACAATTAAGTGTGTCGAAAATAGATCCTTCTGTATTAAAAAGTGTGCTGGTAACATTTCATAGTACCGAGTAAGTGTGTATATATTTTTTCTAATCCAAAGGACAGAGAATTGGTTTTATAAAATGCCAATGTTTATGCAGAATGGTGCTTACCTGTATGTTGATTCTGAGTGGTGATAATTTAATAGTCTACTTTGAAGAACAAAATGGAATTATCTTTATAAATACTCAATTAAAATGAGCAAAACAAATGCATTAACCATAACTAATTTAAATTATAACACAGATATGAAAACTTATTGCGATATATTATTACATATTTTTCTTTTTTCTTTTTTTCAACTACTAAGTGGTGGGCAACATCTATAATATCTATGAAATTAAAAGAACTGCGTTTTCTTCATAAACTAGATATTTTCAGCACTTTAATGTTTGTACTATAAAAGGGCATTGGTTTAGTCAGAGCCTATTGATAAACTATTTTTGGAAATTATGATAAACTATTTAAAGTATTCTGTTAATAGCAATATCGTAAATTTTGTGACACACTTTTTATCATAATTAAACTGTTAAAAAATTGACTTAAGAAAGGCGAACTGCCATTGAAGGTTTCAATCAAACCCTCTCTCTTAGGGTTTACAGGGAACTTTCAGTTTGGAACAAGATTTTCAAATCCCTTTTCTGGATCACATAGTTAGGTGGGTGTTAATTGCAGAACAGAGAAAGAAAAGTCTAACAGATTTAGTTGCTTCCCAGAATCATGATGTATTGATATATTACTTCAACCTGAAGATCCAGCTCCACAGTCTTGATAAGAATCAAGCCTGAGTTATTTCATCCATGCTACCCCAGCAGAGGGTCTGAAATTAACTTCTTGCAGAAGGCTTGAGATTTTTGAGGCTGGAATGAACTCACAGGTACTTATAAGACAGTCGAGCTGTATCTTTCTCCAAAACTCCCATTGTGTGTCTCCTATGCCTAGGTTATTTTTCTTCTGTTTATTCCCTTGTTCCCTGCTGGAATTAGAGACTTTCCTTGACACCCAGTTTAACTGGAGACCTGACAGCCTACCTAATCCTTGAACCATTTTACCCACAAGGAGATTTTTTGAAATCATGGGTTTTGTCTTTCTCCCCGATGTACCTTTCTAATCAAAGTTATGAGGGGACAACCTACCGGTATCACCTTTGCCCAGGGTTGGCTTCTGGCCTGTCTCCATAACCAGAGCAGTTTCCTCAGATATGGATACCAACCCAACTTATGCTGCCTTTTCTGGAATTTGGGGTCTAGGACTACTAGTCTTCCGAACTGAGGTGCATCTCTAGATCCAATTACTATCGAATCCCAATTTTGCGGGGTCTTAATTTTCTCTTCTCTTCCCACTGGACTTGGTGAGCACCCAGCATATCCCATTACTGAGAACACTTAGATTATTAAGTTGAACTTAGAATGGTTTATTTTCTGGCAAGCTGCTGTGGTGGGCAGAGTAATACTTCCAGAGTGCCTGAGTTATAATGTTAGATCTTTGATTTGTTAGCTGTATAAACTTGTCAAGTAATTTAAACTCTGAGCAGCATTTTCCTCATATTTGGATAATAACCTCTAGACACTTTGTTTTGTAGGTTAAATGAAGTAACATACTAAGTAGTCCTTTGTAGTCTCTGAACATTCAATGTTATCTTTTTTATTTAGCAAGGATATAGTAGATGCCCACAACAGCATGAGCACTACACTAGTGCTTATAACACAGAAACGAAGTAACATGGCACAGCCCCCAAATTTTGTAGTCTGGAGGGAAAGCTAAACGGTGGCAGTGTTGTTATCAATAACAGCAGTAGCGCTTCTGTAGTCACTGTGGGCCATTGCTTGACCTTTAGCCTCTTCAGGCAGAGTGTACAAATACCGACTGATCATTTTCAGTAGCATCGTCTTCAGGTAGAGAGTCCTTCAGCTCTAAGGAGTCTTGTGAAGGTAATAACATGATTTTTCTTAAAAGCTACTTGGTTTGAGCCATATATTGGACAAAATTCTGCATTGGTAATTTATACCAGTGTGTCTTACATTTTCTTTAGCAGGCCTAATTAAACTGAGATAAGGAAAAAGCAAGAGAACAGCATAGAGTTTTCAAAGCCAGAAAAATTTTAGAAATGCAAATGCATTTTAAGTGTATTTAAACCTAATAGCTGGCTTCATATATAATGAGTGTTTTAGAATTTAGAAGTATGAGAATTTATATGTATATTTGAGTTTATATCTGTATGAATGTATATATATGAGTTTATTTATATATATGTACATATATATGCATATAACCCCAGAAATATCTATACAGACAACACATATTTTTTTCTTTCTCTTATATTCTGATGTCTTATTCCAAGTACTCTATGCCAACAGAATTTAAACAAGAAATTTACTTTGGAATCATATGTGATGATAGAAAACTAGGTCTACTATTTGAAAGGCTTCCCCAAGGGGCTAATGATTTAGCTACTCAGTCTAAATTGTGGTGTTCGTAATGGTGTTTAATGGTAAGAAAGCGGTTGTGATTGTCACTTTTGTATGTTCTACGACTTTTGGTTGGAGATATACACAGCATTTTGGTATCCTGGAAAGCTTCCTCCTGCAATTCTATCTAGGCTTTTGATACAGTGTAAGAAGGTCAGTCCCCAAGGGTATCATTGAGGGTTATGATACAGGCCTGAATGTGATCAAAAACAGTATTTCAGAAGCCTGGAGGATTCCTTGTGAGGCTGTCTGCACTAAATGACTCTCCTATCTTCTCCCTTAGGTTCAATATGTCAACTCAGTTCTCTTGAGGAATAGCTGCATCCCTAGGGGAGCTCAGCATGTAAAAATAATGAATTGAAAACTTTAGAAAGTGTGTCGTATTGTTTTCTCCATAGCTCTGCCTTTTTCACTGCTGCACTTTCCATATTTTCAATTAACAATATTAGTAGCTATATACTGCAGACATTAATTATGCATGTTTTTATAGCCTGTATGATATATGGCAATTTAAAAAGACTTACGAACATTGAGTTACTAAATTACATACTAACTTATATTTCTTGATGTTTCCTTTATGTCCTCTTTTACCCCCTCCAGTACCCCAGCTTTTGTTCTTAGCTTGGCAAATCCCTTCTTGTCCTCAAGAATCATCTCTCCCAGGAACCCATTTTATTCCTTTCTTCCTACCATGTTTGGGTTGTATGGTCTTCCTCTGTGTTCCCAGAGCACCTCATCCACACTTACATCATCTATTCTTTTGTTTATTCATCACATAGTCTTGCCACAAACATATATTAAATGCTTATAGTGACCTAAAATATTCTGTGTTGAAATTACCTGTTTATAGTAGTCTCCCCCACTGTTTTATAAGCATCTTACATGTAGAGATCAGGTCTGATTTATTTTCTAATTCCCAGGTACCAAAACAATTCTAGAGACAGTAGATGCTTAATAAATGTTTGTTGTACTGACTCACTGATAGAAGCTGTGGGGTACTCTTATCAGAGCTAATCTAATTACAAGGGTAAATGAGCCAACGCACTGTGTGTTACTGTTAAATCATTTGATCATTATGATTCGCAAATATAGTTATATTCAAAATTATCCTCGGTGCTTTCTCTGAATAGGAAGCATACCTACCATAGAAAGCTAAAGCTGAAGAAGGTAGCAGCCTCCATGTAAAGCCTAATGTCAGAGATCTCAAACCTGCAGTTGTTGAGAAATACAATCCACAGAATATATTTTGCTTGACTGATAGACCCACACAGTATTTTAAAGGACATAAAAGTAGGCAGGTGTTATGCTTACATAAGCATACAAACAGCTTACCATGGGCAGCCTTACAGACTGCATATGCTAAAGGCACACTCCCTGCAGGTATTTGAGTTTGGGGCCTCTTCTATGTGGTTTGCAAAAATGCTCCCACGTATAAAACCTGCTGCTTTGTCAGCACGTCTATTCAGTTGTGATGTAATTTACTCGTTTGGGCGATATTGGATTACCAAAACTAGGCTTTTGTGTCAATTTTACAAATCATTTCCCAGTTAACATCTCTTTAGGATAAAAGAGACAGTTCGATGGTAAAGTATCTCTCAGCAGTATATTCCGTAAGCACATAGCTACACACGTTAGTGCTTATACGCGTACGTTGTGTGATGCTGGTTCTCACAACTTGTTACATTATACATTTCTCTCATAATCTTGTGTCGACTCCAAATCTCTAGTCACATCGGCAGAGGATCTTTTTAATCTCATAAATAAATCAACTTGTATGAAAAAACTTCTGTCAGTTCAAAAGATGAAGTGATATTTAGGTACACGGAAAAGGAATAAGGCATTCCGAGCAGAAGAGACCATACGAACAAAGATTCAGAAGGGTAAAATGAACTATTTGGCTTATTAGCAAAGGATGTCTAAGGAGGCTAGAGAATTTGAAGTCCTATTAAAAAGAATGATATGGTAAAGAGTTTGGACTTGGTTCTCTTGTATAGCCTTCTGAGTGTGTGTTTTAAATACTGCAAACAATTTCCATTTCAGAAAGAGAGATGACGACATTGTGGAAAGTAATTAAAGGAGGGTGAGACTGGGGTTAAGGAGACCAGTGAAAAGGAATTGCAATAATAGTAGCAGGAATTGATTTGCAGTAGTAGAGAAAATAGACTGAATTTGAGAGACCATTCCGTTGTAGATAAAATGGGAGGAAACATAAAGTATTTTTTTCAAAAGTCTATTTTGAAAGAAAACGTTTCAAGAGCTGGGACCATCTCCTCACAAATGTTTGTAGAATTTTTTTTTTAGATAATTAGATTGGTATTTGGTTAGTTGAATGTACTGAAGTTAGTTTCCAGGTGGGTTAGACAACATTTAAATGTTTATATTTCTATCACTTAGTTTATTTAAAAAACAGATGATTCTCCCATTTTAAAGACTGGCATTCCTAAGAGAGGTTACATTTGGTTAAAATTATGTGAATTTGGGCCTCCCTGATGGTGCAGTGGTTAAGAATCCACCTGCCAATGCAGGGGACACGGGTTCGAGCCCTGGTCCAGGAGGATCCCACATGCCGTAGAGCAACTAAGCCCGTCCACCACAACTACTGAGCTTGTGCTCTAGAGCCCATGAGGCACAACTACTGAGCCTGCGTGCCACAACTACTGAAGCCCGCATGCCACAACTACTGAAGCCCTCGTGCCTAGAGCCCGAGCTCCGAAACAGGAGAGGCCACCGCATTGTGAAGCCTATGCACTGCAACAAAGAGTAGCCCCTGCTCGCTGCAACTAGAGAAAGCCGCGCACAGCAACGAAGAACCAAAGCAACCAAAAATAAATAAATTAAATAATTTTTTTAAAAAAAGCTTGCTCTAATGTACAAAAAAAAAAATTATGTGAATTCATTTCCTCAACAAATAGCATCTCCTTTGTGCTGAGTACAACTAGTTTTAGGCCTTAGGCATATAGCAATGATTAGGAAAATTTGCTTCCCTCATGCAGCCTATTTTTTTTTCATAAAGATTCTCATTATTAACTATTAATATGCTTTCTTGGATTTTTAATTAATATTTTAATTTTTATAGAGTGTAAGTAAAGAATATCACTGCAGTGCTGCTTGAATTCTGGGGCAACACCAAGAAAAACTACATAATTCAAAACTGTTTCAACTCACTCTCAAGAGTGATTGTGAATGAATGACAAAAAGCCCAAAGTCCAGGTAATTAAGAAGGAAATGTGAAAACCCTATGCCCTGCAACATTATGCAAATTGAGTTATGGATATTTTAATTAATCATCCTGAGCTTGACTAAGTTAAATCTTATCCTGTCTTTAGGAAACTGCTCAGAATCTCCTTATGACTGTCTATCTTAAGTTGTTTTCCTACGGGAAAGTTATAATAAATAAATAAGCTAATTCACATTGTTTGGAGAATAATGGTGTGTACGCTCCTTGTGAACACAGAAGAATAATTTAACATTAAAATTATTGTGATGATTCAACTCTTTTTTCTACCTGTTCTTTGTTTGGTGACCTTATTAGTTGTCTGTATGTGAATGCATTATTTCATAACCTTCTGTGTACTAAGTTTTGGATTGTCTTTTAATTAGCATTTTAATTGCTCATCAAAGTAATTGAAGACAGAGTGGGAAAACGGAGCATTTGCTAATCCCTTTGGTACCAGTCAATGCTAAGTTTTCCCAAGGTCAAGTGCCTTCCAGCGGTACTAATAGAAACTTGCATTGCTTTGAGCTCCCTGGCACATGATATGACAATGCAGGGACTGGCATCTTTAAGAGTAAGAGATTATTCTTCTTTCTTTCTTCCTGAGTCCTTGGTTTAGCAAAAAAAAGTAAGAGTTGATCACTTTACAATGAAGAGATGAGAAGCAAATAGATATTCTCTCTGTGATCCAGGTTAGGTCAGATTAGAATAGATGTTTGCTACCTTTGTTGAGATGTGAACTTGTTGGATCAATGCTGGGCTGTTTGTGAGCAAGAGAGAGAAATTTGACATGATTTGTTTACTTTTTAAATATAATACTGAGTGCCTTCTATGTTGCAAACATTGGGCTGACAGCAAGCTAGGCGTAAGTTCTAATTATAAAAAGTAAAGAGTAATAATTTTTCTAATTTTATAGACCACACTACCCCCATCCCACAAAGTGGTGTATAAACAAAGGGAAGATACATCTACAAATGGATCCTAGGAGGAAGGACAGTGTAGTGCAGAGGCCAAGTGCCTGGTGTGAATGCCAGGTTTGCCACCTACTTGCTATGTCATCTTTCTGCGCCTCATTGAAGTTGCTGGGGAAAAGGGATGTCTCAGAAGACCATCGGGAGGATTAAGTAAATTAATACTTGTAAATGGTTTAGAGTCATCGTTAAAACATTTCAGCAATAGACAGTAAGTCCCCTACATACAAACCTTGAAGTTGCGAACTTTCAAAGGTGCAAACGTGTGTTCACATGTCCAGTCACGTAAGTTAGTTCACGTGTCTGGTGTACATTGTCTCACGCATGCATCCTCTACAAGTGGTTGTGCTTTTGTGTACTTTTACTGTACAGTACTGTATAGAGTACAGTGGTACAGTATCTTTATTTCAAGCCCAGGATGTCTGGAAGCAAGTGTAAAAGCAATGGTGATGTAGCTGGTACTGCTAAGAAAAGCTAAGTGCCAAGGAAGGACAAAGAGAGACAAGAGGGAGAAGTAACTGAAGAACCGAAGAGATTCACAATGCAGGAAATGGCAAGGGGACTTTCTTTATTTGAGGAGGCACTGTTAGTTTTTGAGGCACAGGACCCAAATGTAGAACAGTGCATGAAGGCTGCAGCAGCTGTTCAGAATGCAATCCAGTGCTACCGTGTCATCTATGATGAGAAAAAAAGTTACTACCCAGATCTAGAGTTACTACTCTAGATCATTTTTTCTAGAGGGTAGGTAGAATTGAATCCAGCTAGGAACCAGAACCTGTGGTTGGTTTCACTCAGTGTCAGGCGTGAGTGAAATTGCAGCTTGCCCTCCGTCTCCTATTGCTGACGATCCCTCAGCTCTACCATCTCCCACCTCCTCTCCGTCCTCCAGTCAGTAACTCTACTTGCCTGTTCACTCGATGCCAGCCCCTGTGTGCCAGCTGTTGTGCTGGACTACTGTACTTCGCAAGATAGTATACAGTAAGATTAAAAATGTTTTCTTTATTTTTTGTTTGTTTTTTATGTATTATTTGTGTGAAAAGTATTATAAACCTTTTACAGTACAGTACTGTAGAGCTGATTGTGCTAGTTGGGTACCTAGGCTAATTCTGGGACTTAAGAACAAATTGGACTTATGAATGTACTCTCGGAATGGAATTCATTTGTATATAGGGGACTTACTGTGTTTTATTTTATTATTTTGACAATGAACACAAGATTAATCCAGTTTGGTGCCCACAGTATGAAGACCAAGATTTCATGACGAAATTGATGTTGCTGTTAAAAAGTGAACATACTTTTCTCAGGCCTGAAAATATGATCCAGGTCATTCTTGCAGATTGGATCTGCTTAACTAGTCCTTCACCAGGATGTGTAAATGTTTCTATCTCATTCATATACCTGTGCTTGCCTTCTGGCTAACATCGTATACCTTTACACAGAGCTTTAAAAAAGCCAGTATGCCAGTACCCAGACTTAGATAGTAAATAAATTAAGGCATAGTTTGGCTCTCAGGAAGGACTATTTACTTTATCAAAGATGGATGATGAGGAAGCTGATCACAAACAAAAATAGAAGAATTAAGGAATTGATCCAAACCCAGCTGAAAAAAAAATTGCTTGTCCAATTATAATTACGTCAGTTCAAGTCAAGCACCTTACAAACTGACAGAGGATAACTGATGAATGGCCAGTAAGTTTGGCTTGAACAGCAGGTCTGGTTTGGGGGCAAAAGGATAGCTATCCCTGAATTTATTTTTTAATTTCAATTTTTCTTTCTGCTGTTCAAGCCATCAATCTCCTATCCCTAAATACGACCCTAAAAATAAGTACAGTATTTTTCAATGTGGACAATTAACAGTCTCTCAAACCTGTGTTGTGAGACTTAAAACATTTTTAGAAAATTTTACTATTTTTTTTTTAAATTTATGACATGCAGTCTGAATTAAGTCTGCCTACTATGCAAACACAGTTTTAAAATATTCTCCTGGCTCTCTTTTCCAACCCCATTACTGTTCTTAAGCTCCTTATGTCTAGAATTTCTGGAGTTGCTCTGTTTAGAATGTTACTCTGTTGAGTTGATAAAATACCGATAGAGATGTTTTCCCAGCATTTACCATTTCTTTATTTTATCTTCATTTTAGTTTTTCAACTTTTATAATTTAAAGATATCACCCTTTATCCCACTTAGTTCTTTTACCTTGGATGTGATTTTATGTGATATCACTGCCCTTCTTTCTTATTTTGTTCATGTTTCCTTCAGGTCCTCACTTGTCCTTGTATTGTTAATTTTAATATATCACATTGTTTGGAGTCTCATATAAACTGCACATAGTTAGGTACTGGTTTGACCAATATGATAATCTTTAACGATAGGCGAGTTTGCCCTTTTTTAAATTTGTTGATATAATTAATATGTTTAGTTTTATATCTGTCAGTTTTAAAATTTCCATTTGCAAGGTCAGTAAAAAGCAGAACAGGGACTTGACATTGTGTCGCCTACTGTTCAGAATGGTTTTCTCTCTGTCTCTTTCTCTTCCATTTATATTATCTTTCAAAAAATCAAAATGCATTGTAAGTTTTATATAGTTATACTGTAGAGTAAGGATATATGACTTTGGAGTCACCAATTTCCACATCTGGATTTTTACCCGCAGACATGGTAGTCACAGTAATTCCTGAGATAAAGTGCACTGGTGCTAACCCCTGACCTAAAGAGAAGTCAGTTTTCCACGCTTTCTGTAGTTTATCATTTTTCCACTCTGACAAAAGGCTACAGTTCTCATTTTCAGGCATAGCTTCTAAAATGTGTTTTCCTAGGTCACCAAGTTGATGATGGGGAGAGTTGCATTTCTGTTTTTAAAGTCACAATAGAAAATCTATTCAGTTGCTTCACTAATGTCATCTCCTCCCAACCTTTGAAATGTCCATTATTTCAGACCCAAACCAGACCAGTGTGACCATTGACAAGTTATACACATGTACAAAACACATTTTGTCCTCTGATGGAAAGAGGATGTGTACTATTATACCTGGGGTTTCTCTTTTCTTGGTACTGGCAAAAGGCCTAATGACCTAATACAGATCTAATTCATATAATGATGTACCACCTGTGACCTGACAAGTGCTCTGAAATACAGTACATAGAGCATCACAGACCTCGTAGTGCCCACAACAGTTCATCTAACTAACTCAGAGTTCTGTGTAGAGGGCGATTGTCCTTGCTTACCTGTGACCCAGGTCCTTCCAGGGCACTTAATTAAAGGTTTACTCAGATTAAAGGTTTAATTTACTGTAAGGGTAACAGCCTAAGACTCTCAGCACCTAATGTCAAACAGTGTTCTCTCAACAGTAGTCTATGTATCCTACTTGTATATACATCTCTATATTTTATGTATATTCAGAAAGGGGAATTGCTTTCAGTTCAGTTATGTATATACTAATAAAATTCTAAGCTCATAAAAGAAAAGTTAGCACAAGTGCTCAGGAAGGCATTCCTGTGGAGAGGTAAGATAACATATGGTGAATAGTGATTCAGTCAACATGGATTATCTAAGTACATATGATGTACCCAGCACTGTACTAGCACCATGGAGATATAAAAAGGAAAAAAAAAGTTGATTTTCTTTCAAATTTTTCAGTGGAAAATATTGATGGAAGTAAGCCTTTCTGAGTGAATACAAGAAAGTTCTGTTTAAAAGATTCTGTGTTTAGGATGTGGTTATGAGTTTGTCATAGAATTCATTACATAGAGAGGACATGGCACCTTCATGCGTGTAGAAGGGTGTGGGAAGGGGATCTTTTCTGAAAGAGTACTCATTCCTGAGGTGACACACCTAGAAACAAATTCTGTTTCTTAGGCAGACAGCAAGGACTTTAAGGAACAGCCCTTGGTATACACAATATGGAAATCTTTGTTTCTTTATCTGAAAGAAACTAATGTTATCATGATGTCTAAACAGGAGCTCCTGCAGGCTGTTTCTGGACATAGAATATCTGGAGTGATGGTTATAGGATAGATTTGAGTTATAGGATAGATAACTTGAGATTTTTGTGTATCAACCTTTTATCAACCAACTCTCAAAAAGTATTAAAATCTTATATTCCCTTAGGGTTTGGTTAAGTCTTTGAAATATTCCACTCTGCCTCAGCAATGTTAAAGGAGTCTAGGGTAGGATTTTGTTTGCTTTTCTTTTTACTTACATTATCACTGCAGAGACAAAGAGCATTCTAGAACCAGAATGGAGGTGGCCATAATATTTGAAGTAAGAGAAACTCTAGGGTCAGGCTTTCCTCATTTTTTTGGAGAATTTTCTTCCCAGGAATACAAGCTGGAGATTATGAATTAAATTTTCTTAATCAGATACACACATATACACACACTCACAAACACACAATAGGGGACAAAGCAAAATGAGTCTGGTCCTCACCGCTCATGACTTATTCTGAGGGACACATGGTAAATAAATAAGTCAACAGATACAATTTATATAATTGTAAATTGAAATGATGCTACAAAGGAAAAGGTCAGAGAACAATGCAAATCAGCCTCATTTGAGGGGATCAAGGAATTATTTTCAGAGAAAATGACATTTCAGCTGAGCCTTGACAGATGAGTAGGATTTTAACCAGGCAGAGAGAGGAAAGAATGTTCCTGAAAGAGAAAACGACCCGTGTGAAGCATCTGAGGTGGGAAATCTGGACTGCATTTGAATAGCTGAGGAAGCCCCATGGCCGGGCCATGCTCTCTCCTAGCTTTGGGTAGTTGCTGGCAGTCCTTGGCATTCCTTGACCAACATCTGCGTAACTCCACCTTTGCCTGTCTTCCCTCTGTGTGTCTGTCTCTGTGTCTCTTCTCTTCTTATAAAGACACCAGTCATATTGGAATAAGGTCCTGCTCTGCTCCAGGATGACCTAACCTTCATTTGCACCTTAATTACATTTACAAAGACTGTTTCCAAGTAAGATCACATTCCCAGGTACCAAGGGATTAGTGCTTCAGCGTATGTTTTGGGGAACACAGTTCAACCCACAGCCGTAGGGTCTGTAAACTCTGCGGAGGAGTGATTGTTTCATTCACTGAGAAACCATTAGAATGGTTTAAGCAGAGGATTAGCGTGGTCTGACTTATTGTCTACTGTATAATTCCACTTATAGGCCATGTTAGAAAGGGCAAAAGTACAGGGGCAAAAAGCAGTCTGCTAGTTGCCAGGGGTTAGGGAGCTCAACCACAAAGGGGCCATAGATGATTTTGGGGGATGGATGGAAATACTTGATATCTTGACTGTAATATAATTATGTAAACATCTATGGATGTGTACACCTGAAATGGGAAAATTTTACTGTACATAAATGATATTCAACATTAAACAAGCAGTGAGAATGGACTCATATCGGACTCTTCTCTGGTGGTCTAGTTGAGACAAAGTTGTCGCTTAGATTAGGGTGGTCATAAACTCTCTTGTTGCTCTACTTCACTGCTGTGCAGAGTCTGCTTGGAATCAGTTATTAATTTGTCAGCTCCTTACCATTCTGGCAGCTTGCTGAAAAGAGCTTTTAGTGACAAGAGAAGTGAAGGAAGAGGCTCAGAACCTGGGGCACCTGCCAGAGGAGGGCCTGAGTAGAGGTCCGTGGGCCTTGATGTGAACAGAAGACAGGAATTACACAGCTTTCCCAAGGGTTGTTACTGCTCAGAATAATTAAGGAGAAGGAAAACACAGATGCCTAAGAAGGAAAGTAGAGAGCTGAATGAAGTGTCTCACTGTCCCATGTGAGTTGAAGGTCAGTCTGTTGGGATGTGTTGAGGAGAAACCAGAGGCTGGGGGATTAGGAATGCTCTCCCACCCCAAAGAGGTTGCCAAGGCTTAGCTGCAGAAACTTGCTCTCCCTCAGCTCTGCTTTGCAGTTTAAATTCCCCAAGAAAGACTTCAGTGCCGATCTAGAAGTGTTTCACTGACAATAAGAAGAAACTTGCAAAAACAAGGTGCTCTGGAAAAAGTGAATATATGTATTTTTTTTCTTTAACAGTCACTTTTTTCTTTTTCTGCGGTTCGCGGGCCTCTCACTGTTGTGGCCTCTCCCGTTGCGGAGCACAGGTTACGGACGCGCAGGCTCAGCGGCCGTGGCTCACGGGCCCAGCTGCTCCGTGGCATGTGGGATCTTCCGGACTGGGGCACGAACCCGTGTCCCCTGCATCGGCAGGCAGACTCTCAACCACTGCGCCACCAGGGAAGCCCTTAACAGTCACTTTTTTTTTTTTTTAATATATTTATTTGTTTATTTATTTATTTTGTCTGCTCCAGATCTTCATTGCGGTGAACAGGATCTTTACTGGCGGCATGTGGATTTCTTTTTTTTTTTTTTTTACATCTTTATTGGAGTATAATTGCTTTACAATGGTGTGTTAATTTCTGCTTTATAACAAAGTGAATCAGTTATACATATACATATGTTCCCATATCTCTTCCCTCTTGCGTCTCCCTCCCTCCCACCCTCCCTATCCCACCCTCCCTATCCCACCCCTTTAGGTGATCACAAAGCACCAAGCTGATCTCCCTGTGCTATGCGGCTGCTTCCCACTAGCTATCTATTTTACATTTGGTAATGTATATATGTCCAGGCCACTCTCTCGCTTTGTCACAGCTTACCCTTCCCCCTCCCCATATCTTCAAGTTCATTCTCTACGAGGTCTGTGTCTTTATTCCTGTCTTACCCCTAGGTTCTTCATGACATTTTTTCCCTTAAATTCCATATATATGTGTTAGCATACGGTATTTGTCTTTCTCTTTCTGACTTACTTAACTCTGTATGACAGACTCTAGGTCCATCCACCTCATTACAAATAGCTCAATTTCGTTTCTTTTTATGGCTGAGTAGTATTCCATTGTATATATGTGCCACATCTTCTTTATCCATTCATCCGACGATGGACACTTAGGTTGTTTCCATCTCCTGGCTATTGTAAATAGAGCTGCAATGAACATTTTGGTACATGAATCTTTTTGAATTATGGTTTTCTCAGGGTATATGCCCAGTAGTGGGATTGCTGGGTCATATGGTAGTTCTATTTGCAATTTTTTAAGGAACCTCCATACTGTTCTCCATAGTGGCTGTACCAATTCACATTCCCACCAGCAGTGCAAGATTGTTCCCTCTTCTCCATACCCTCTGCAGCATTTATTGTTTCTAGATTTTTTGATGATGGCCATTCTGACTGGTGTGAGATGATATCTCATTGTAGTTTTGATTTGCATTTCTCTAATGATTAATGATGTTGAGCATTCTTTCATGTGTTTGTCGGCAGTCTGTATATCTTCTTTGGAGAAATATCTATTTAGGGCTTCTGCCCATGTTTGGGTTGGGTTGTTTGTTTTTTTATTATTGAGCTGCATGAGCTGCTTATAAATTTTGGAGATTAATCCTTTGTCAGTTGCTTCTTTTGCAAATATTTTCTCCCATTCTGAGGGTTGTCTTTTGGTCTTGTTTATGGTTTCCTTTGCTGTGCAAAAGCTTTGAAGTTTCATTAGGTCCCATTGGTTTATTTTTGTCTTTATTTCCATTCCTCTAGGAGGTGGGTCAAAAAGGATCTTGCTGTGATTTATGTCATAGAGTGTTCTGCCTATGTTTTCCTCTAAGAGTTTGTTAGTTTCTGGCCTTACATTTAGGTCTTTAATCCATTTTGAGCTTATTTTTGAGTATGGTGCTAGGGAGTGATCTAATCTCATACTTTTACATGTACCTGTCCAGTTGTCCCAGCACCACTTATTGAAGAGGCTGTCCTTTCTCCACTGTACATTCCTGCCTCCTTTATCAAAGATAAGGTGACCATATGTGTGTGGGTTTATCTCTGGGCTTTCTATCGTGTTCCATTGATCTATCTTTTTTTTTGTATCAGTACCATACTGTCTTGATTACTGTAGCTTTGTAGTATAGTCTGAAGTCAGGGAGCCTGATTCCTCCACATCCGTTTTTCATTCTCAAGATTGCTTTGGCTATTTGGGGTCTTTTGTGTTTCCATTCAAATTGTGAAATTTTTTGTCCTAGTTCTGTGAAAAATGCCATTGGTAGTTTGATGGGGATTGCATTGAATCTGTAGATTGCTTTGGGTAATAGAGTCATTTTCACAATGTTGATTCTTCCAATCCAAGAATATGGTATATCTCTCCATCTGTTTGTATCATCTTGAATTTCTTTCATCAGTGTTCTATAATTTTCTGCCTACAGGTCTTTTATCTCCTTAGGTAGGTTTATTCCTAGATATTTTTTTCTTTTTGTTGCAGTGGTAAATGGGAGTGTTTTCTTGATTTCACTTTCAGATTTTTCATCATTAGTGTATAGGAATGCCAGAGATTTCTGCACATTAATTTTGTATCCTGCTACTTTACCAAATTCATTGATTAACTCTAGTCGTTTTCTGGTCGCATCTTTAGGATTCTCTATGTATAGTATCATGTCATCTGCAAAGAGTGACAGCTTCACTTCTTCTTTTCTGAGTTGGATTCCTTTTATTTCCTTTTCTTCTCTGATTACTGTGGCTAAAACTTCCAAAACTATGTTGAATATGAGTGGTGAGAGTGGGCAACCTTGTCTTGTTCCTGATCTTAGTGGAAATGCTTTCAGTTTTTCACCACTGAGGACAATTTTGGCTGTGGGTTTGTCATATATCGCCTTTATTATGTTGAGGAAAGTTCCCTCTATGCCCACTTTCTGCACGGTTTTTATCATAAACGGGTGTTGAATTTTGTCAGAAGCTTTCTCTGCATCTATTGAGATGATCATATGTTTTTTCTCCTTCAGTTTGTTAATATGGTATATCACATTGATAGATTTTTGTATATTGAAGAATCCTTGCATTCCTGGAATAAACCCCACTTGATCATGGTGTATCATCCTTTTAATATTCTGTTTGCTAGTATTTTGTTGAGGATTTCTGCATCTATGTTCATCAGTGATATTGGCCTGTAGTTTTCATTCTTTGTGACATCCTTGTCTGGTTTTGGTATCAGGGTGATGGTGGCCTCGTAGATTGAGTTTCGGAGTGTTCCTCCCTCTGCTATATTTGGGAAGAGTTTGAGAAGGATAGGTGTTAGCTCTTCTCTAAATGTTTGATAGAATTCTCCTGTGAAGCCATCTGGTCCTGGGCTTTTGTTTGTTGGAAGATTTTTAATCACAGTTTCAATCTCAGTGCTTCTGATTGGCCTGTTCATATTTTCTATTTCTTCCTGATTCTGTCTTGGCAGGTTGTGAATTTCTAAGAACTTGTCCATTTCTTCCAGGTTGTCCATTTTATTGGCATAGAGTTGCTTGTAGTAATCTCTCATGATCGTTTGTATTTCTGCAGTGTCAGTTGTTACTTCTCCTTTTTCATTTCTAATTCTATTGATTTGTGTCTTCTCCCTTTTTTTCTTGATGAGTCTGGCTAATGGTTTATCAATTTAGTTTATCTTCTCAAAGAACCAGCTTTTAGTTTTATTGATCTTTGCTATCGTTTCCTTCATTTCTTTTTCATTTATTTCTGATCTGATTTTTATGATTTCTTTCCTTCTGCTAACTTTGGGGGTTTCTTGTTCTTCTTTCTCTAATTGCTTTAGGTGCAAGGTTAGGTTGTTTATTCGCGATGTTTCCTGTTTCTTAAGGTAGGATTGTATTGCTATAAACTTCCCTCTTGGAACTGCTTTTGCTGCATCCCATAGGTTTTGGGTTGTCGTGTCTACATTGTCATTTGTTTCTACGTATTTTTCAATTTCCTCTTTGATTTCTTCAGTGATCACTTCGTTATTAAGTAGTGTATTGTTTAGCCCTCATGTGTTTGTATTTTTTACAGATCTTTTCCTGTAGTTGATATCTAGTCTCATAGCGTTGTTGTCGGAAAAGATACTTGATACAATTTCAATGTTCTTAAATTTACCAAGGCTTGATTTGTGACCCAAGATATGATGCATCCTGGAGAATGTTCCATGAGCACTTGAGAAAAATGTGTATTCTGTTGTTTTTGGATGGAATGTCCTCTAAGTATCAGTTAAGTCCATCTTGCTTAATGTATCATTTAAAGCTTGTGTTTCCTTATTTATTTTCATTTTGGATGATCTGTCCATTGGTGAAAGTGGGGTGTTACAGTTCCCTACTATGAATGTGTTATTGTTGATTTCCCCTTTTATGGCTGTTAGTATTTGCCTTATATATTGAGGTGCTCCTATGTTGGGTGCATAAATGTTTACAGTTGTTATATCTTCTTCTTGGATCGATTCCTTGATCATTATGTAGTGTCCTTCTTTGTCTCTTCTAATTGTCTTTATTTTAAAGTCTATTTTGTCTGATCTGAGAATTGCTACTCCAGCTTTCCTTTGGTTTCCATTTGCATGGAATATCTTTGTCCATCCCCTTACTTTCAGTCTGTATGTGTCTCTAGGTCTGAAGTGGGTCTCTTGTAGACAGCATATATATGGGTCTTGTTTTTGTATCTATTCAGCCAATCTGTGTCTTTTGGTGGGAGCATTTAGTCCATTTACATTTAAGGTAATTATCGATATGTATGTTCCTATTCCCATTTTCTTAATTGTTTTTGGTTCGTTATTGTAGGTTTTTTCCTTCTCTTGTGTTTCTTGCCTAAGAAGTTCCTTTAGCATTTGTCGTAAAGCCGGTTTGGGTGCTGAACTCTCTCAGCTTTTGCTTGCCTGTAAAGGTTTTAATTTCTCCATCAAACCTGAATGAGATCTTTGCTGGGTAGAGTAATCTTGGTTGCAGGTTTTTCTCCTTTATCCCTTTAAATATGTCCTGCCACTCCCTTCTGGCTTGCAGAGTTTCTGCTGAAAGATCAGCTCTTAACCTTATGGGGATTCCCTTGTGTGTTATTTGTTGTTTTTCCCTTGCTGCTTTTAATATGTTTTCTTTGTATTTAATTTTTGACAGTTTGATTAATTTGTGTCTTGGTGTATTTCTCCTTGGATTTATCCTGTATGGGACTCTCTGCACTTCCTGGACTTGAGTGACTATTTCCTTTCCCATATTAGGGAAGTTTTCAACTATAATCTCTTCAAATATTTTCTCAGTCCCTTTCTCTTTCTCTGCTTCTTCTGGAACCCCTATAATTTGAATGTTGGTGCATTTAATGTTGTCCCAGTGGTCTCTGAGACTGTCCTCAATTCTTTTCATTCTTTTTTCTTTATTCTGCTCTGCAGTAGTTATTTCCACTATTTTATCTTCCAGGTCACTTATCTGTTCTTTTGCCTCAGTTATTCTGCTATTGATCCCATCTAGAGTATTTTTAATTTCATTTATTGTGTTGTTCATCGTTGCTTGTTTCATCTTTAGTTCTTCTAGGTCCTTGTTAAATGTTTATTGCATTTTCTCTATTCTATTTCCAAGATTTTGGATCATCTTTATTATCATTATTCTGAATTCTTTTTCAGGTAGACTGCCTACTTCCTCTTCATTTGTTAGGTCTGGTGGGTTTTTATCTTGCTCTTTCATCTGCTGTGTGTTCTTCTGTCTTCTTATTTTGCTTATCTTACTGTGTGTGGGGTGTCCTTTTTGCAGACTGCAGGTTCGTAGTTCCCGTTGTTTTTGGTGTCTGTCCCCAGTGGCTAAAGTTGGTTCAGTGGGTTGTGTATGCTTTCCAGTGGAGGGGACTAGTGCCTGTGTTCTGGTGGATGAGGCTGGATCTTGTCTTTCTGGTGGGCAGGTCCACGTCTGGTGGTGTGTTTTGGGGTGTCTGTGGACTTATTATGATTTTAGGCAGCCTCTCTGCTGATGGGTGGTGTTGTGTTCCTGTCTTGCTAGTTGTTTGGCATAGGGTGTTCAGCTCTGTAGCTTGCTGGTCCTTGAGTGAAGCTGGGTGCTGGTGTTGAGATGGAGATCTCTGGGAGATTTTCGCCGTTTGATATTATGTGGAGCTGGGAGGTCTCTTGTGGACCAGTGTCCTGAAGTTGGCTCTCCCACCTCAGAGGCACAGCACTGACTCCTGGCTGCAGCACCAAGAGCCTTTCATCCACATGGCTCAGAATAAAAGGGAGAAAAAGAAGAAAGAAATTAAGAAAGGAAGGAAGAAAGGAAGGAAGTAAGGAAGGAAGAGAGGGAGGGAGGGAGGGAGGGAGGAGAGAAGGAAGGAAAGAAAGAAAGAAAGAAGTTAAAGTAAAAAAAAATAAAATAAAGTTATTAAAATAATTATTTAGAAAAAATTTAAAAAAAATACATGGACAGGTAGAACCCTAGGACAAATGGTGGAAGCAAAGCTATAGAGACGAACTCTCACACAGAAGCATACACATACACACTCACAAAAAGAGGAAAAGGGGAAAAAATAATAAATCTTGCTCTCAAAGTCCATCTCCTAAATTTGGGATAATTCCTTGTCTCTTCATGTATTCCACAGATGCAGGGTACGTCAAGTTGATTGTGGAGCTTTAATCCGCTGCTTCTGAGGCTGCTGGGAGAGATTTCCCTTTCTCTTCTTTGTTCTCACAGCTCCCGGGGCTCAGCTTTGGATTTGGCCCCGCCTGTGCGTGTAGGTCGCCGGAGGGCGTCTGTTCTTCGCTGAGACAGGACGGGGTTAAAGGATCAGCTGGTTCGGGGACGCTGGCTCACTCAGGCCGGGGGAAGGGAGGGGCACGGAGTGTGGGGCGAGCCTGCGGTGGCAGATGCCAGCGTGACGTTGCACCAGCCTGAGGCGCGCCGCGTTTTCCCGGGGAAGTTGTTCCGGGATCCCGGGACCCTGGCAGTCGCGGGCTGCACAGGCTCCCCGGAAGCGGGGTGTGGGTAGTGACCTGTGCTCACACACAGGCTTCTTGGTGGCAGCAGCAGCAGCCTTAGCGTCTCATACCCGTCTCTGGGGTCCGCGCTTTTAGCCGTGGCTCGCGCCAGTCTCTGGAGCTCCTTTAAGCAGTGCTCTTAGTCCCCTCTCCTCGCGCACCAGGAAACAGAGGGAAGAAAAAGTCTCTTGCCTCTTCGGCAGGTTCAGACTTTTCCCCGGACTCCCTCCTGGTTAGCGGTGGCGCACTAACCCCCTGCAGGCTGTGTTCACGCCGCCAGCCCCAGTCCTCTCCCTGTGCTCCGACCGAAGCCGGAGCCTCTGTTTCCAGCCGCGCCCGCCCCGGCGGGTGAGCAGACAAGCCTCTCGGCCTGGTGAGTGCTGGTCGGCACCGATCCTCTGTGCGAGAATCTCTCCGCTTTGCCCTCTGCACCCCAGTGGCTGCGCTCTCCTCTGAGGCTCCGAAGCTTACCCCCTCCGCCACCCGCAGTCTCCGCCCGCGAAGGGGCTTCCTATTGTGTGGAAACCTTTCCCCCTTCACGGCTCCCTCGCACTGGTGCAGGTCCCATCCCTATCCTTTTGTCTCTGTTTATTCTTTTTTCTTTTGCCCTACCCAGGTACGTGGGGACTTTCTTGCCTTTTGGGAGGTCTGAGGTCTTCTGCCAGCGTTCAGTAGGTGTTCTGTAGGAGTTGTTCCACGTGTAGATGTATTTCTGGTGTATCTGTGGGGAGGAAGGTGATCTCAGCACTTTTGTTATTGGTGTATTTTAGTTGGGACAAGGAAGACTTTTATAACTTATTTTTGTTAAATAATGAATACTTTTTTTTTTCTACTTGCAGTCTTTTTGTAGGAGAAATAATCAGTTAACATGTTTTCAAGCTCTTTTACTGCCATTGATGCATGGAATAAACTGAACTCTGATAAATCTTAGAGGGAACCATGTTGGACCCGTGCAGTGGAATATCATTTTGAAAGCTACTTCTATAAAAAGAAAATGTACCACAGATACCTTAAAAGTCACACAAACTCTAGACCTTGACACAGTAAAAATCCAGAGTTTAATTTTAGCCCTATGAATTAATAGTTATGTGATCTTGTGCAAATTAGTATGTCTCTTAGATCAGATATCCTCTTCTGTAATATATTATATGCAATATATATATATGTGCGTATATGTATTATCTACTTAGTAAATTTGGATATTGAAATTATTTTAGGTAGAACATTGTAATTTATTTTTCACTTCATTAATTCTTACTCCCCTTTGCTTTTCCCCATAGCACTTGTTATATAGCATATATTATATCTTATTTCTTTTCTCTTTCTCTCCACAATAGGATGTGAAACCATGAGAATAGCTTGTTTTATTTACTTCTGTAACCTCAGTGCCTAGATCAGCGGCTGGTAGGTGACAAAAAATAATTGTTCAGTTAATGAACAAATGAACAAATGATTCTTAATAATAATACTCGTCTCTTCCCTTGATCAGCAGTATATAAGTTTAAAAAGTGTGAAGTTTCTCAGTAACATGATTTCCTAGCTGTTCCTTGGATACAATCAAAGTCTTTGCCTTAGGTACAAGTGAAAATAAAGGCTTCACAACCTTAAATTGGATGAAAACTCCTTTCCTTGCCCAATCAGGTGAAAATAACAGAAATCCAGGGTATCAGTAGCTGGGAAGAAGGAGCAAAGCATAGGAGAGCATCCTGACCCCAGTGTTTGTTCAGTTTCTGTACTTTGGACATTGCCTAACCCTCCAAATACAGAGTTATTCATGAATAATGGAATGGAATATGAGAAAAAACTTTTATTTTTACTTTTGTTCACCCTAAGAAGGAAATGTTCTCAGTATAAGGCAGAGTGAAAGGCTCTCTTGATTTTGAATTCTGGCTCAGGTATCAACGGTCCTGTCTCTGGAGCAAAAAATAGACAGCTTTATTCATTCATTCCTTTGATTGATCTAATCTAAAAATTCTCTGAGTTGTGTGAGTTTGGCATTGCCGGAAATCCTTTCCATTCCTTCAAACATGGCCATGTTTTATTGGCATATTTAATTCCACGGCACCTAATGAAGCTGTTGCTGGAGAATTTTAGAGGCAAAAGTCTCCTCTGGAAGAAAGTTAATTCAGGGGAGGATGCACATACTTCTGGTAATTATCACATCCTTAAAACAGCTGAGTGAACTGCTAAAGGGAAGCTATGGATTTAACTCTCTGTTTCTCCAGGATGAAAACCTCTCTGTGCTCATTCATCATTATTAGAGTAAACAGAGTGTGGCCTCAGCCTTCTCAAGGCTGAGCTGGGCTTGCATCTTCTAGAGTTCACCACTGGGCAATGCTCTCATAATTCCTTCTGAAAATCATGTTATGAAAAGGACAATGGAAAAGGACTTAAATACCTATTTGTAGCAAGATCACAAAATGGGAGACATCTGTCCACAGAAGCATTCTTTATTTGTGGTTGGAAAAGTAATTGAGGGACTTCCCTCATGGTGCAGTGGTTGAGAATCTGCCTTCCAATGCAGGGGATATGGATTCGATCCCACGTGCCACAGAGCAACTAAGCCCATGTGCCACAACTACTGAGCATGTGCTTTGAAGCCTGAGAGCTACAACTGCTGAGCCCGTGTGCCACAATTACTGATACTGTGTGCCAGAACTACTGAAGCCTGCATGTCTAGAGCCTATGCTCCACAACAAAAGAAGCCACCACAATGAGAAGCCCGCGCACCGCAACCAAAAGCAGCCCCGGCTCACCACAATTAGAGAAAGCCCATGCGCAGCAATGAAGAGCCAACACAGCCAAAAGAAAACAAAACAAAAAAGAAAAGTAATTGAGCTCAGTCCTGCTCCTCTTTTTCCTCCTTCTTTTCTAGTAGTTACACAATATATATTATACGCTAATTTAGAAAGACATGTTTTTCTCATTCTCATAGCACTCCCACTACCAAGGCTTTTTTTCTGAGTAGAGCCACTTGAGTCATCTACACAATTTTTCAGAAAACATCATCTTCACTCCTACCTAAAGTGATTTGAGACAGAGAAATATGTGAAGCCCTTGTATGATTTCTATTTTTTAGGAAAAACTGTCCTGATGTGAATGGTATGAGTTAATAGTCTCTTTTTTTTCTGTAATATATGTTTGTGGGTTTTTTTAGATCTTTTTTCTTTCTATGTAAGTGGTTTTCCATCTACAGCTTGCCCTCCTCTCTCTGAAAATGTAGATTGTATTTGCATGCTAGCTATAGATTCTTGAATGTTTTAAAGAGGAAGAGCCTCACGTTTCTAGTTCCAGTTTATTAGAACCACTCCAAGGGGATGTTCCAGGAGAAAGAAGAATGTGCAAGGTTTTTCATATTATTTTCAGTTCCCTGCCTTGCCCTAGTATAGAAATACAGCTATGGCTCTTCTGAGTATTTAGTACCTTCTTAAAGGACTATTTCAATGGCCAATTTCCCTAATGTATTCAGTTGTACTATTGATTTTAAATGTGCAACAGGACCTGCCGAAGAATTTTACTTCCCGCTTTAATACTTGCTATTTTTTTCTCAAATTTAAATAACATCAATAAATTCAGACCGCTGTCCTAAAATACATCTGCATGCCCTCACTGACGTAAATCCCTAAAGATTGTATAAAAATGTCTTTTAGTAACAAGTTATTATTACAACATCACTTTTATTAACTGCAGGCAAAATAATTTATTTTTATAGTGTAATAGCAAAGAAAAATGAGTATTTTTAATTCTCACAGAACTGGTGGACTCCTGAAATGTTCATTCTCTATTAGCCATTAGAAAAAAAAAGTAGAGAAAAATCAATTTAGAGCAGGAATTAGCAGTTTAATTGCCAATATTTGCTCTGGCTTAAAAAGCTAGATTATTGTTCTAGTCTGTTATCCCACATGATGACATTCATTTAGCCCCAAGTCACTTATGATTTCCCCACTTTACTAAAATAAGTTGTTCCTGGTCATGTGGCAGATTGTACACTAGACCTTGAGTCAGAAAATGTCAATCAAAGCTTTGGCTCTGCCAGGTGCTGGCTGTGTGGCTTTATCCTGGCTTCCTCATCTATATAATGGAAATAATCTCCTTCTTTTCATGGTAAATAACTTGTTCTGGGTTCCCTAGGACTTTCACTAGTTTTAGCCCTGGAAGTCCCACTGAGGGGTCTGATCCCTCTCAGTCCCAGGCAAACGAGTCTGGTTGTTTACCCTACATTTTGCCTTGCTTCACAGACTTGTAGTAGGGGTAAACACACACACACACACACACACACACACACACACACACACACACACA
>NW_021703784.1:88903762-89068531 GCF_005190385.1 Monodon monoceros | reverse complement strand
ACACACACACACACACACACACACACACACACACACACACACACACAAAACAAACAAGCAAACAAACAAAAAAAACACTTTTTGAGCAAGAATAGTCTCTACACATGCAAGCAATTAAAGACATATTTACCATTGTAAAGTATTTTGATGAAATTTTATGGGCCTCCAAGTTGATATTCTAACGTAAGCCAAGTATGTCTTCTATAACATCACATTTTCCAAACAAAGACTCAGAAGAGCTCTGGGCACAGACAAAATTCTGGGGTAAGAAAAATAGTTTCAACTATGGTCAGTGACACGTGTGTGTACCCTCCATTGCTTTTCATCTTAGATTCTCCTTGCTGTGGAGGTTGAGATTCCTTGTAGATAGCCAGACCTGGGTTGCAATTTCTGGCCCCCATTTCCCATGAGAAATTTACTGAAACTTTATAAATTGTAGCATGTTATTTGTAAAATGTAGGTTTCTTTAAAGATTACATAATACACTGTCTCTTAAGTGCTTATTACAGTGCTAGCTTCATAAGATTAGATTTTTCTAAAAGATATCTACTTATTATTATTATCACTAATAATTGGGAGATCAGTAAGTCAGTAAGCAACAGTCGTAGGACTTCAGCTGTGAAACTTGCAGCCCAAGGAAGACATCAAGTAATAGAAAATTAAAAAAAAAAAAAAAGTAATTGCTGGACATTGAAAACAAGTATGTTTTCAAAGCTAAGTTAGGAAACAGGTTGAAAGAAGTGGAGTGAGTCGGTATTAAACTAGGTATTAAAAATGAGTCCAGGGATTCAGTTAGGAGATAGTTCAGTAGCTCAGTTGCTAGTCACTGAATGGTTTGCTTGCTGTTTCAGTTGAATTCCACCGAACAATCGTACATGAATTCCTGTTCCCTAAAGAAACTGTGGAACTCTAAGTCTACAAAACACTTTCATGTGCATTGTTTTACTTGGTCTCCAAAAAAATTATGCGAGTTATGCATTACTTTCAAGTGCAAAGTTGAGGGTCTCAGATTAATGAGCCACCAAGGTGATTTAGCTAGCAAATGGTGAGTCTGGACTGAGACCTAGGCCTTGTGACTCTGTAACTACTGTGTGCCCCACTGTGTCACGGGAACATTGTCATCAATTTGCATCACAGGCCTAGTTTCTCTGGCATGCTAGAAATATACCCATGCTGCACAATATTTCTATAATAACCAGCTTTCCCTGTCTTGAAGGTCAGGGTAGCAGCAACTACTGCTTTCTCTTTCTTAAAATAGCACATTTTATATGTAGTTAATTGCTAGTGCAAATCACAACAACAAAAAATAAACGAGATGAAGTTTGCAGAATCAGCTTAATAATTTAGACTGAACTGAATGACCCAGTTGGCTACAGAATATCAAAACAATTAACGTTTGTATTTATCTGACCCTTATCAAAAGATGTATGGTGTGTTTGTTCAGTTTTATTCAGTTCTGAAGAAATCCTAATTTGCAAGTTTCAGATGAACATAACAAAATTAACACCCTAATAAATAAAGGTATAAACTCCCATCAGATAAATTTCCATGAAGTCGTAGTGATGATGATGATGGTGATAATGATGTTAACAACAATAGTAACAAAGAAGCCATAGACGTTGATATATAGTTTACAAGTCAATTTCAACCATTTTCTTTTGTTTAATACCTGTGAAATAGAACAGTTAGGTGTTTTATTCATAGCTTATACAAGTAAATTCCCTATGCCCCAGAAAGGTCAAATCACTCCTTCAAGCCAGTAACAACCAGAGGGAGAACTAAAATACTGAGCTTCTAGCTGTCCATTTCATGCTATTTCCATGATATCTTTCCTTCCTTCCGGTTCCAATATTTTTGATCCTACCATCTGATGAAGTAGGAACATCCAAGACGCATTTGGCAACTTTATCTTTCATTCCCAAGAGTCAGCCTGTTACTGTATTTGCAATATGTTCGTTGGCTCTCTCCAAGGTGGCGATGGCATCCGTAGCCATAGCCGTGTGAAGACAGCAGTGGGAAGGGGGCTAGTCATTCTTGGGGGAGGAGTAAACTCTTAATGAAGTGATCACCCTTTGTCTATTTCCTGATTTCTCTCGATAATATGATTTTGCAGGCCTTCTTTAACAGCATAGTCTTTGCAAGAATCTGGCCAATACAGTACCTTAAAAACAGTTGTTAAATCTGTTTTGGAGAACTTCTCAGGCAAAGCATTGTTTCCCAGCAAGTTCCCTTCTGGCGACATCCTTTGTTGCCAAACCAACTCCACTTTCTTGGTCTCTTTACATGAAATTATCCAAGGGCTTTGCCTGTATAAAAGCAGTCTGAGTTCAGTATTTGAATGCCTGGTGAATTTTCACTACTTATTTTAAAGTACTATGTTCTAAATGAGTTTTCTTATCTAAATAGTGGGGAAACATAGATTGATTATAAAGGGAAGCAGAAGGCACAAAGTTCCTCTAAAGGACAAAATATTCCAAAGACTCCAGGGGCTAGAAAGGCAACCTAGGTGACTAAGGAACATCAAGTGTGTACTGGGATTGTATTAGTTTCCCAGGGCTGCTGTAACAAAGTGTCAAACACTAGGTGGCTGAAAATAACAGATACGTATTATTTCACAGGTCCAGAGGCTAGAAGTCCAAAGTCAAGTTTTCTGCAGGGCATGCTGTCTCTGACAGGTCTAGGGGAAACGCTTTCTTTGCCTCCTCTAGCTTCTGTTGTTGGCTGACAGTCCTTGGCATTCTTTGGCTTATAGGTGCATCACTCCTACTACATAGCTGCCTTCCTCCTGTGTGTCTTCACATTGTCTTCTCTCTTTGCAAGCCTGTCTCTGTGATGAAATTTCCCCCTTTTTGTATTGAATTGGGGCCCACTCTAATGACATCATTTAAATTTACTTACCTTTGTTAAATAACATCACATTTTGAGGTACTGGGGATTAGGACTTCAATATATCTTTTTTGGAGGGACAGAATTTAACCCATAAAATGATAAATTGCAACGTACATACTATCTCCAAAAGGGTGGCAGTCATTCAGCTCCAGCCTATTGCTCTAATTTTAAGTCTTCTTATTCTTTAAGGGAAACTGGAAATCTGAGTATTTTATGGAAAATATATGCAAGTTATCCTTCCTGTTTCATGATAATCAAACTAAGCATGTGTTAAGGTCCAAGACTTCAGCGAGTCCCCAGATTCTCTGGTTGTCCTAATCCATTGCCCCAACGGGCTGAAAACTTTGCCTGTGGCAACACAGCTGTTAGTGTAAGAGCAAGGCTCACAGTCTCCTGCTCCTAATTTTGTTTTCTTTGGACAAAGAGCAGGGATTGATTAGAGACAATCTTTGTTAGTGATCAAACAGCCTTCCTTTCTGCATTCAGTTACATCAAGTCCTAACTGTTTAGAAAAATCTTCCTTCAGCTTCCCAAATTTTGCCAGATAATGATATACAAAGTGAAAAAGGAAGGTCTGTTCAAAAAATTATATACAGATGCATATAGATATTGATTGATGATATAATTGTTATATATAATCAAAACAAAACATATTTAGCTTTTTAAATAGCTACCTGAATCAAATAAATAGAGTTTTCTTTTTTTTTATGTATTTATGCTATTTTTATGTATCATTTCTCTTTCTCTGTCTTTTAAAACTTGGAACCGTATTGTGTATGAAGAATTAAATTGTGCTTTCTGTTGAGATTTTCTCCTTTATAAAAATAATTTAATTGAAGAAGAAATAAGTATATAAGGCAAGTTATAAAAGGGCAAAAATGATACCCAGAATATACTGTGGGCATGTGAAGAGGATTTGGGAGTGATGGGGGAAGCTGTAAAAAAGTTTATGAATCTCTCATAATCTCTCCCTTAAGAAAGAAATTTGGGCTGAAAAATCTAACAATAAGAAAATTTACAATCTAGCTAGATGAGAAGGTAGCCTCCAAATCCCAAATACAAGTAGATGAGGACAAACCATTGACAGCTACAAAACCCCTGTTGTGTTCTCATTGGTATAAGAGGAAGGAAGGGGTCATAATAGCATCTCCACTAATGGCCCTGAGAATAGGGAAACCACTTGAAATCAGCCAACAGCCAATCTGAGAACAGCAGCTAAAACTGAGAGGAAGATCTGCAGGATATATGTGTGAGCGAGTACAGCAATCAGGATGGAAGCATTCTGGGCTGTAAGTTCTGAAAATTTAAAATATCAAAGTAGCTCTCACTAGAATCAATCTGTTATCCGATCGTGTGCATTTGCACTAAGTTTTCTATGCACTTGCAAGGCAGAGGTTGAGGTGAGAGAGATAAGCAGGGGCCAGTTAATGTAGGGCTTTGTCAGCCACTTAAAGAGTTAAGATCTCATTCCAAATGTGATGGGACAACATTAGAAAATTTTAGGTGAGGAGTAATGTTTGTATAGTAACCTCACTCTAACTACTGTGTGTAATATGGATTTAGGGAAGGCAAAATGGAAGAAAGGCATATGAGGCATCATCTCTGGAAAAGGCTGGTGGCTTGGATTGGATTGGAGTGCCATCACTGGAGTGAGAAGAAAATGGCTTATTTTTAGTGAGTTTTGGGGACTTAGGCGATAGAACTTGCTGATTGATTGGAAATGGAGTTAAGTCCCCTACATACGAACCTTCAAGTTGCAAACTTTCAAAGATGCAAACGTGCCTGCCAGCCCCTGTATGCCAGCTGTTGTACTGGACTACTGTATTTTCAAGGTACTGTGCTGTAAGATTAAAAACGTTTCCTTTATTTATTTATTTTATTTATTTATTTATTTATTTATTTATTTTTGTGGTACGCGGGCCTCTCACTGTTGTGGCCTCTCCCATTGCGGAGCACAGGCTCCAAGACGTGCAGGCTCAGCGGCCATGGCTCATGGGCCCAGCCGCTCTGCGGCATGTGGGATCTTCCTGTACCGGGGCACGAACCCGTGTCCCCTGCATCGGCAGGCAGACTCTCAACCACTGCACCACCAGGGAAGCCCCTCCTTTATTTTTTGTGTTGGTTTTTATATGCATATTATTTGTGTGAAAAGTATTATAAACCTATTACAGTACAGCACATGTATCCAATTGTGTTAGTTGGGTATCTAGGCTAACTTTGTTGGACTTATGAACAAATTGGACTTACGAGTGCACTCTTGGAACAGAACTCGGTCGTATGGAGGGGACTTACTGTATGTATGGAGAAAGAAAAGATGGGGATTCGGTCCTAAGTAACTAGATGGATAGTGCTGCTAATTCTTAGAATGAGAAAGTAGGTTTAGGGAAGGGGGAAATGAAATGTTCTGTAATGGTCATGTTAACTTGGATACAAATCTAGAGTTCAAGGAAGAGGTCAAGACTGTATATCTCCATTTTAGAGTCATCAACATATAGATGGGATGGATAAGTTGTTTTTACACAAAATGGAGATATGGCTAAAAAATATTCTATATTTTATTTGTTAAAAATAATCTATCTGGAAAGCTTTCCACAACAATATCTGTATTATACATTATCTGTTTAATGACATAGTGGATTTCCATTGTATTCTACTGAAGGGCATTTAACGGGCTGCAGTGGCCATGTTTGTAAGTATATCTTTGCACACATGTGGGTATTTATCTATCAGAGAAATTCCTAGAAGTGGGATTGCTGCATTCAAGCATATGTGCATTGAAATTTTTGACAGATATTGCCAAGTACTCCCAACAACAATATATATGAATGTCTGCTTCCTCATACCCTAGCCAAATTTCATAATCTTTGCCAATCTGATAGGTTAAAAAAGGTTTTTTTGTTATTTAATTTGCATTTTACAGAATACTTAGTGAGGCTGAGCATCTATCCATGTGGTTTTAAGCTCCTTGAATCTCTCTTTCTGTGAACTGAACTGCCTGTTTTATCTTTTGCCTATTGTCCCACTGAGCTGTTATTGTTTATTTCTGGAGTTTTTTTCTTTCTCTGTTGCATGATAGGATAAATATTTTCCAAATTTTTACTTGTCTTTGAACTTTGGCATTTTTTTGGCAGCAGGATTTTTGAAACGTTTGTTTTTAACACAAGTTTATGGCTTAACTGATCATAGTCATATATTCAGCTTGACGACACTGGAGATGAAGTTATGAAAGTGGTAGGAGTTAGTATATTACGATTCTCATTCTGCTGCAGATTTGCTGGGTGCCACTGGGACAGTCATTTAATCATGTGTCTTAGTTTCCTCCTTGCAAAATGGAAAGCACAGCCTCTGCCTTACCTTCAAGAAGTTATTTAAGAAGAAATCTATGAATAACTATAATACACAACATTGCAAAATACTAAGAAGTTCCAGAGTGTCGTATAATCTTTAAAGCTTCATCTTTCCCTACTCCTTATCTCCCTTCTCCTTTTTATTCTCGTCTTTCTCCTTTTCTTCTTTCTCCTTCTCTTTTATTTTTCTGTTACATGACAGTATTTCTGGTTCCATCATTTTGGTGGAAAACTGCAGTGCATACCAGTCTGGATAAATTTGTAAAATGATAAGGAAAATACATGCTTGGTGATCACTAGAAACTCTGTCCTCTGCATCTTTTTTATGACATCTGCTTGATAGTTAAACATGCTGATGAATTAGGCTGGATAACTGGGGAGTCACCAGTACCGATGAAGAGAGGAAGGATGTGTTCATAACTCCCTGTGAAGTGGTCAGACTGTGCAAAGGGAAGAGCACTCACCTGCGAGTCTGAAGACTGGAGAGGAAAGCTGAGAGTCTCTTACTGACTTTGTAGTAGTGATTTATTACTATGTCATCTTATAAAATAAAAGTTACAGCATTTACTTATTTTAAAACTCAGTCAATCAGAAGAACATTACCCTTTCAATGAGCAAAAATTTCAAATTCAAATTTAGGATTCTGAATGGCAGACTGAGTCCTCGCCTCTTCATCAACAAAAATAAAATAAAGTAACAGCATCAGGTTTTACAGAACCCTTAAAATGTCTTTGTAAAACACATTTTGAAAACCCCTTATCTGTATTATCTTTGCCTAATTTCTGGCTTAGACATTAAATTCTGGGACTAGTTTGCTACTAACAGCTGTTAGAAAGAAGGAAATGAAAGAGGGAGGGAGGAAAGGAGGGAAAAAGTAATGAGGGAAAGGAGGAAGGAAAGGAGAGTAGGAAGGAGGAAAGAGAAGAGAGAATAGAGAGAACAATTTCTCAGTCTCTACTCTGTACCCTAAAGTGACCAGGAATTACTATTAGAAGTGTTTTCTTCCTTACCTCACATCAGATAAGTATCCCTATGATACTCAAGTTAAACTATTAAATCTGAACATCACAGCAGGGAGAGATAGGTGTCTGCCGGATCCCTGGCACTCATTTTGAATGGTTTCTAGTTATTTGACTGATTCTACAACACTGAATTCTCCAGAAAATAAGTAGAGCTTTACAAAAAAATGTTAAGATCTAACTGATTTCCCTAACACTTTTCCTATATTTTCTAACGATCTTGCAGCATCCATAGTTAGGATTGCATGGTTAAAAGAGCATGACATTTTAATAACAAGAGAGTCATTGGTAGTACCCAACTCCAGGGCCTCAAAATTCATACATGTGATTGTCTGCTTACTTTTGTCAAGAAATACACTAGGTTATTTTGCATTTATTCATTCACTTTTTGTTTACATACCATATGTCACCTCCTGTGCTATGTAGATCATGGTGATATGAGAATGAATAAGGTATGGTCCCTTCTCTAAAGGAATGTGCTATGAAAAGAGAAAATAAATATATACTTTTTCAAATTTAAGGTGATCAATCTAACATGTTGGCTGTTGGTGGCTTTTTCATTGTTTTAGCCTATTTCAAGAACCAGTGGACATCAACATGAGTCTTAAGCCTTTCACATATTTCTCTGGCATGTGAGTGAGCAGAGGGTAAAAGGAGCAGTTTGCTGATAATGCTCAAAAATTTCCTACCCAACTACAAAAAAACAGATGGTCTTGTTTCAGTAAAACTTTAGGAACAATAGAGGAGGACCCAGCATGGTGAGGACTATCCACACATACAGTAGCCGTTCAGCTGGGTGCTAGTAACCTTTTTGGCTGTGGGTTTGGAAACCCCCTAGAGTAAGTGTGGAGGACACTGAAAAGAGGGCATTGCTAAACGTGAAGAGTCTTCCAGCTCATCTGCTGTGTCAGCTTCCACAAAATTGACTATAGAGGTAAGCAGTAGGTGGGCCATGCTCTTTATAACCATATTCTGTCCCAGACAACTTCCTGTTTCCTATCCACCTGTCTGTTTGATCTTATCTTTGTCCTTGACTCCATTTGCTGCCCATAAGTACGCATGGTCATTTTTTACTAGGCTGCCGTTCTTTAAAGGACTTGGCTCAGATTCATCCTATCGGCTCTTTCCACTTAGGAACCTTACATGTAAAAGACCCTGGTAGAAGATGTCCCTCAGAACCAACAAAAGAAAGGAAGTCTATTTTGATTGCCAAGGACACTGCAAATTGTGCACAACAAGTAATATTTTATTTTATTTATTTACTTTTTTTTTGCGGTGCGCGGGCATCTCACTGTTGTGGCCTCTCCCGTTGCGGGGCACAGGCTCCGGAGGCTCAGGCCCAGCGGCCATGGCTCATGGGCCCAGCCGCTCCGCGGCATGTGGGATCTTCCCAGACCGGGGCACGAACCCGTGTCCCCTGCATTGGCAGGTGGACTCTCAACCACTGCACCACCAGGGAAGCCTGCAAGTAATATTTTAAAGTATTTATGACAGCCTACCAGATGCCCTCATGACTTCCCTTCCCTCCCTTGAAACTATTCGCAAAACTGAAACTGTGTAAACAGTTTCCCTTTGTGTTTTGTCTTTGTTTTTATGTGTTTAGTGAAGCGTATCAGAAGACCTGGATATGGAAAAACATCTTGCCTTTTTATCTTGTCAATCCCTTAGCTCTGGCGGTTGACATAATCTCAAATGGATCTCAAATAACCTTCTTGTAGCCTCCGTGCCTTATTCCCCAAGGTGTCTGTGAATATAGCATTTCCAAATAAGTCAAAGCCAAACTGTAAGATTCTGGATGTCCTTTACTTTGCTTTCTCAACATGAAGACTATCTCATCAGCATTTACCACGTTATTTGTAATATAGTCATAATGGCCTACATGCCTATTCTATGTTTTCTTTCTTCTTTCAACTAAGAACGTGTCTTACTTCACATATAGACTTATTTTTTGCTTTTATTAAACTGGATGAGTATTCCCTCTGAAAAATCTTATTTTAAAAGTATTGGAATATTAAGAAAATAGTTGAAAAAACTATAACCTTTAAACTGGTGTAATGGTGCTTGTATTTTTTCAGGCAATAATCCTCATATCAAAAATTAGACAAAGTCAGTGACAAATTATTATCTTTTTCACGTTATTTTGTTTTATGTGTGTGACTTTTCCATTTCTTTCATTATAGAAGTAATATATCTATATAATAGGAGTTTGTGAAAAAGTATATAAATAAACAAATCACTCAACTCCATACCCTTAATGTAACATCTCAAATTAATATATTTTTTTGTTTGTTTGCTTTTTTTTTTTTTTGCGGTACGCGGGCCTCTCACTGTTGTGGCCTCTCCCGTTGCGGAGCGCAGGCTCAGTGGCCATGGCTCACGGGCCCAGCCGCTCCGCGGCATGTGGGATCTTCCCAGACCGGGGCACGAACCCGTGTCCCCTGCATCGGCAGGCGGACTCTCAACCACTGTGCCACCAGGGAAGCCCTCAAATTAATATTTTAAAGTATTCTCTTGCATGTGTATTCCTATGCATATTTTGAAAGTTGTAACCATGAGAAGCATATTGTGTTTCTCTTGCTTTTTTTCACTTAATACATATCCTGAGCATTTCCCCATATTGTTATGTAGTTATCATAAACATTGAATATTGAGTTTTTACTCCTCTTCTTATAATGGTAAATGGTCATAAGGTTTACTTTAAACATAAATCACTGTGGCTTCTTAACCATGCTTTGAAATATGAAGGCTTGTTATTATTCAAGACTGCTAGACTAAAGTGTTCAGCATGAATAACATGAAATACCATTGCTTGCAATTCTGGCCTTAATTTGGTGACTTGTAGCTCTTTCTCTCTACGTACCATGTAATGAGGAGCTCTTGATGAAGTTGGCAACGGAAACACAGACATAGGTTTATGACTCATAACACTGTCTGATGACTGCCCAGACTTACAGCTAGGTGTTTGGAACCTTGCTCCCCTTGAGGTTTGTTCCAATTTTAATTGAAGCTGCTCAGCTAAGGCTTAACAAAGGCAGGCAGATCCAGTGGCAAGATGAATAAAGGGCAATCTGAGAGCAGCACTTGGAGAGATCTGTGGCAGACTGTGTTAACACAGTGACCCTGGGTTCATTAGAATAAAGAACCCCCTGCAAGGTAGGGCCAACCGAATCAGTCACATCTACATGTGGATCCTTGTATAACTTACATGCATATATCTTCTTACCCCATAGGGCTCTCTATTCAGAGGTTCTGTTACTTAAATTGAAGTAATTTACTAGATAACAATTGTTGGCTTATTTGTTTGTAATATTTAACTCCAAAGTACACGGAGGAAAGTAGTTCAAAGAAGACTTGTGATAAATCTCTATTGCCCTTTGAAGGATTTGCAAAACTGCAACCCGATTATGAAAAATCTAAATGAAAGAGGAAAAGTTCTCTAAGTAAATCTAGGCAGTTGCTTGACTCCTGTTTTAATGTAAACACATGTTAAATGGAAGACAGTTTATTCTTAGGATCACAAATATCTATAGCCTCCTTAGGAATCCTGGATTCCTGAAACTGCCATAGACTATGAGAAGAGAGCTGAGCTTATTGACCAGCAGAAAGATGTATGAAGCTGGAAAAGGACAGAGTAAGATTCAAATATGGCACTGCCTAATACATGTTAGAGGTAGAAAGTAGCCAGGCTATGCTATGCTAAATCATCTCATCAATAATCGAGGTCTTTTCCAGAAATCTAATTCCATTTGATTAATATCTTGGGTCAAGTAAGGGTTGCATTAAAATTCAGAAGATATTTGCATTGTGGGTGTATTTTTTTTAATTGTGTAAAGTCCTCTTAGCTTGTCGGACAAAACCTAGACTAGACCTAAGGTAGGCCAGAAAGGAGATGCCAGGTTGGGTGACTTTCAAACATGGTCTTACAAGGCTCCTGATAGTATGAAACTTGGTTTCTCTAGGGACTTCATTTACCACTAACACACTTATAGGCATGTCTTAAGAAGTTAAGATGTTTGTCTAAGTAGAATGGAATAAAAAAAAAAGAAAGAAAGAAAGAAAAACAAGATAGTGCATAAAAAGATTTGGTTAGAAATTGAATTGACGTATGGCAATGGATTTTATTCCTGCTCTATGTCAGGAAATGAGCCATGTGACTGAGGATTTACTTCTGTGAAAAGGAGAAGCCAGTACTGGGCAGTGGAAACTCGTAGGTTCTGAAGGTCAACAGGTTGAACTTAATTCTGACTCAAAAATTTATTACCTGTATGACCTTGGTCAGAGCCTCTGAATGTCAATTTTATTAATTGCAACTTACCTATTATTTGATAAATCAAAAATACTTATTGGGCCCTTCCTTTGTACCAGGCATTATTCCAACTACTGTAAATTTTTAGCAATAAAATAACTCTGCCCCTTCCAGAGTTTATCTTCTAATACTTTTAGGATTATTAAGCTGATTAAGTGAGAGCATGTATTTAAATTTTCTCGCATAGTGCCTAGTACAGAGTAAGTACTCAATAAATGTTCATGCTTCTATTTCTCCAATATACTACTCTTTCCAAATTCATGAATAAAAATCTTAAGCCAGCGTAGTAGGACTTTGACACCTTTTGACTTAACCTTTCCCTGTCAAATGTAGACTTATTAAACAACAGACAAGATTAGTCTTGTCCATTTCAAATATAACATCCTCTACCCATTGATAACAAACTTAAATGTCTTTAAGGTCCAGCCAGAGAGGTAAATGAGTGAACTGAGTTGCAGTGAAAGAAAACGGCAGTGGTGGGGAATATGCAGCCACGAGGATACATGTCAAGTCTATGAGGAATTCCAGCCAATTGTTGTCATGGTGATAAATGAGCTCAGTATTGCCATATCTCCTAATTTGCAAGGGAAGTAGGAAATCCAGTTTATTATGTGAAATTTCCAGATTGTGAAGTATAGGCAACTAATTAATAAACACACACACAGAGTATAGCAATTCTTTGCACACATAGTAAAATAAATCAATTGCCCATGTGTCTGTAACCTCTCTACTCTAATAGCTTTTTGCTCATATATCTACCTACAGGATTGATGATTATTAAACCCAGATTAAATCAGATCATCTCTCTTTCTCCAAGTCCTTCAGAGTCTCTTCATTTTCTACATTAGAAGATGTTCACATCTGGTGAGCATCACAATCACCTCTGGAAACTTAAAAATACAAGTTTCTAGAACTCAGCCTACTCATTAGAATCTCTAAAAATATAGTAAATAATCTGTCCTTTTAAAATACTTCCCAGATGATCCTAATGATGATCCAGGCATGGGAACTAAGGATGTACAGAATGAAGGATAATTTTTTTAGCATAAAAGTTCCTTCAAAACATTATCTTTTTATTTCACTGATTAATATTTTCTTACCCTCAGTCTCCAGTCACACCAGGAAGGTATGTGGCATGACTTTCATTCTTGATGAATCTGCCAATAAAGCCCACTTTGTCACCCTTCTACCTTCTCTCACACAAAACTCTTACTGATCTTTCAAGCACCAGTTCCAGTGTTACATCTTCTCCAATGCCTTTGTGTTCTATTAGGTAAACTTGGGTGTTCCTTCTTTGCAAAGTCAAGACACTTTAGACTTACCTGAATTAATGATCTCTGCCATGATGTATTTTCATTATTTGTTCCTATATATGTCTTCTCACTACCTATTGCCTTAGTCAGCTTGAACTGCTATAACAAATATATATCATAGACGGGGTGGCTTAAGCAGCAAACATTTATTTCTCACAGCTCTGGAGGCTTGAAAGTCTTAGATCAAGGTACCAGCAGATTCAGTGTCTGTGGAGGCTCAGCTTCCTGGTTTGCAGATGGCTGTCTTCTCACTGTGTCCTCCTATAGCCAAGAGAGAAATCATCTCTCTTGTGTCTCTTCTTACAAAGGCACTAATTCTAATCAGGAGGGATCCACCCTCATGACCTATCTCCAAATACCATCACGTTGGGGATTAGAGCTTCAACAGATGAATTTTAAGGGGACACATCCATTTAGTACATAGTGTTCAGGGCATATTCAGGTTTCTAGAAAATGTTTGATAGCAAAAAAATGAAAATATTAATCTGAATAGAGATTAGCGAGTATAGTAACTTTGGTTTATTCTTCACTAAGTTCTCATTTTATTCACTTACGGGGGATGTTCCATTAAGGAAAATTAGAGTGAATCAGAAGCAATCCACTAGGTACTTAATTTGAAGGGCTTAAGTTTTTAAATTTTTATTTTGCCCCTTAAAATTTGAACTAAGACTAAAGCAAAAAATTCATTTTCTAAATCATTTAAAAAAATTCTTCCATCACTTTAGTCATACATGGTTTTGAAAATGCTGCAAATTACGTGGTACCCATGGTAATGCTACAGTTTTTTAAAATGTCGATCTCTTTGTTGAAGTTTCGGTCCCAATTTAAGTGTACCCTGCTCAGGAGCTAGACATCTCTGTGGAGGCGAGGGCTAGACAATGTGACAGGGAGGCATGTAGGGAATCCTGTTCAGCGAGACTAATGCCAGGAGACATTTAAGTCTGTAACAGTAGCCAGGGACTCAGACAACTTTACTAATGTGTCAACAGGCTGAGAAAAGAAGGTACTGCAGCAGGGTGACAAGGACGAGTTCTGTGTGTTCATCGATCTGCAGTCTCCCATGGAAAACTCCACATATTTTTGAATGTCTTGAGCGGTTTTATTGATGGAGCTCCTGCCAGCTGAGAGGGGAATTGGAGTCACCACATTCATTTTTCATGTCATGTTGGTACTGTCATTTAAGAACTTAATATATACATAGGTGATGCAGGAAAGGAGGGGTATTGAGTATCTCATCAAATTATTTTGAGCGGGTTACTGAAGAAAATTGCAAAGCCCCAGAAAGTGAAAGGAGTATGAAATGTGCCCAGACTGTATTGTACGTGGCTGCTATTGTGGAATTTCTACAGTACTTTGTTACTGAAATCCTCTATTGCAACAGGTGATGAATCTTGACCGGGGGAACCACTGGAGCAAAACTATCTTCTAAGAAAATGATACGAAAAGCTGAGAGAACTTTAATACATGTCTTATTTGTGAGTGGCTATATTCATGGGGCAGAATGAATTAGGGCATGTCAGTAGATCATAAAGTCATAGGCCTAAGAAAGACTTTGAAAGGTTATGCAATCCACTTTCCTGTCTCCAAGAGGGAAAACCCTTATATTGTATAAAGAAAAAACAAAACAAAACAAAACAAAAAATCCTATAGACCTGTAAAGTGCAGTCAGTTTGAGATATTAATTTCAATTTTAAATTTATAAATGGCATTGGCTTATAATTCTTTTTTTATCATTAAATATTAAATTCATAATTAGTTTCTCATAAAAACAGTCAGTTCTGAAGCTCTCATTCTGTAATGTACTTGATTATTAATTTATCAGTTATTTGAACCAGCATACTATCTACCCAGGTATGATGCTAGGAATAATGTTCTAAAAACATTTATCACAGTTTAATAGGAAAAAAAAGACAATCTTTACTCAGGGTATTTGGGAAGCTCAAAGGAACACCTACCCAAGCCTGGGTTGTAGGGAAGCTTTAGTGAGGGCTTCTTGGAAGTGAATAGCTACAGGTTTGATGTTGTTGCTTATCTCCCTATTAATGTGTCAGTAAATTTTTAAAACCATTGGTCGCAGTGGAACAGCCCTCCTTATGTTCATTTAGATTGTTTTCCTCTACCTCAGATCTGCACATCATTTCTTGTCCTTTCTTAGGAATCTTACTCTCTTATAGCTTATAAAAATATAGAGACAGAGGTAGAGACATAATCTTCTTTGGTCTTTTGCCCATCCCTAGATATCACCCAAATTATGGCCTTTCTTTCTTCACTAACTTTTCTGAAATAATTACACATATCCCTGTCACTCCTTAACCTATTGACGTCTGGCTGCAGTTCCTACTGCTCCTCCAATATAGGTCTGACAAAGATTGCTTTGGGATGCCAAGGAGCTTTTGACTCCTATCTCATTTGACCCCTTTGCAGCCTTCGGCATCCTTGACTACTCTCTGCCTTAGGAAATCTTCTCTTTCTTTGGCTTCCAAAGCACCTGTCTCCTCCTCCTGCTGCCGTGCCCTTTACTGTCTCTTCTAGTTTCCTTTCTCTTAACTTGCATGACAAGTAGTGGTGATCCCTGTGGTTCCATTTTTATCCTCATTTCATCTCTCTCTCTCTTTTCTTCTCACAGTATATACTCTTTTTACTGATTTTCTCAACGTCCAGTTCTTCGGTTACCCTTAATATTCTGGTAAGTCACAAATCTCTGTCTCCCACACAGATATCTTTGCAGAGCTAAGCCTTAACACTCATTGTATGTTGCATAGTTTTACTTGCATACACTTCAAGCCTCTGTGACTCAGAGCGTCCAACACTGAACTTCTCATGCCACTCCTGGCCAACCCCTTCTCCTATGTTTCCTGTCTATTCATGGAATGGCACCACCAAAATCACATTCTGTTTGTCAGACTCCACTATTTCTTGACCTTTGTGAACCCCACCACATTCCTATTGGTTATACCAATAGGTTTATATTCACCTGCCATTAAAAAGCAGTGACTATTTCTAAAGCCTTGACAATTTTTTTCTCATTAATTTCAGAAAAGGCACTATGAAATCTGAAGATAGCTAGAATCACAGAGAATTACTAGACTAGGACCATGTCTGATACTAGGGCAGAGAAGATTAGGGTCCACGGTCAGCAAATGTGTAGAGTAGGTGATGACTGTTATCCAACTTCATAATTTAGCTACTCCTCTTTCTATCCCCCAGGATGCCTCTGATGCCAAATGGCATAAGGAAAACAAAATTATCACCCACAAATTATTTTATTTCATTATAAAAAACAAGCATTGTCTGTATTTCTAAAAGAATGATTCAGATTCATAAACACAAAGAAAAGTATTCCTACTGCAGGAATCTCGAGAACAGTGGAATTAAGTAAGGAATTAATTAATACAGACTTCCCTGTATCCTATTACAAGATAATTAAAAGTCAACCTTGATGTGATTAAGGCAGTGTGCTTTGGACAAGAAATCCACTATGCTGTACAAATCATAGTGAGGGAGGATAGAGGCTACTACAAGATGAATTTGAAGATACAGTCTGGGTCAGGTTGATGGAAAGACCCTGTAGACCAAGCAGTGGTTTAGCATTTGTCCCAAATGCAATGGGAAGCTTCCTAAGCTTTTTTATCTGGGATGTAATATAATTCTGTAATCTGTGTGACTTGGTTTTATTTATATAAGTAAAAACAAGGATCAATATATGACAATGTCTAAAGTTAGGTAGCAATAGACATGGAGAGAAATGAAAAATTTGGAAGTATATTTTGAAGTTAGCATTACCGAATCTTTTGACGGACTGGGTGTGATTAGAAAGTAACAAAAATGTCTCCTAGGCTCTTTGCTTGAGCAAGTGGGTGGATAACAGTACTAATTATAAGACTGGAGGAGAAACAGAATTTGGAGAGGTGTCAAGAGTTGTGTTTTAGAGATATCAAATTTTACTAACTCTTGATACCTCTAAAACACAACTCTTGACACCTCTCCATAATAAAATAAAATAAAGTGTAAAATATGATGATTTGAAGAAAAAAAAAAAGAGTGTTTTAGCTAGTGGGAAGCAGCTGCATAGCACTGGGAGATCAGCTTAGTGCTTATGACCACCTAGAGGGGTGGGATAGGGAGGGTGGGAGGGAGGCACAAGAAGGAGGGGATATGGGGATATATGTATATGTATAGCTGATTCACTTTGTTATAAAGCAGAAACTAACACAACATTGTAAAGCAATTACACTTCAATAAAGATATTAAAAAAAAAGTTAGTGTTTTAGCTGTGTTAAATTAGAAACGCCTATTAGATGGTTAAGTGCAGTGTGCAGTTGTGTATATCAATCTGAAGTTGTATTAGTTGTTATATTTCATAGGAGGAGAATCCTATCATGTTTAGTTGCTTTTATATAAATAGGAACCAGGTTTTCCTCTGGGCTGACATAGCTCTAAAGATATGGAGACCTAAAACCTGACAATGCAGGAGGCTTCTTATTGGGCACAAACAGCACAGTCACATCTGGCTACACTGATTCCTAGTCTACCTACTTATACAGCTTTGAGAAAGGAAATAATCAGTTCTTGGGTAGGGGGGGATACTTTAAGTTGTATTTCTAAAATGTTTCTGAGAGATGTTACAATGTCATCAACAAAAATTCCCAGATCGCAAGTAGGTTGTATGTCAGTCTTGTCTGAACTGCACCTCTGGTCATTTTTGGTGCCTGTCTTGGTAAAGAAGACATATTTTCTGGCTGAGTCAGGTTTCTGGTCCTGTTGGTTATGTTAGGGAAATTGGAATGAAAGGGAAAGGGAAGGATAAGGTGCCTAAGAGTTAGAGGGCATTGGGGAAGAAAGGCTAATGCAGTTGTGAAGGAAAAGTAATAGAGAGAGAAAAGGTAAAGAGAGAGTGAAGGAAAGATGGTGGAATTCCAAGCTGGGATAAAGGGTTGAATACTTTGACCTCTAAAGATTAATTTATAATTATTTAGTGGACAAGTTAGTTTCTATGAAATGTAATTATTGCTTCTTAAGACATGAGGATTTGGAGACCTGCAAATGTGAAGGCATGGGGAACAGCAACAAGCGCATTTTGGAGGTACCTTTGGCAGCGGTGGAAATTATATAATACACATTGCCAGAGTTTTCAACTCTGGGTAGGAACAACGCCCAAGTCTCAGTGGTGGACCTCCAAGCCAGAAACTCTGAAAGGCTCTCCTTCATCCTATGTTAGCTGCAAATTAACATATGTCTAGAGAGGGAAGCCCCCATGTTTTCAGCATCCCCCACGGCGACAGTGCAGCCAGTGTTTATGCTTCTGGGGAGATTATTGCCAACTCTCTGCCCTGGGAGTGCCTGGGTTGCCAATTGGCCAGCAATGTCACATCACGCCTCACTGTTAGTTAATAAAAATGCTGAAGAAAGAGTGCTTTTCTAGGAGTGGAGTAATGCTCTAGGCTGCTTTCGTGAATTTTATAGAAGAAGAAACTTACGTGGGCATTGGTAAGATATCATAATTCTGAAATGCACTAAATATGCCAAAGTTTGTGGGTGGCAAATCAATAGTTTTCCAGGAAAATTGAGTAACACTCCTCTACACATTGAGCTTCTTTAAAAACAGTACTTTCCAATGGTTCGGAGGAAAAAGTAGCGAAAAGCAATAGTAATATGCTCAATTCCAGATCCTGTTATCTGCAGCAGGGGGACAATAATAGCTTTTATAAATGCTGAGGGCCAGTGTTTCCTGCTCCTGGGACCATTTTGAGCTTTATTCTCCACCTGTGCACAGACTGTCTGCCGTATCATTCTCAAATTGTTATGTTTATCTGATGCTTTTACATTGTCTCACTGCTACTCCCCAAGTTTTGAGTGTCATATTCTTGACTTGGGATTCACAGTAAATGAACCAAAACATAGAGTCATTACTTTCTGCCTTTTTGTCTTCAGTGACTTGTGTAACACTGTGCTTTTCTGTTTGATATTTGCAATAGAAATATTAGCTGTCAACAAGCACAAAAATATGAATGATGCTGAGAAGGTCTCTGAAGTCGAAAAAACATTCAAACCTGAAATTTTTAACTGAGACCCCCTTTGTCAAAAATGGAGAAGGGAAAAAGCAATCAACAGAACGATGAAGAAGTTTCAATTCTGCAGTCTTTTCATTAAGAAGCGTTAGATATTTCTTAAATTATTTTTTGTCATAAACAGATGACTTTAATGGGTGCTTAAAAAGAAAAACAGGCAATGACGCATCTGGAACTTTTTCCAATTCCTAATTTATTATGGATAGATTATATATAATATATGGTCAGCATCAAACATAAGGACTGATAAAGGACTGATAAGGACTGATAAAGGACTGATAAAGAACATCTAAGATGATCTAACTCAAGTTTTTAAAATTTGGTAATTAAGGAAACTTAAAATGAGAAAAAAATTATATATGCCCAATATGAAGACAGAGCAGGGCATGCTTACTTCTAAGGCCAATATTTCTCCCAACAATCCAATTAAAGATGGTACTGCAGTACAACTGAGTCATATCAATTCATATGCACAAAATGTAACTTGGATTTATAAATACTTAGTCAACTATAATGATTTTTTTTGTTTTGGTTGCCATAGTTTTCTAATAAGTGTGTCAGATCTCATTCAAGCTTCAGGCATGGACAGTTTGTGAACAGTTAGCAAAAGAAGTTGTAATTCCCAGGAGCCAACATGGCTCCTCTGAGAAGATACAGTGTCACACTTACTTCATAGTTTTCTTCTCTGGGGTTCCTTCATTGGCAGATTAGGAGAAAATAGTTTTCTTGTTTGCATTTCGGAAAGACAATTGATAAAATCTTTCAATATCCTTACGAACAAGATAGAAAAATAAATGTTAGATGAAAGTACTAATTGGTGGGTTCATAGTTTATTTTAAATTAATATTGTATCAGTCTTATAGTTTTTAAGGTCTGTTTTATGGAAGAGGGATTAGCTTTCCTTTTTGTGGTTTCGGAACATGGTACCAGGACCAATGGGTAGAAGTCAAAGATATAATTTGATTGCTTTTCAAATGTAACAGAATTTCTTAATAGGTAGTGATTTTACCATCTTTGGAAATATTCAACCAAAGAGGTAAAAGCCTACATCTGACAGGGTTTGAGATAATCTAGCACAACAGTTCTCAGAATATTTGGTGTCAAGATCCATTTATATTCGTATAAAATTACTGAGATCAAAAAAAAGCTTTTGTTTATGTACATTATATCTACTAATAAAATGAAAGAAAATTTTAAGGCAGTAATTGGCTTCAAATGACAATAGGAAATGTGTTACATGTTAACATAAATAGCACAGTTATATGAAGATATCTATTTTTCAATAAAATGTAATGAGAAGAGTAGCGTTATCTTACCTTTCTCTGGTTTAACAGCAGAGATCTGGGTTCTCATTCAGTCTGTAGAGATACATGGTTTTATTTTAGGTACAGAAAAATATAGGCCTTCACACAGGTATGTAGTTTGAAAGGAGGTTGTTTTAATTACCTTTTCAGATAATTGTGAATATATGAAAGCTCAACAAGCAGAAGTTTCCTAAAGGTTAACTGCAATGTAGAAAATGAGACCATACCAATGAGCTCTCCTTATCTGTTACATTACAAGGCATTGGTCTAATTTGCCCTTTGACCTTTTTCCCATGGATGACTTTTTAACAACATGGGTTGGTCATTTGGAAAATACAGGTTCACTGAGTTATACAGATCTTCTAACTATCGACAAATTTTATTATATGATATCAAAAAACACATTTATTAATATCATCACCCATCTAATAATAAAATTGTTTTAAGTATTGGGAAGCTGTCAAACTCATTGTGATGAACAGTCTTCCAAAATTCTAATATTTTTTTGAAAGGTCAAATTTGATCATAGGACACAAATAGTGTCAGTTGTTCTCTTTGATGTGATGGGCTTACTTGTCAATTTTGGAACAAATGCTTGCCTGCAAGTATCCAAGCAAGAAAAACCATAGGTTGTTTGTCAGTTTTTTTATCAGATGAAAATGGAGTTCTATGAAAAAGCATCTGGTTTAGCTCACAACACAATCATACAAGTGCTTTTCTTTGAGATGACCATTATACTTCCTTAGTGTAGAAGAAAGCGCTTTCTTTGTATGTCACATTTTATTACATGGAATAAAAAAACAAGTGTTACTCAAAAGTCAAGATTAAATAAAATTAATAACATTTACTGCTTCATTAAAGACTATCTTAAGTGAAATGGACATTGCTTTGCTACCAGTATGTGAGTTTGAAATACAGTGACTACTAATTTGATCTAGTGCTGCCACCTTGATTCCTGCTAAGGTACCCCCAGCATTGCTTCTGTACCATCAGTGAAAATATCAACTCAGTGAAAAAGGCAAACCATGTATTAGTATGAGTATAAATACTCTTTTGTTTTGAATTTTATTTATTTTTTATACAGCAGGTTCTTATTAGTTATCCATTTTATACATATTAGTGTATACATGTCAATCCCAATCGCCCAGTTCATCCCCCCCCCCCCCCCCCCCCCCCCCACTTTACCCCCTTGGAGTCCGTACGTTTGTTCTCTACATCTGTGTCTCTATTTCTGCCCTGCAAACTAAATACTCTTTTGACCTTCTGGAATCCTGAGATAGTCTAGGGACTCCTCAGTCTTCCACAAACCACGATTTCAGACTCACTGATCTAGTGATCAGTAGCACAGAGTCTGGATGAGACTACTTTGTTTTGAATTCTGGCTCAGCTACTTACAAGTTGTGTGACTTTGGGTAAGGTACACAACATTTCTCTTTCTTCATCTATAAAGTGGGGAAAATCAAATAACTATCACACAGACAGTTGTGAATAGTTAAGGAGAAAATGTTATAAACCAAGTAGCACGCTACTTGACGTATGTCACTGCTATGGTGATAACGATCAGTGGTTACATTGTGAAAGGGAGTAAAATTGTGTGATTTTGAGCAAATAGAAGTTAGAGAAGTTCAAGTTTGAGATTCTCCGATTTTTTTTTTTTGCGGTACGCGGGCCTCTCACTGTTGTGGCCTCTCCCGTTGCGGAGCGCAGGCTCCGGACGCGCAGGCTCAGCGGCCATGGCTCACGGGCCCAGCCGCTCCACGGCATGTGGGATCTTCCCGGACCGGGGCATGAATCCGTGTCCCCTGCATCGGCAGGCGGACTCTCAACCACTGCGCCACCAGGGAAGCCCTCTCTGATTATTTTTAACGGGTAAAAACCACCACTACTGTTACCACCGAACTTAGGATATAGCTGCATCAGATGTTTTGAGGGGAGGAAGCTAAATCTTCCCCATTTCCAAAGTCAACCCAAATAAACACACCTATGAGTAAAAATAGAAAGAATGCTAGGTAAAGTCAACTTCAAGCCTACCCCTTCCAACTAGTATGTTGTATGTAAATCCCTTTTGTGTAAAAGTTAGTGCCGTACTTTTGCCTTGTTTCTAACTTTTTGCAGTGTGACAAAGTGGTTCATGAGGGCTGTGAAATGTGAGTGTCTGAGTTTGAATCCCACCATTCTCTTTTACTAGCAGTGGGGCTAGGGGCATTTTCCTTAACCGCTTTGAACCTCAGTTTCTTCCTCTGAAGAATGAAGATAATATTTGCACCTACTTCATGAAGCAGGTATGAAGATTCACATTTGTAAAGTGCCTAACAGGGCCTGATACAGAGTAGATATTCAAAAAAAATTCTCAATTTCCTTTGTCAAAAAAGGTACCATTTCTGGCAAACTTTTACATACCTAATGGGCAATGTATATATTTCATGTTTTTTGGAACTGTCCTAGGCTTGGGATTTCAGAGATAAATAAACTAATTTTATATCCTTCAAGGCTCTAAGAGTCAAAAGGTAAAGACGGCTTTAAAAGAATTGTCAGTGAGCATCAATTACATAACTGTTGGGTTGGCCAAAAAGTTTGTTCGGGTTTTTCCGTAAGAATGACCACAGCATTTCCTGTGGGCTCAGCATAGCTGTACTGATGCCTATCTGCTAATTCGTTCCAAAATGGTAAGCATGATTTTACTGGCTGCTGATCAGTTTGTTTTATCCTCTCTCAATACTAGAAAAGGAATTATTTCCAGAGTGATGTGACAAGTTTAGGGGTTTGAGCATGGGAGTTCTTTCCCTAGCTTCTTATGAACTGGAAAAAATGGGGTAACTTGAGAACCAGTCTATATTATCACCAAAGACAAAAAACAAAAAACAAAAAAAAACAACTGCTTTACTCCTGTGAGCAGACACTGCAGGAGCCAGTATACCTATGGAAGGACCAGCTGGACTTGATCCTGTCCTACAACTCATCAAAAGCCTTGGGAGGTCAGTTACCGTTGCAAAATCTCCTAAGCATTGATCCTCACAGAGGCAGGAAGAGTTCAGCTGGGTTTTTTTTAATCCCACAAGGAGTCAGAGGCATTGGCACTAGGCAAATCCTCTTTTAATTTGTTCACTGAGAAAATTCAATCAAGACATCATTAAAAGAAAAGAGACCAGCATGGCACCGTTTGTCAAGTCTATCTTTGAGCTATCACTGTGTTTCAAGGGGTGGTGAGTGATGGGCAGAATTATATTTTCTTGCTTCTGAATAAGCTTCTGTAAAAGAGCCTAAAATTCTCCTCAAGTCAGAAACAAAGAAAAAAATATATATATATACATATAAATACCCGTTACCCACCTGTAACCTGCTGAGCCCTTCACTCAGCAGCAGATGACCAATTAAGCAACACCACAGTTCTGCGCTCAGATACCAGATTCAATTTGGAAACCCCTGGGGGAAATTGGAATCGTGAATGAAGGATGCCAGTTGAAAAGCAGGGATTTCTGAAGAGTGATCTGAAAGCAGAGCAAAAATTACAAGGAGCTTTGAAGTCAGACGAGAGTAAATCAAAAGTCAGACATTTGTTATTTTAGGCAAGTTATTGTACTCTCTGAGTTTCTGTTCTCTCATAGATAAAATAGGAATATTACTACTTTGCAGGTGTTTTATAATTAAATATTCAACTTATATCAAGAGTTTGGCAAATTGAAAATATTTCCTTAGACTGAACTCCTCTCCCTTTACATAGGCATGGTCAAGTTCGGAGGCTTTTGTCACCAGGTTGTTAGGGTTGGAATCCCACCTCTGCCTCATCCTGGATGCTTGACCTGGGAGAGGGCACTGCATTTCTTCAAATCGCTGTTTGCTCAGATATAGCTTAATATAAAAATGTATCCTATGTCAGAGGGTTTTTGTGAGGATATATACTAAATATAGTATTATGCAAAAAGTGCTTACAGAGTTCCAAGGAAAGAACCAGAACTCAACATAGCTTATGTTGTTACTATCTACTCGAGAAACTGAAGGCAAACATTGGTCTCGCCTTTGCATCATGAGTATTTTTTGACAAACTGGCAACTGTCTCATTCTTGTATTTTTATATTTTGTACTTTGAATTCTTATATGGTCATCACTTTTGCATTTTTAATTGACAGTTCAAAATACTAAATATTGCTCTATAAATTGTAGAAATATATAATATATATCATTTAGATAGATAGATTTAATTACAGAGTACCACTGCTCTCAAGGCTAATGGGAATGATAATAACTATATTTTAACTGTAACCGTTGTTCTTGTTTTATGGTGGTGGGGCAGGAAAAATGGAGAACTAGCTTTTATATTCATAAATTGTATAATAGCATCCCTGCAGTTTTCTCAACCCTGCCTGCAGCCCCAATTCTCTTTCTATTTGATTTGAACTTGTCACCCTTTAAAATCATGGGTCAGGCATTTCTTTACCAATTTTTTCCCCACCTGACCAAGCAGAGCGAAGCTCTCTCTTCTCCCACATCCAGAACATCCTGACCCAAATCTCTTTTGTGGTACACCATATTGATTTCCTTTTTATTTTGAGACAATTTCAAATTTACGGAAAAGTTACAAGGGTAATTTGGAGAACTTTCATATATCCTTTAACCACATTCACCATTTTTTGTATTTTCGCTACATTTGTTTTATAGTCTGTGTGTGTGTGTGTGTATGTATACGTGTATATATATATATTTATAACAATTATATAATGGTTTATTTTTAATCATTTGAGAGTAGGTTATATTCATTATGCCTTCTTACCCCTTGATTTTCACCTACAGTACAGTTATCAAGTTCAGGATATTTAATATTGACACAATCACTTTATCTAATTTACAATGATATTCTTGTCCACTTGTTCCAAAAATGTCATTTATGGCTTTAAAAAAAAAAAAAACTCCAATATTGGATACAGTTTAGGATTGTGAACACATATTGCATTTAGTTGTCATATATATTTGGCCTCTCATGTTGATTTGTAATTGTTTACTTTCTGGTCTCTATTAGACTTAAGCATTTTGAAGACAGCATTATTTTGTATTTTCGTTTGCAATTCTTTCATCATCTAGCATGGTAAATGGTACATAGGATGCACTTACTACACGTTCATTATGAATGATTAAATAAATGAGTAAGCTAAATGAAGCAGGAGGATTGGAACAAGAATTTGTTTGAACAGATTTATCAGAGGCTCACCAGAAACACAACAGCATCGACCACAACTGCAACCACGAAAACAAACAAACAAAAATATAATACTTCAGAACACCCTTGGAATTCCATGGGAAACTATCAAGGACATTTGTGAATGATCACAGCTTTTTATTCCTCTACTTCTCTCATTAGATGTATGTCAGAAGATGGAAAGGTGAGTGGGCAATAACACAAGAGACAGACTAAGTTGAGAGTGTTATATTAATTAGAGTAGATAGTGCAGAACATGTGAGGATGTCCCAAAGTGTGTTGCCGGATTTAGTTAAAGGATATCTGTGAGATCCATATGCCTTGGTATTTGAATTAGAATTAAGGAACTAGAGACAGAGGAGGGAAGTATAGAGAAGGGAGCATGAACGAGATGAGGAAAACAATATAAGCTACAATCAGTAAAATCAGGCATATAAGCAAGGCAGGGGCATCTATTGAATAAGATTGAGTCCTCTTAGGTTTCCTAGAAGGTCCTAGGGTCTTTGTGTGAAAATAGAAGGTGAAGCTGTTTAGAATTGATCTGATAAGCAACCACAAGTTACTGAAGGTCTTTAAATAGCGTTCTATTTGATAAGAGTTGTGCTTTAACTAAATGGGTCTGGATCTATCTTCTAGGAAGTTTGTCACCCATTCCTATTTCATAAAAGATAAGATACAGCAAAAATGGTTTACTGAACCTTCGTGTATGTGACATGAACATTCTGCAGTTCATACATGGTTGTGATATTATTCTTCTAATGGGTATTTCATAGCTATTAAAACTTAAGAAGAAAATGGTTTGGGGTTTTCTTTTTAGTGTTAAACTGGTTAAGACCTTTGAGATTTTCCACATCCCAAAGCTGAATATCTACCAAACTACAGGAGAAGAAAGAAAAAAAAGGTGCACCTTTGTTACCATAGTTACAGTGAAGTAATTTTCCCCCCATTAACTGAAAAACAAAACAACAAAAACAAAAAGGGAGATAAATTTACCCTCTTCGAGTCAGCAATCATTTAGGGGAAGAAAAAGCAATAGACTCGGAACTGTGTAAATTTTAATGGCCGACTCATTCTTTCTGAAACATGTACCAGGAGGAAAAAAGTGTGTATTTCAAAAGACAGTGCTGATGACACCAGATATTATTGTTTTCATTTCAAACTAAGCCCATTAGGAAAGAATCCTGAGAACTGTTAACAAGTCACAGAGACCTCTTGCATTTCTCCCCCTTCCCTGTCTTGCTTTTCTCTGCTTCAAAAGTAGGCACAGCTGGAGTTCCATTAATGAGTGTCAGAGAGATCAGATGGTTATCTCCAGACTACAAACCATCAGTTGTCATGACAATTTGATGTGGTTCTTTAGGTCAGATGTTGCCTATAACTATCACACCAAATTATTTCTTCCTTGGAGTAGGGGAATAATGGGTGTCAGCCAGCTTTCCCTATGAGAATTGATGAGTCTTGTCTGTTCTCCTGTGGAATTTAATCATAATCCAATTGATGCAAAGATGGTGTCTTCATCTGGTCCTTCTAACTAAAGATACAAAGTTGCAGTGATACAGCAGCTCAGACAAGAGTCTTTTCCTGTATTTGGAGGGGTCACCATGGCTAATTCATACCTTGACAAAGTAAAATTCAACATGCATTCCTCTTTTCCTTTTCACCTTGCTTTTAGGGCTCTAGCCATATATACAGAGCTAGAGAGCCATTACGTTTGAGCTCAGGAGGATTGAAGAGCAAATCATTTAACTGGAACCTGCTCATACCTCACATCCCCTCATTTCTTCCTCTCTTATTAATTTCATGTTATTAATAATATCATTAAAGGACTGAACATATCACATCCCAATAATCTGGTTAAATATCTTCCATTAAATGGTAAGCTTGTTCTTCCTTATGAGACTGAATTCTCCAATAATGTAGTCAATGATAGCCGTATGTGGCTATTTAAATTAAACTTTATATAATTAAAGTAAATTAAATTAAAATTTCCTCAGTCACTCTAGCCACATTTCACATACTCTATAATTACATGTGTCTACTGGTTATCACATTGGGCTAATTAATATAGAATATTTCTATTATTACAGAAATTTCAGTTGGATAATTCTGATCTAGACTCTTAGTACTCAAAGGGTGGTCCACAGACCAACAGCATCGACTCCTCCTAGAAATGCAGACTCTTGGACCCCACCCCAAAACCAATCTGCAGTTTACAATGTTACGGGATCATTTGCATTCACATTAAAGTGTGTAATGTACTGATCTAGTTAATAATCATAGTATGCAGTGTTTCTTGAATGAAGAAACAAATGAATGAGAATGTCCTCCTTTATTTTACATAAAGGAAAGAAAGGAAGCACTTGGAGTCCAGTGAATCACTTTTAGATTAGAATCACCAGTTTCTACTTAGCATCCTTATTTCCCTTTTTAGGGAGAATAAATGAAGGATTAGGCTGTGTAAAATATGTAGTTGATATATGACTGAATGAAGTATTTTACATTTTTCAGCCACTGTTTCAGGGTACCTTATTCATCAAAATATATTAGCATGTCTCCATAATCTCTACCTGCCATTTCTTAGCTGTTGGTTCTAGGGGGTGACAGTCATGGTGTTTCTAGGTGCCGCAAGAGAAACACTGTATGATTTATCCAGAAATATTTATGGGAAGTTAGTCACGGGGAATTTAAGTTTGATTGAATAGCGAACTGCAGGGTATATCATTTTCTTCCTCTTCTGGGACCTTAAGGGAAATAAGATATGTCAAGGGAAAATTTCCCTTCCTTTGAAAATATTATAGATATTAATCTTTAATGCTTTGTTGTATAAACACTTTGCTAAGCCGAAGGACTCATCTTGAGATAAAGGTTGTTAGGGGGAAATCCTTGATACTTAGCTGTATTGATACTATCACCTTGGCCAATGGAATATTGTAGCTTATAGATTTTTTTAAAAAAATCAACTTTTGCTTTCATACACTTGATCCATCTCCTTTAACTTGGATGGGTATGCTGGGTCTCTCTGTGTCATCACTGGTTTTCAAGGGGACAGCTCATTTCCTAAATTACAAGGAAAGAGCTCCACGTGGTATTTTGAATGTGTAGTGTGCATGACAGTGCGTGTAATTTCTGCCCTGCCCTAGGGAAAACTTCTGCCTGAACATTATTCTTGTTCCAGCCTGAGCTGGAGCGTTGAGAGCTGCTTAAGTTGGTGGTGAGGCTATAGAGTAGAGAGGTGCAAACAATATAACACTCCTGCTGGAACAGGGAAGAAATATACATGCTTATCACAAATGAGCTTAATTAAACCACAAATATTTCAGATATTTGAGTCTCAGCTGTTCACTAGCTGTGTGACCTCAGGCATGTCATTTTACCTCTTTAGGCCTGGTTTCCTTAGATGTAAAATGAAAATCATAATAGTACCTTTCTTGTTGAATTGTTACAGATTGTTATAAGAATTAAATATTTTAATATAAATGGGATGCTTAGTGCCTGCAGATATGTGTTGCTGTTTTTTTATTTGGGATGGATCCAGTCTGAGCACAAAGCTCACGTGCTAATAGGGTTTGCCTAGTCTAGGCGTTTACACAAACATGAAGAGGTTTTTTAACTCATCACATTTTGAATATGTCAAAAGAAGTTATAAAGTATGAATAAACATGCTGTTCCATAAAGAGGACTACACACTGCTTACTGTCGTACAGTAGTGAGGGATCGATCATGAACTGTCACACTAGACAAAAGATTGGGCTCTCAACCTGTTTACTTCTTGCTTGGGGAACTGAATGTAACCCTTATAACCATTCAAATGAAAGGAAGTCTCAGAGCTTTTTTTTTTTTTGGCCGTGCCAAGCGGCTTGCAGGATCTTAGCTCCCCGACAAGGGACTGAACCCTCGCCTTTCGCAGGGAAAGCTTGGAGTCCTAACCACTGGACAGCTAGGACTTCCTTAAAGTCTCAGCTCTTGATCTGTCTTCATCCAATTTCATCCAGTTCTTTTTGCCTAGTTTTTGTTTGTTTGGGTTTTTTGTTTGTTTGTTTGTTTGATGTCTAAAGTTCTTGCCTAAATTCTGAGTTCTTGTTTGTATACCCCAAAATGGCTGCAAAGTTTTTTTTTTCTTAATCTACTCTGTAAGTTTCCTTCTTTCTCTCTGCAGTGAGAGTAGAGTATAAATACCCCTTGGACAGATACACACTCTTCCTGCCCAAGAGAATATTTCTTTTTCACATTTGGCCAAGTCATGAAATTTCCTGTATGGTTCCGTTAAATGTCACCCTGTTGAAAGAAACGGGTGTCATTCCTGCTTCAGTATCCTTATGCCCAATATTAGGAGGGTTACAGATTGTTCCAATCGCAATGGAATACATCCAAAATTACATCATTGTATTATTGTCTGCAGCTTGAATGAGTAGTTTGTGAGCTGCATCTATGTCTGCGAAGGCTACAGGACAGCCACTTTCCTTTCATTTCAACCAGATGGGCCTTTCCTTTGTGATCAAGATATTCAAATGCCATCTACTCTGTAACTGGAATTTTGAGGAAACTAGTGTCTGGTGGGAAGAGCAAAAATTTCCTGTCTCTAAAAAATTGTGTGCAAGTCTTCACTGAGCCCCTTGCACTGGGAAGATGGTGTTTTTCTCCAAAGAGAGGAAATAGGTAAGTATAAAAGGTGATGAGAACACTTCATATCAAGGAAAGCAAAGGGCATCCAACCTTGCTCTTTTAAAGAGATGATGACAGGAATGGGTATTTACAAATCCAATTGTATTTGGATCTAGGAAAATATGTTTTTCTGGGTGAAACACATAAACTGGCAAACTCATATATTGTGATTCCAAGAGAAAAACTTTTCATCTCTTGTTGCTTTCACATCACACTTGGTTGTGGATTTTCAAAGACTTTTACTGGTACTAAAAAGTGGTAAGGATAGATTCAGGCTTCTTAAACTTCATTCACAGTGAGGATACTTGAAATCATACTTCCAAAATATAAAAGGTCACAGAACATTCATGGATGTCATTAGTTAGCCTGTGCCCTACACTGGAAAAAGGATTGGTGGTGATGGGAGTTACAGACCAACTGCCTCCAGTATAGGCCAACTGAAATTTGAGCTAAGATCTGGTTTGAAAAAATTTTGTAGTTTAGTGGAAGCAATTTTAATTCATTTATTCATGCATGAATTTAGGCCTTACTCATTGAGTACTTTTTAATTATATATAGGGAGACTCTTAAGGGCAGCATGTTATAGTATATTAGGCCCTGGAGTTCAGGTGAGTGAGACAGACATGGTCCCTACCCTTGAGGAATTAATTCCACAGTATTGTGGGAGAGCTGACAATAAAAGTGTGTTTATGAGGAAAGATACTGTATTCTCTGAGAACGTATGGCAAAGGAAACAAATCTAGTATGATGGCTCAGGAAAAGCTTCCCTGAGTAAGTAAGTAAGCTGAAAACTAAGGATGAGTGGGAGTTGGTCAAGTCAAGGGTTAGGGGTCAGAGGGGAAAATGTGTAGATTATTCCAGGAAGAAGAAACACCATATGGAAGGATTAAAGATGTGGTTAAATATAGTGTATCCATGGAAGTGAAAAAAGTAACAAATAGCAGAAATGAAGGAAGTGAAAGGAAAGAGGCCATGAGATAAGGTGATTTCAGGGTTTATCAGCTTCAACACTATTGACATTTGGGGCCAAGTAATCCTTCATTGTGAGAAAGCTGTCCTGTATAATGTAGACTATTTAGCAGTATCCCTGCCTCTACGTGCTAGAAACCAGCACACTCCTGATCACTTATGACAATCAGAACTGTCTCCAAACATTGTCAAACATCCCCTGAGATGCAAAATCTACACCCAGTTAAGAACCAGAGGGGAGGTCCAATGCAGAATCAAAGCCTGGTCCTAGTTCCGTCAAAGCCTTGCTAGGAATGTAAAGGTCTGTTTTGGGAGACAATGGAAAACCATGAAGGATTTTAAGTTGGAGGGTGAAATGGTAAGCTTTGCACTGAAAAGAAAAAAAACAATGCTCTGATTACAAATGTGAACCTGTGGATTGTAGAAAATAGAGAGGATTTCTGAGGTCACTGGGGAGACCAATGCAGTAATAAATGGAAGAAGTGATGGTGGCTTGACTAGAGAGGTAGGGAGAAGGAAATGGAGAGATGGAGGGCTCTCCCAGGGATAGAAACGGCTGATTTTAGTGATAGATGCAACACAGGCATCGGAATAGGGAAGAATTAGGTGCCCATTCCCATATTTTAGTGTTTGTCTTTTATTTCTGCACCCTACTCTGGTATGCCTTCCATAACCTTCTTCTGCCTTATGCCTTCCCACAGTCCTTCTGGCAAACCCTCTGAATCCACTTGGCTTTCTGACTTGGACAGTAGGCAGATATGTTAGTATTTACTGAAATAATAAGCACAAGGATAAAAAACAAATAGACGTTTTGTCAGGAGAGCAATAATTGAGTTGCATTTGGGATTCGTTAAGTTTTGAGGGCCCTGTGAGATGCCCAAATGGAGTTAAAAAGTAGTGATAGGATACTATAGAAACAGAGTTTGTAAGATGAGTCTGGACTGGCAATATAAGGACAGAGGCACTTCCACATTGGCCCTTAACTAGTTGCCCAGGGGAGAACTTTTACAGTCCCCAATACTATATAGTCATTGTATTCCCTTGGAAAATGACTTACACACTATGTAGAAATGACTTGATTAAAAAGAGAATGGAGAGGAGTCTTTTACCTGACCCTCTACAGTTACACGGGGAAAGCACAAATTCAATAGTAGATATGTGACATCAAAACTAGTAGTGAATGCAAACCCCAGACTTAAGTATCAGAAATTAAGTGCCAGTCTAATTACCACATGCTCTAGGATATATATTTATCAGGGATGCTTTCCCTTACGGTTATCCAGTCCTTCTTTCTGGAATCCTTCTTTTCTACTCTCTACTCTGTCATGTCCTTTAATTCCATAACTGGAGAAATAAGAGCACTATAGTACAATAAATCCCTGCTACCTCACAGAAAATTGCATTTCACTGACTGACTGCTGAACTCCCTACCAACTACATTTTGAAAAACCATAATTGGCTTTGCTAGCTTAGTTATTGCCTTTCTCCACATTCTGAAGCGTTTCTCTACTTTGTTTGCTGTGCACCACTTTTGAGAATCAGCAGCATCGTGCTGGCTGTGAATACCTTGTGACAGGTGTTCACAACATGAATGCTTTGCTGATCTGTCAGATCACTGAAAATGCCCTCAAGCCAGCATCTTGTTTTCCTTGGAACCCTTGTTTGTTAATATTCAGGGACCCCACAGCTGTTTTCTGAGTGATTAGAATGGGAAATCTACCCAGATACAATTGTTCCAATAGCCAAAGTAAAATCAGGAAAGCAAGCATACATTGGTAAGTCAAGTCAATTCATCTCTTGGAATCAAAGAAAATATTTTCCCCCAGTCTGCTTTAGCAGCAGAATTGTGGGACAACCATATGTGAGTGGTGATAGCATCAGTTTCATTAAACAAATGCATATAGGATATCATGTAATAAAAGGTCTTTGAAGAAATATGATCTGAGCCAAGGAGCATATAACTGGCTAGATTGCTGTGATCAGAGTGAATGCATACAGATTGTTTTCACTGTTGCCATTCAAGTTCATGGAGGGATTTATAGTTGCCAGAATACTAGTATCCCCCTGGAATGCAAGAGTTATCCCAGATAAGATACTGTTGCACCTCTTAATAGCAGTAGTGGAAACTGTGTGTGCCATATTAACTTTGGTTCAGATTGGCAAATATGGAAGCATCAAGACATTCTCTGTGCTTTCAGGGAGCCCACAATGTCAAGAGACAACATAGTATATATATAGCCTCTGGAACCTGCCTGCCTGGATTCGGATCCCAACTAACTATGTAAACTCTTGGTACCTCAGTTTCCTCATCTGTAAAAGGGGAAGATGATAATAATAGTCCTACTCCCATAAAGCTATGAAGATTAAATGAGTTTATATATGTGATGAATGTCTGCCATACAGAAAATGCTATATTGGACTTTGCTCTTCTCATTGGGTAGAGGCAGGACACGTACACAGTTATGGTACAGTGTAATGGCAAAAGAATATATATATATATATATATATATATATATATATATAAAACAAGTAGTTGAGAAGAGGGACTATTTAACTTCATTGCAGGAAGTAAGGCTGAGGCAGTGTTTTAAAGGAAGAAGAGAAATTTAATATGTCAACAAGTGAGAAAGAGCATCCCAGGCAAGGGAACAGCATTTGTGAAGATATAACAAGATTAGGCATCGTGGCATTTTTGATGAAGTACAAAAACTTTGAATATGCTTTCAAAGTTGTAGATGGAGAAGTAATGGGCAGAGTTTATGTAATGAAGGGTCATGCTTATCATACCGAAGAGCTTGAACCTTATGGTAAAAGGATAAGGACTCTAGTATATGTTTGTTCTAACTTAGACATTATATTGTAAGTGTATCTTGGCTTTGTTTATTAATCCAACATTCACTTTAACCAGATGTGGTTGTAGCTGGCACCATTTTAAAGGTGATATAGGAGAACTATCCTGTGTCACCCTCAGATGGACACTAAATGTTAAGATTCATCAGCCAGTGAAATAAAATATGCTGGAAATAGAGATGTACTGAACTCTAAGCCAGAAGGAAAGAAAACTTCATTTGGCAGAGACTGGAAAATCAGAACGTAGAGTGATTATTCATAAGGAAAGGTCCTCTGAAAAACTACCATTCATGTAAAATATTAACAATTAAGTGGATGAATAGTCCTTGAAATTTTTTCCAAAGAAAAGATACCCAAATCAGCCTTCAGTGTATCCTATATTGGGCAGAAGAGGAAAAATGTAAACATTATAATGTTCACAAGTATAGAAATAATTTTTAGGCCATTTAGAGGAGCTCAGTTGTATAATAAATCCCTCTGTGAGGCGTTCAAGTCCCAGCATTGCTATTGTGGCTGGTTTGCACACGTGACCAGTGAAGCCCTAGAAGTTCCACAGCAGTGACTCAGAGAGCACCATGGAGACTGGGGGAAAAGGTTCCAGGCTCCCTACTCCATCCTGAACTCAGCTAGGGGCTCATTTATCTACTATATATGAGGATCCCACTGGGATAGTTACTTGAAGAAAGGGGGTGAGGCATAAAAGCTTTTAAAAACCAACAACTGGATTGAGTCACTTCCAAATCTCTTTCAAATTAAAAAAAAAAAAATCTAGTTCTAATTTTTATCTCAGCTCCAATAGCTAATTAACTCCTCCAGCACTAGCCGTAATCCTCAACTCTGATTTTTTTTTTCTGGTTTAAGAATTCACACTTATTTTTTAATAATAAATAAGCCAGAGCTTCTGCAATTTTGGCTCATTTGGACCTATTACATTTTCCAAATCCTTCCTTTGGCCAACTTCTCTATCTTTCCTATTCCAAGCGACCTCTTAGACCTTCTGGTGAGACCCCAGAGGCAACTCCAGCTGGTCTCCTGTAAATCAGCTTGGGATTTCTTCAAGGAGAGCCGTCTGCATCTCTAGGTAAGGCACTGTTTGGCTTCCTCTGTTACTATTATTATCTTTTTCATTTCTCTCTCCTTCATCAGTTACATCCCCAGTTAAACTGAGTCTTGTATCACCATTTCCTGTCAAGCCAACAACCACAAACCCTCAATGAAGTCTTGCAACAACTAGCATCTCTTGGTTTGGGATTAGCTAGATGGCTCTGTTGATCTTCACTGGTCTTATTGAAGAGTCTGAGGTCAGCTGAGTATCAGGATACAGGTTAACTTCAACTGGAGGAACCCAGAAACTTGGGTCTCTGCCCCTCCTGTTTTTCATTCTCCAGAACTTTCACCCTTGGCAAGTTCTCATGGTGCAGAGAGCCAGAGAAACACTTGAGGCTCAGGTTTGGAACTGGCAGACTATCACTTCTGATTCATTCTAGTGATCAGAGCAAGGCCCCTGGCCAAGCCTAGTCAGAGTACGGGCAGATCACCCCACACACAGTTGGAGAGCATTGCAAAATTACAGAATGGCAAAGAAAAGCAGTCTCTTACTGCTATCTGCCCTATGCCTTTATGCACAACGCCAGGAGGTATTTTGGGTTTCTCTCAGGATTATGTTAAGTACGTAAATGCAAGTGTGTCTGTGGGAAGGTGCTGAGGAAAATGGGAAAAATCTCATTACTTTCACCCATGCACTTTTGACATCAACCATAGAGCATAAATCAATTCTGGCTGCTTCATTTAACCTTTGCATTTACAATAATACATTGGTAGATATTGATGTAGCAATGGCAAATAACCTGACATTCCAATTCTCCACATGTAGTGATTAAAGGAGCATTGAACAATCAGAGGCTCTCTTAAGCTCCAAAACTTTCCAAAGATGATGTAACTAGGTTCTGAGTCATGTTAAATTAAGCCATTGAATTCTTCTCCCCTTTATATCTGACCATCTTAATAAGAATAGTATGAGACCATGCTGTTTTCAGAACACTGTTGAGAGACACACAGTAAGTGGTTTGATATTTAGGCTCTTTTCTCTGACTTTGAGATGGCTAAGACACCTCGGATTTGAAAAATGTGTTCTGTAAAAAATAACAAAGAGGGCTTCCCTGGTGGTGCAGTGGTTGAGAGTCTGCCTGCCGATGCAGGGGACACGGGTTCGTGCCCCAGTCCGGGAAGATCCCACATGCCGCTGAGCGACTGGGCCCGTGAGCCATGGCCGCTGAGCCTGCACGTCCGGAGCCTGTGCTCCGCAACGGGAGAGGCCACAACAGTGAGAGGCCCGCATACCGCAAAAAAAAAACAAAACAAAAACCAAAAACAAAGATATAAAAACATGCACATGTGTATGTATATGCATATATACACATATATGTATTTATGTGTATGTGTTATACATATTATATGACATGTATATGATATGTATGTATAAAATAGTTTCATATTCATCTCCTGATATATCTGCTCAGAGTAGGACCTTGAAAATTGTTGACTGAATTCATCTTCTCTGACATTTATTCATTCGCTTATTTTTAACCAATAAATATTTGTTAAAATATTGAAGTCAGATGCCCATCGTCCAAAATATACAAGCTGCATAAATTATTGTAAACACCTTGACCTTTTTTTAATCTATAAAATAAATTTAATAAAAATACTTGAGAATGAAATACAATTATATAGGACATTGTTTAGCCCATTATCAGGTACAGAGTAAGTTTGCAAAAAAACAAAAGAAAAATGTCAGCATGCAGTAGGAGCTGCAGGATCATCAGTGGCAACGATACCTAAACAAAAATTGCACTGGGGGCTTCCCTGGTGGCGCAGTGGTTGAGAGTCCGCCTGCTGATGCAGGGGACACGGGTTCGTGCCTCGGTCCAGGAGGATTCCACATGCCGCGGAGCGGCTGGACCCGTGAGCCATGGCCGCTGAGCCTGCACGTCCGGAGCCCGTGCTCCGCAATGGGAGAGGCCACAGCAGTGAGAGGCCCGCGTACTGGTAAAAAAAAAAAAAAAAAATTGCACTGGAGCATAGTCAGTGTGATGCAAAGTATACAAATGCGTGTGTGTCCATGGGAAGGTGCTGGGGAGAATGGAGGTCAGAAGGAATTGAGTCTGAAGGGTGGATGCAGAGCGCACGAAGGGAGGACAGTGAATGGGTAGAAGAGAGCTTGTAAAGGGTATGCAGGACAAAGCACTCGACTAAAGGCAAGCACTGACATCTGAGCTAAAGTATGGGGACAGACATAGGCCTGAGGAGCCACAGATTAAACAAAGATCCATAGATTAAGCAAAACAGTGGGCATATAGAGTGACTAGCGGTAACCAGGGCAGCAAGAGTGTCATTGGGGCATATTTTTGAGGGTGCAAACTTAAACAGAAAGAAAGTCCAGTGTCAGATACAGACAGAATCAGACATCTATAGCATTGAGCACAGTGTGGAGGGGGGAGTCTTACATTCACATACAAACTACTGAGTTAATTTCTGTAATATTTAGTATACACTGCTATAAAATTCTGGGGTAAAAGTACTTTTCCTTCACTTCATAGATTCCCATAACATTCCCATAGTTATTTTCAGGATTCCTGAAAGTAAAATAACAACAAAAACAAAATAATCCCAAAGCGTTTTGTGCCTATTTCTGTGTTTAGTGATTTATTTCCTGTTACCCTCACAACAGCCATGGAGTTGGTTATCACCACAAATGAAGGAAGTGAGGCTCAGAAAGTAGATGTACATATGTAAGGTTATAGTGCTTAGTTAAGTCACAAACAAGGGGTTTGAGTAATCCTGGATTCACATGCCTCAGACTGCTTCCTTGAATTGCACAATGACTAGGGTCAGGGTAGGGACACCATGCAAAAGAAACAGTGACCAGCATCCTTGAGTTCAGAGACACTGTGCTCGAAGAACATGCTGGAAGGACCATAGGAGGATGGGAAGGCAGAAGAGAGCTTGTGAAAGGCAGATGGGAGAAAGTCTGAGAAAGTGAAAGTAATTTATCCAAGGTCACACATCCAGTACCTAAATACTTACTAAGCTTCATCAGTGCCAGGCTCAAGGAGGATGGGTGATGTCCCCAGTGTCTTCTTTGACATTGAAAGCCACGGATCCCTACAGGCTAACACAACTTTGGCAAACTGAAGGGAGCAGTGTATGTTCAGTTGAACAGTAAATTTTACAAATACGTAGTAAACAAAAATAAAGAGACAAGGATACTTATGTCTCTGGGAAGATGTAATTCTTAGCCATTTGAGTCTTCTATCCCTGTACTTCGTTGACATTTCCTTTTAATTATCCTTGGACACTTCCTAGAGGAGAAAGTCTTTAAGAAACGTACTTTCTTAAGCACACACTTCTCCAGAAGCAGCAGCCATTTTACTGGGAATTCTTGAACTGTGATATTTTTGTATGCAAAGCACCATACTTAGAGCCTTGGCGTGTAATATCTTTAAATTTCTTCCATGACCAGTTAAGAAGAAACCAGTATCACAGGGAATGACGTCCATCAAACTAACTGTTCTGTTGCCTTGTCTGAATATGGATGATTCAGAGAAGCCTCTATACAGTGTTATCTGCCTGGCTCTCTTATCCCCATAAAAATAGCTCAGGGTAATTGGCTGTTTATTGCATAACAGCTAACACCTAAATGTTTATCACACACTATCTCATTTAATACTCTCAATACCTCATGGAGCAAGTTTCTATTATTTTTATCCACATTGAACTGATACTGAAATTAAGGCTTAGAAAGTGAAAATAATTTATCCAAGATTGCTCAGCTAGTTTCAGAGGCAGGATTCCAAGCCGCCTTGTGACTCCTAAGCCTCCATCCTTTACAAAAAATTACATATCAAAAAGGAAATTTTTCAGGGCTGTGTCCTTCATTTTTCTGATCCTGCTTTTTATTCATGCCATCAGTTCTTTATCTTGCTACTTACTATGCCCTTTTCTCTCTTCCCACTTCTCTGGATTTTCTTCTTTAAAAACAAAAATTCCCAACTTTTAAAGTCAAGATCAGATTAGTCAACTAGGTGATAAAATGAGTGACAGATATCCTCATTTCCTTGCCTAAGTGCCACATCTTCCGTGAGGCCCTCCCAGATTACCACACTCATAGGTGATTTCTCCACTAACTGTCATAGACCTCTGCCCACTCTTATAGGACTCTTAATACAAGAATGCCATTTCTTTCATGAAAGCTATATTGTGAGCATCTGGAAGGCAGTAACAAGGTATGCCTCACATTGGTGGTAACATCAGTAGGACTGGAATCTGGGAAATTCTCTACTCAGTGAAGACAAGGCCAACCATAAATGCGGAACTCTTATTCAGGTAGCATGGGAAAGGTGAAGGAAAAGGCAGAACAATCCCAGCAGGGTGGGTGACTAGGAAGAGAAGCTGCAGTTTGGAAGGAGTAAAGCAGTGTAGAGACAGAGCAGTAGTGAGGAAGGGAACAGAGGTTGTTAGTGAAGCCAGAGGCCAGAGAGCAAGAACTGGCAGGTGGTCCACGTGCTCCATGGAGGGTGCCTGAGCAGAGATACAGATGGGAGTGGAGTCTATAGAAGAGAAGGATAGGATAGAGGGGTCTAAAGAAGAGAAAGAACAGAAAGGAATTGTAAGGATCCTAGGCACAAACACTGTCAGACTAAATGCAGTTTGGGAGTTTAATGCTGCGTGAAGCAGAGATAGACCCCAGTCTGAAGCCTTGCTCTATCACGTAAGAAATATGAGCTGTGGTCACCTAAGCCTCACCTGTGAAAACTTCCTCTACTTCACCTCCATTCTCCAGCGGGAACAGAATCCTAGGTGAGTTGAGGGCAAACTTGGGCTTCTCCAACTGTAAACTTACTCTTTTTCTTCCATGCCAGTCTGCAAACTTAAAGAACTTTCTAATTCTCTATTTAAAAAAAAAAAAAAATATATATATATATATATATATACTTGCAGACATGAAAATAGGTAAAGTGTACACAAAGGTCTTTAATGAAATGTTGTCCTTTGAAATGATGAAATGAAAGGATGAGCCGATAACGTGCTAATGGAATCACGTCTGCTCTAGATCATGTTTACTCACAAATACTTCTACTAGACTCTAAATTCAGAGACTAGCTCCTTAAAGGTAAATTCAGTGTTTGTTTCTGCTTCCTTTTCCATTGTTGTTTGCTTGATTTTTGTTTTGTTTTGATTTGTTTCTACCATTTGCAGCTTCTCTGCATGGTGTCTGGGGTGTCTGTCCTAAAGCAATAATAAAAATAATAGCTACCATTTAAGGCTTCTTTGCCATGCACCAGACTCTGCTGTAAGTGTTTTACCTGTGTTATGGCTTTTCATCCTCACAACCTCCCTATGAGGTTGATAGTATTGTTACACTGATTTACGGATGAAGGAACTGAGATGCACTGAGGAATAGAAGTAGGTATTTGTAGTAACTCTCATTAACAGATGAGAAAACCAAGGCACCAAGAGATCAAGTAATGGGCCCAAACCACATAGTGAGTGGTAGAGTTCAGATTCAAAGCCAGATATTCTCATTTCATGTATTTTTAAGGGCTTCCCCAAAATTGGCATTTCTGCATTTTATGATAATAAGTCTAAGAAAACATTGCCAGTCAAACTCTTTACGGGTAGACATGCCATCTTTCCTTGTGCCTAAATAAGATGAAACACTTAAAACATTTATTTGTGTGTGTGACTCTCTTTGAAAGATACCCCATCTCTTCCAATATTTGCTGACAAGACAAAAAGTGTTTTTGAGCTATTTGATTTTGTTAACCTTGGGTGCTTTTTGGAAGGAGAGCTTTGCTGTTAAAAACTAAGACTCAGTGCTAAGTGATGAATTTCTGTAATATACCCACAAACAAATAAATACTTGCAGTTAGCAAAGCCTTTTCATCTTACATCATCTTCATTGATTCTTGAGCCATATTGTGAGCTAGTCAAGGGAAGAATTATCGCTGGAGTTCAGACCTCATCTTTTCCACTTACTAAACGACATGGGGAAAATTGTTTAATTTCTGTGTGACTCAGAAGAATATGCACACTGGTGTTGGAAAAATTTGTTTCCTTTTGAGTTTTGCATCATTGATGAGACTTATTTGAGGAAATAAGTTCATGTTTATAACCAAAGATCAGTACAGACTTAGTCTGTAACTTCATACCACTTTCAGAACAGTGTAAAATTGAAAGATCTAATAGATGTTCATTGTGACAGCATTGTATTATTTAAAGATTTTTTATTAAGGTAAATCAATGAAGCTGTGTTAACACAGAAGGAAATTTTGTCATTTTATGTGTATCATTTAAAATGGGTTGTAATAAAAATAATAATTATGGACATAAAAAATTAACTTTCCTTTATATCTAAAGATAGCACTGCTGATTATTCCAGACAACTGAGATATTAATCTTTTGCACTTGTGAAAAGTGTCCAGGTATTTACTCCTTATCACACAACTAAAAGCATGTCAGCCTCCTGGAATAAGTCCATATAATTTAAGTTCAGAATTTAAGAATTAAGTCTTAATAAGCTTACCTTGCTATTCACTTTACTAATAAGGCATTCCTCTGCTTCCTGACCTGTTTATCTCAAATAATATTGCACAACTGTGAGACTTCCCAGCTTCCATCTCAGACATGGTGAGTTAATTAGAGGAAAAATTAACCTGCCTTAAAGTTCATGGTCGTTTTTTTAGAATTTAGCCAAGTGAGTTGTCCCCCGCTGGGATCTATGAGAGCATAGGTATACCTTTCTATCTGTTGAGGAAATGCACGACACCCATTACGTTTACAGAAGGATTAAAGGTCCCTTCACTTATCTTGCCTAGTTGGTCTGTCTTAAATGCTTTAAAGAGGATTTACTTGGGTAAGATATTTGCCCAAGACCACACTGAAAAGCAGCTTTTCTCTATATTTGGATTCCTTGCCTTGGCTGAAGGTTTTCGTTTATTACAACAGATTATTATTCTGGAAACACTCAATCCTAGTCCAGGGTCAGTAAACATTTTCAGTAAAGGACCGTGTATGAGTTTCCTGTTGCTGCTCACAAACAGCAGCAATAGGAAACTCACAAACTCAGCCGCAACTGTGACTCACAAACTTGGTGGCTTAATGTAACACCAATTTATTATCTTAGAGTTCTGGAGATCAGAAATCTGAAATCAGTTTCACTGGGCTTAAACCAAGCCATGAGGAGTCCTGCTTTACCTCTGGAGGCTCTGGGGGAGAATCCATTTCCCAGTTTCTAGGAGCAGCCTGCATTCTTTGGCTTATGGTCCCTTCCTTCATCTTCAAAGCTAGCAGTGTAGCATCTGTTTTCCTCTTTGACTTCTGCTCCCATCCTTACATCGTCTGACTCTGATCCTCTTATAAGGACCCTTGTTATCCTTAAACATACCTGCAAAGTCTCTCTTGCCATGCAAGGTAACATAATCACAAGTTCTGGAAATTGGGACATGGACATCTTTGAGGGGCCATTATTCTGCTTACCGTAGGCCAGATAGTAAATATTTTAGATTTTGCAGGTCAGACAGTTTCTGTGGCAACTACTCAACTCAGCCATGGGTAATTTGTAAACAAATGGGCATGGCTGTGTTCCAGTAAAACTTTATTTACAAAAAGAGGCAATGGTCAGGATTTGGCTCATGGGCTATAGTTTGAAAGCCCCTGGCCTAGACGCATAGCATCTTATATGGATGTTCCTAAAAGATATTTCTGATAATGTTTTAATAAGTAAATACACAGATTGATCCATCAATCAGTCAATCAAGGATTGGGAGGAAGTTCTTACAGATTTTTGTGTTTGGTGTTCTAAGGAAAAACTCCTATATAATAGGAATTTTATCCACTTATTTTTTAATAGCTCTAAATCCTGACCTCAGTATGAGATTAACTCTCACTCTATAAGCCCTTTCTCTTGCCATAGACCCTATATAAATGCATTCATGCAAATGGAGCCCAGAGAATCACTATTGACTTCATTTTTACTCTCCATAAGATATAGAGCCATTTTGAAAATATAAATGCCTATTGATATAAGACCAGTTGTGCATTTTTCAAAAGTCATGAAAGAAGAAATAGGTAAGAAGAAATTATGAAATTGATATTAACAAGTTTGCTATGCTTTTATCTCCCAAACTCTGAAGGCTAAAAGAGTTTGGAACACAGAGCACAGATAGCATGGAAGAAATGTTTGCAGCCCATCTTCTTACCTCCTAGTAACCAAATGAAGCCTCAGTGTTTCAAGTAAAGTATATCAACTCTGTCACCTGTACTAATCATCTTTTGATCCTTGCCATGTGAATAGATTCATGATCTGACATTTGCTATTCTAGTCACAATAGCTCTTGTCGCAGCGATTCAATTTTCAGTGTCTCATGAATTTAATACTGCTCTATTATCAGAAGACTTGTAATAACTTATACTGCTAAACCTTTTCCAAATTTCCTGTTCATCTTAACCTTTCCACCCTTCCATCTGGGTGTACAGGATGGCCTGTGAAAAGAAAGTTTTATCCAACATACTTTCATCAAGCATCACTATGTGCTAGAGTTACAGTGTGACCAGGACTCAAGATCTCAAGTGTGTCAGAGAGCTGACAGCTTCAGCTGGGTTTAGACAGAAAAATAGGAAGCAAAAGCAATGTACGTGCATGTAATCTGAGCCCTTTGAGGGGCTGTCCCAGTAGACAAGGTTATTATCTGCTTTCCCCTTGAATCTCCAAAGCTGTTTTTAGTCATGGTAGCAACCCTCTAACACCAGAATCAAACTCCCCATCTCTTACTCTTTCAAAACTGGTGTTTCTTTGGGTAAACTGCCAAGTTTCAGCATCTAACTTGAGAGACATACCACCTCTCAGCAATTTTCAGGCAACTAAGATCTACCTTGAGCCCAGTGAATATGTACAAAATTCTCAGACTTGGGTGGCCAACATCTTTAGCTTTCCTCTGTGCTAGAACATGCCCCATCAGGCAGATACTGCAAAGAGAACTGTGGAACTTAATTTCCAGGAATAAATGGGGGGGGGGACGAATTATCTCATGTATCTAGAAGCTAAATTATGTTCTCAATCCATGAAGTAATCCATTTGTCTCCCCACAGAACTGATCCAGAAAGATTAAACCCAGAAACTTAATTTTATACCTTGTCTAGTTCAGTGTCACTTTAGCTCAAGAACGCTTTAAATATATATGTGTGTGTATAATTCTTCAGTTAGAGAACAGATTTGAAATCAGCATTGACATCTAATTATTACTGTTTTATCTTGGCTAGATATCAAAAAGGAAGTATGAATTCACATAGATTAGAAGTTTGGTAATGAAACTTTTCTAAAGACTTTACAATGCAATTTTAAGATTGTTTTTTCCATAAATACAGTAGCCCAGAAGAGCTTTCAATAAGAATAGTAGAAAAGACTTCCCTCCTTCACCCCCTTCCCCCATTCCTTCCTTCCTTCCTTCTTTCTTTTAACGTATTCTTATTGATTGCCTACTATGTACCAACCCTTACTAATAATTCAAAATAAAATTAACACCATCGAACATTTTACAATTGCTTGTGTTCCTTATTAAAAATGAAAGTCAGAAAAAAGCACCTAAAATTTAAAATGAAGCCTAAAATATCTATTAAAATGATACCACTGTGGATTGTTGTGCATTTCCTTGTTCTTGCATAACTGACTCTGATGCTGTTAAAAGAGCAATCACGGAGCAGATGTACTTAAACCTTCTCAGCACTTGATTGAACGTGACACACTTTCGTGAGAGTACGCATAATTTTTTGTGAACAGACTTGTTCAGGGATGACTTTAAAAATAAAGTGCAGGGTAACAAACTTGCAAATTGGAAACATCTTTTAAAATGTTTAAATATAGGTGCAGAAGTGACAGGAGCCATTTTATTATAAAGTCTGACATGTGCTCAAATACAATTACCTCACAAAATTAGCACATTGGTGGTTTCCATTATTTAAAAATTTGGCATTAAATATAATTGATTATATCCATAGATTTGCAGTACATTTTCATACTGAATATTATAAATAAAATAACTTTCTGTCATTTTTTGATATATCTAGGATGATCAACTATCTTGGTTTGCCTGGGACTGCGGGGTAGGGGGTGTTCCAGGGACATGGAACTTTTAGTGATAAACCTGGGAAGTTCTGGACGAAACAGGACAAGTTGGTAACTCTAGTTATACCACTGAACCATGTTTTAGAAATCACTGTGCTAAGTTCTGCATCCTTAGTAAGGCTATAATTAATTACAACAACTTCACTTCATCCCCTGGGTTCCAGTTCTGGCTGTGCATTATAATTATCTTGGGAGGGTTTTTAAAGTATTGATGTTCAAGCTCACCCAAGAGCAATTACATTAGAGTCAATACATTTTGAAAGCTCCCAGGTGATTCTAACGTGTAGCAGAGCTAACAACAACCTGTTCCTGGGTCCTCCGAATGCCAGTCCACAGCGTCAGGAAGAAAAACAGCAAAATGAAGACATAATCCCTGCCCAGGGCTGATTGGACCTAATCCTACTGGGCCCTTTCCATGAACTTGCCCAGTGGTAGTGGGAGGCAGGCCCTAGTTTTCTCTCTAAAGCTTGCTACTCTCCTCCTCTCCAACTCCTCGCCATGTAGGAATCTTCTGTGTCAATATGAGATCTGAATTCTGTAAACTATTCTATAAACTGAGAATTCAAGATTTGAGATCTTAAGGATTAAAAGAAATAGACTAAACATTTTCAGAGAACAAAGACTGTGACTTATTTAACTCTATAACTTGTAGTGCCATGCGAAGAATATTCAATTTGTCAATCATAGAATTCTTCCTTTAATGAAAGAAATGAAGGGCTTCACCCAAAGATTTCATTTCTTTAACTAACAGTCATCAAATATGTTTCACGTGCCATTTGGTCCAGCCTTCGTGGGAGGCACAGACTTAGAGGGAATATTAAAATTATAATCAGACAATGATTTTAATGTGACAAATACTCTAATCTGTCAGAGTAGCTCTTTCTTGATTATCATCAAATTTTATATTACATAAATTATGTAACAGACACTTGTATATAAATTTATTTACCCTTGTTACAAACTCATGACTTAGGTAATATTGCACTCACCCTCAGTTGACAGTTGAGGGAAGTGGGAGCATAAAGAAGTTAATTAAATTGCCAAAGCCACAAAGCTAGTAAGTAGAAGGACTGAGTGTCATACGGAGGCAACCTTTCTCTGGAGCCCATGCCCTTAATCCCTCCTTTATACCACCTCCTGTCAGAATGGAAGTTGGCAGAAACCCGCTTTGGAAGTGACTTTATGGCTTTACATAAGGGAAGGGAGTGTGAGATTCCAGTTTTCACATACTCTACTCCACCAGGTTTAAAGTTTCTCCCTGGTGAGTAGGATTAGGGGGTATGAGCCCAGACTTGGCGCCCATGCAATACACTTTTTGTATGATCTCCTCTGTCATTAGATTCAAAAAATCATAGTTTGGTGATTGGCAAAGGACTCTTGAACATGATATAACCCCAACTGCATATGTAGATGAGAAAACAGAATTTTAAGTGAATCCGGAAATAACTCAGAAAATACAGCTAAATACTATGAACCCTGAAAAAGAGAATAAAGAAGAGGGAGAGAAGAGAAGAGGAAATAGAGAGGCAGAGAGTTATAGCTGTGGAAGAAATAGTCCAACGTGTCTTGATGGGATTAACTCAGTAAGAGTTGCATCTCATGCCCCTCTGTCAAGGGCTCCTGGGAAAGTAAGAGCACCCACAGGGATGTTTCATGTATGATTCTAGCCCACCTGTTACCAGCAGGTGACCATGAAACTTGTACCCTGTTTTTCCTGTCTTTTTCTAGCTTGTGCATCTGCTTTTTGTAAATCCTTTTAGAAAGTGAAGTTTACTGCCGCTCTGTCCCTTTAAAAAAGTCAATGTGCATGCCACAGTTTCTGTCTTTAGAGTTACCAAAAATGTTGAGTGTCAGCAGAGGGTTGAGTCCCATTCAGATGTAGTGAGAAGGATCTTCTTCCTGATTCTGACATACTTTGTCTCTTGGGACAGAGTCAGATCTGAATGTGCCCCCAAAACATTCATATCTTTGCTAAAAATTGCTTCCGTTAGATTTTGCCTCTGCGTTCTCTTTCTCCATTGGGATCCAAAAACCAGCCCAAGGTACCTGGCAAGTATCCAACTCTTTCTTCCAATTAAACTTCTCTTTTATTTCCCCAGTCATAGAAAAAAAAATGCATATGAAGAGATTTCTAGAAATTTGTTTGGAGTCTGGATGGAAATAGGATAGGAGTAGAGGGAGTTTATACTAATGAGAGAGAAAGAGGGTGCCAGTACAAAATAGCTTGTTATAAAAGTATAGAAGTAGCAACATTAGAGAAGAGATAAATCAGGAATTTTGTTGATTTTCAGGTAGACATATAGGGACGTTTGTGGAAGTTAGTGTGACATAATACTGTGTTTCTTACATTTTCAAGTTATTCCAATTTCTTCTTATTTCTTCACCAAAACTCCATGAGATAGGCATAAAAAAGGTAATATTGTCCCCCTAATACAAATGAGAAATTTAGATCCATTTGCTAGTCATCTCATTTAAGGTCCCTTGGTAAATACATAGCAGATCTTGTATTAAAGAGTGCCCAATCTTTCTGAATATTGAACTGGAAATGCCAGAAAGTTAATATTTTCTATTGCAGTGTCAGCCAGCAAATTGCAGTGCTCACTATCTAAAGCACTGAAACTCAGGCAGAATGTTGCTGATAATTTATAAGAATTCTTTCTTAAAAGACTCTGGACAGAATGTTAGCCAGCAAATAAGTACAAGAATCAACTTTAGTCTCCAGGAATGAAATGAGGAAGTCAGAGGGCTATTGAGTTTGCTGAATTTTCACAATGGATCAGTAGAAAGTTATTTGTTCCAGGCATCCCAGTCACTTGCACTACCCTCGGATATGTAATGTTCCATGGCTCTTAGTTCAAGAGCTCTCAGCTTCACTTTCTCATCTACAATCTGGCCCTTTGTGAGTGAAGCACATAGGAATATAATGAAAGCCAAAAAGGCCAGTTGGCTTCAGGGCTGTGTCAATATAACCTCAGATTTTAATTTGGAGAAGACTCCATCGAAGCCCGTGAATGAGAATTGCACAATGTTCATATGGAACTTGACTCACTGGACAAAGCAATTTGTCTCCCATGTGTATTTTTCTATAGTGAAGCAGAGGCGTTAATCAAAATTTTGTAAAGAGAGTCACAATAAAATGAAGAGCTTCCTGGGTTTTAGAGCTCTTTCTACTACTTTGAATACATGTCAGAATTTGCTAAAGCAAAGGAGAATCTTTGTTGAATTATAGTCGTCAATTTCCAATGTGTTTTAAGACACTTTTTGGAAACAGAAAGAACATTCCGTAAGCTTAAGCAGACTCCATATATCTCAAAACGGAGTCTTTGCCCATCAAGCCAGATTCCTAACTCTCTACACTAGTTTTAGATTATAATTTTGGGCAAAGAGATTATAATTAAAAGAAGAGGTATTTATTTCCCATTTTAAATCTTCGAAAGGGTACATTTCCCCCCACCCCCCGCCCCCATGGTGAGGAAAATAATGCAACATCATTAGAACTTTTTTTTTTTTTTTTTTTGCGGTACACGGGCCTCTCACTGTTGTGGCCTCTCCCGTTGCGGAGCACAGGCTCCGGATGCGCAGGCTCAGCGGCCATGGCTCACGGGCGCAGCCGCTCCGCGGCACGTGGTATCTTCCCGGACTGGGGCATGAACCCGTGTCCCCTGCATGGGCAGGCGGACGCTCAACCACTGCGCCACCAGGGAAGCCCCATTAGAACATTTTGAAGAAAGAAAACTCTAAGGAAGAAAATGAAAATCATCTCTTCTGTTTCCTCCTAGAAAAAGCATTTAAAGTATTTTGTTCCAGTTTCTCATTAGATCTCTCCACAATACATTCATATATACCATATTATAAGTCTACTCCCTGTTTATAAATATTGAATCTCTCATAAGTCAGTTTCTATATCAGTGATAGTCTTCAAAGCATCACCTCACAGTATTTGTAATATGGATGTAACATAAATTAAAACCTGAAGGTGGACTTCCCTGGTGGTCCAGTGGTTAAGACTTCACCTTCCAATGCAGGGAGTGTGGGTTCAATTCCTGGTCAGGGAGCTACGATCCCCCATGCCCTGTGGCCAACAAAACAAAACATGAAACAGAAGCAATGTTGTAACAAATTCAATAAAGACTTTAAAAATGGTCCACATTAAAAAAAAAAAAAATCTTAAAAAAACCCCCCAAAACCTGAAGGTAACACAGCTTTTAATATCACTTTACTTGGAATTGTTTCACCTCTTCCACATAGCCTTTGTTCTGTAAGAAGAGTGGGCTAAAAGTTTCCCTTTCCAGAAGGAAATAATAAAGATCAGAGAGGAAAAAAAAAAAAGAGACCAAAAACAAACAAAAACAATAGGAAAGATCAATGAAACCAACAGCTGGTTTTTGAAAAGATAAACAAAATGCATACATCTTTAGATAGCCTCATTATGAAAAAAAGAAAGAGGACCCAAATAAACAAAATAGGAAATGAAAGAGGAGAAATTACAATTGATAACCACAGAGATACCAACAATCATAAGAGAATGAACAGTTATATGCCAACAAATTGGACATTAGAAAAAATAGATAAATTCCTAGAAACATACAGTCTTCCAAGACTGAATCAGGAAGAAATAGATAATCTGAACAGAGTGATTACTGGTATTGAAATTGAATCAGTAACCAAAAAACTTCCAACAAACCAAAGTCCAGGACCAGATGGATCCACAGGGGAATTCTAACAAACATATAAAGAGTTAATGTATATTGTTTTCAAACTATTCCAAAAAAATTGAAGAGGACAGAACACTCCAAAATTTATTTTATGAGGCCACTGTTACCCTGATACCAAATCCAAAGACACTACAAAAAAAAAAAAATTACAGGCCAATGTCCCTAATGAATATAGATACAAGTCTTCAGCAAAATATTAGCAAACCTAATTCAACTATATATATATATATATATATATATATATATATATGTAAAGAATCACACACCATGATCAAGAGGGATTTATTCCAGCTATGAAAGTATAGTTCAGTATCTGCAAAACAATTAATGTAATATACCACATTAATAAAATGAAGGATAAAAATCAAATGATCGTCATGCAGAAAAAGTATTTAACAAAATTCAACACGTATTCACAATAAAAACTCTCAACAGAGTTGGTATAGAGGGAACATGTCTCAACATAATGAAAGGCATTTATAACAAACCCACAGCTAACATCACACTCAGTGCTGAAAAACTGAAAGCTTTTCCTCTAAAATCAGGGACAAGGCAAGGATGTTCACTCCTGCCATTTCTATTTAACATCATATTGGAAGTCTTAGCGACAGCAATCAAAGAAGAAAAAGAAATAAAATGCATCCCAATTGGAAGAGAAGAATTAAAATTCTCACTATTTGCAGCTGATATGATAATATATATACATATATATGAAACCTAAAGTCTCAACAAAAAACTCTTAGAACTAAGAAATGAATTCAGTAAGGTTTCAGAATGCAAGGTTAATATTCAGAAAACTGTTCCTTTTCTATACACTAATAATGAACTATCAGAAAGAGAAACCAAGAAAGCAGTCCTATTTAAAATCACATCTAGGGGCTTCCCTGGTGGCGCAGTGGTTGAGAGTCCGCCTGCCGATGCAGGGGACACGGGTTCACGCCCCGGTCCGAGAAGATCCCACATGCCTTGGAGAGGCTAGGCCCGAGAACCATGGCTGCTGAGCCTGCGCATCCAGAGCCTGTGCTCTGCAACGGGAGAGGCCACAACAGTAAGAGGCCCGCATACCACAAAAAAAAATAAAAATAAAAAATAAATAAAATAAAATCACATCTAGAAGAATAAAATACCTAGGAGTAAATTTAACCAAGGAGGTGAAAACCTATATTCTGAAAACTAGGACAGTGATGAAGGAAATTGAGGATGATACAAATAAATGGAAAGATATCCCATGTTCATGGATTAGAAGAATTAATATTGTTAAAATGTTGATACTACCCAAAGCAATATACAGATTTAATGCAATTCTTATCAAAATACCCATGACATTTTTCACAGAACTATAGCAAATAATCTTAAAATTTGTGTGGAATCACAAAAAAACCCAGATAGCCAAAGCAATCTTGAGAAAAAAGAACAAACCTGCAAATATCATGCTCCCTGACTTCAGACTATACTACAAAACTATAGACATCAAAACAATAATGTACTGGCACAAAATCAGACATGTAGATCAATGGAACAGAATAAAGAGCCTAGAAATAAACCCACACACCTATGGTCAATTAACATATGACAAATAAGGCAAAAATATATAATAGAGAAAGGACAGTCTCTTCAGTAAATGATACTGGGAAAAATTGATAGCTAAATGTAAAAAAATGAAATTAGAACGTTTTCTCACACCATAAAAACTAAGCTTAAAATGGATTTAAAAACTAAATGTAATACTGGAAACCATAAAACTCCTAGAAGAAAACATAGGTAGTATACTCTTTGACTTAAGACTTAGCAATATTTTTTTGATCTGTCTCCTCAGGCAAGGGAAATAAAAGCAAATTAAACAAATTGCACCTGATTAAACTTAAAAGCTTTTACACAGTGAAGGAAACAATCAACAAAACCAAAAGACAACCTACTGAATGGGATAAGATATTTGCAAATGATATGTCTAATAAGGGGTTAATATCCAAAATATTAAAAGCTCATACCACTCAATATAGAAAAAAAAAGATTAAAAATTGGGAAGAAGACCTGAATAGATATTTTGCCGAAGAAGACATACAGATGACCAATAGCCACATGAAAAGATGCTCAACATCACTAATCATCAGGGAAACGCAGGTCAAAGCCATTATGAGATATCACCTTACAACTGTCAGAATGGCTATCATCAAAAAGACAACAAATAATAAATTTTGGTGAGGATGTGGAGAAAAGGAAACCCTCATCCACTGTTGATGGGAATGTAAATTGGTAGAGCCACTATGAAAAACAATATGGAGCTTTCTCAAAAAATTAAAAATAGTACTACCAATTACACTCCTGGGTATTTACCCAAAGAAAACAAAACTACTAATATGAAAAAATATGTGTACCCCATTGTTCACAGCAGCATTATTTACAATAGTCAAGTTATTGAAGCAACCTAAGTGTCCATCAGCAGACATATGGATAATAAAAGATGTGTCATATATATACAGTGCAATACTAGCCATACAAAAGGGATTAAATTTTGCCATTTGCAACAACGTGGATGGACCAAGAGGGTATTATGCTTACTGAGGTAAGTCAGAGAAAGGCAAATACTGTATGCTGTCACTTATATGTGAAATCTAAAACAATAAAACAAATGAGTGAATATAACAAGACAGAAACAGTCTACGGAGAACAAGCTAGTGGCTACCAGTGGGGAGAGTGGTGGGAGAAGGGGCAAGATAAAGAAAGGGAATTCAGAGATATAAAATAAATAAGATACAAGGATGTAATGTAGAGCACAGGGAATATAATTAATATTTTATATTAACATTGAATGGGGTATAATCTATAAAAATATCAAACCACTATGTTGTACACCTGAAACTAATATAACATTGTAAATCAACTATCCTTCAATTTAAAAAAGTCTCACCTTCTAGAATGGTGTCGGGTGTGAAAGGTAGGCAAAAATATGATCCCTATGTTGTTCCCAAGGTTCTCTGGCCCAGTCTCTGGGGATCAAGCTGAGGAAATGGTCACAAATTAAGCAGAATTTCTGGAATTTCTGCTGTTGTCTAAGAACCCCCAGCCAGTCAATACCCCAGGTCATCTCCAATGATATTTGCTGGGGAAAAAAATTGCAAATGTTGGTGCCAAGCCACAGCCAACATTTGAATCCAGGAGGGACGATCCAGAACTACTCACCTGCTGTCTCTCTGGAAACGCTCTATTATTGCATCAACCACACGTTCCTGTATTTTCATGATTAAATTATTTGGGCTATTTTGTTACATTGAGACAGGGTTCGCCATACTTGAAATAGCCTCAATTTAATCACAAATTAGGCCTTTAAAAAGTGATCCTGTAGTATTAACATCCTTACAATACCAGTCATCCAAGTGCTACTAAAAAAATAAGAGCGCTCTCCAGATGGAAAAATGCCTGTACGTGTTGGCTACTGTGATTGGAATCATGCTTCTGCCTCAGACCTAATTTTTAGTTTCAAGATGATACTATAGAACCAAAATAATGGTAGCTTTTCAATTTACTCATTTATATTAAATTCCAGAATTATGGAACAAATTGATTATAAGACACTCTTTGATTGTATAGTATCTTGCCTGTATTCCAAGATTTTTATTTTGGCATTTTATTCCAAAATGTGTAAATCAACTCTTATTTCTTGTGCTTTGAAGATGTTAACTTTACCTAAATTTACGTATAGATATGGTTGGTGCCAAGAGGATCCTATGCATAGTAGAAAAGTTTTAAATGATTGCTAGAACAAAAGCAGGAAGAAAGAAAAGGCCTTTGCAGTGGGTGCCCTGACAGGCTTTGCTGCAATATTGCCCTAATGTTGTGTGGACAGAGAGCAGAAAAGTTTCTAGTTTCTCATCTGTGTTATTAGACTTGCTTATAATTAATGTCTAACTGTTTTGGGGTAGATCTGTGATTTTTCCTTAAGTGAATTCCTAAGACTCTTGATCACACTGGACTTAAGAATTATATAAGGTGCAGTAGCATGCAGTTTTTCTCTATGACATAATGAAATAAGATAGAAAATATGAGAACGTTTGTTTAAAAGTATTAAAATTATGTGTTATCCTAGGGTTAGCCTTGATTGCTACTCTAGAACAGGGAAGAATGGTATTGAAAGGACCAAGAATGCTCAAAGGTTGTTGATTGCACCTGGACAATTTGGAAGGTTCCTGCTGTCTATGCCAGATTTCCCAAGCTGGTTGGGAAGGTAAATTCCTTGCTGGTTTAGCCATTGGTTCATTTTTATCTAATGGACATCAGTTAAGTATTTACTGTATCCAGTAGCATGGGCAGGATGTTGAAAGCATGAAAGTAGATTTGTCAATCATTGTGATGTTTTTCTGAAATGTAAAATCTATTGGGGAAAATAGGTATATGAAATTACACACAGCATTGCATCTTCATTAGGGTGACAAGACCAATTGTAATGCAATATATTCAGAGGTCCAGAGAAGGTGAGGATTGGTATGAGTTAGAAGAATCAAGGAGGCCTTTATTAAAGAGATGGGGTTAAAGTTTGGAACTGAGGGGTAGGTGGTACATGTCTTTGTCACTGCCCACCTTGTAAAAGTCAGGAAAGGGGAAAAAAGCCTTGGTAATAAATTATAAAACTATTACTATACAGCAATTGGCCTCGAGGATATGCAGACCAGACAATTTGTTTTTCCATACTTCCCTTACCTTATTTCCATAAGAGTTTATATCTTCTAAATAGGATCCCTCTCTGGAGAGCTTTCTAATAAACTGTGTCATAAAAGTAAGATAGTGTCTCAAGTCTAAAACAAAAATCCTTACACCTTAAAGAAGAAACAACCTAGAAAAATTTTATTTTATAAAGACCTCCTCATTAGTACCTTTGCATGCTTATTAGTACTATTTTATGCAGAGAACTCTATTTACCCTGTTTTTAAGGAGTTGATTTTGCAACTGTGTAGGGGTAAAAGCATCTGAGATATACAGACACAGGCAAAGCAAAAGCATGCATGCCTCATGCACATGTATGTGTGTGCTCATGTGTTTGTGGCCGGGGGTAGAAAGTAAGAGGTGTATACTAGGGACAGAGGAGTTATGCAGAGATGCCTTGAATAAACTATTGACTTGCAAATACAGGAAGACCTCTGCCCATCTACTTTGCTTCACCCTAATCATAGATGCATCCAGTGGGCTTCATGTTTGGCCAGGCTCAATATATTATTTACATAATTTACATTGCTGAAAGGCTACCCCTCCAATACAAGGATACCTTAACTCTAGGAAAGGAGAAGATGCCACGATTAAAAGGTGAGAGAGCTCAGAGGGAACATGCGTGGCCAAAAGAGAAAAGTATTAGAACCTTTAAGTCAGCCTCTGTTTTAGAGTAAATAGTAATATGAAATAGAAGGGGGGAAGGAAAACTGTTTCAAAGCCAGTCTACATGCTTCCAAGTCCCCAAAGTAAATGTTGAAAATGTTTTCTCTGTGGAGACATCTTGTGGTCTAAAGAGACTGGCCTTTGGTGGCACAAAGGCTTGGGTACAATCCCTCTTCTTTGACTTCTTAGCTGTTCTATCTGTGTATGTTTCTTTGGCATTTGGATTGCTAATTTCACCATTCTTAAAGAATAGTAATGTCTACCTTATAATAACATTGAAAGGGTGAAGAGAATGGCATGTAAGATTTGGGCATTATATGCATGCCACATACGAATTAAATGAACATTAACTAATTTTTCTCAGCAAGTCATGCTAAAAAAATAATAATCTAACACTGCCTGTATGAACTCATTTAACTCTTAAACCGAATCAGGAAGTAGTTACTTTTATGCCCATTTCACAGATTAGAAAATTGAGGCATAGAGAAATTAAATATCTTTCCCAGGGCTATAGAAGCAGCAGTTAATTAATTAATTAGTTAATTCTGAGCCAGAATTAACTCTGAGGCAGTCTGCCTACAGAAACTAAACTTCCAGGCACTGTGCTCTACTCAATAAAATGTGACTATCAGTAGGTAGTGTTATCACTACTACTTCTGTCTTCTTGTCCTACTGGGATATTGTCACATCTGATCCTCTTCTTAATTTTACCTTTAAAAAACCCCTTCATTTAGCACTTTCTTTTAGGATTAATATCGTTTAATGATTATTTGTTTATAAACGATTCTCTTACAGTAGAACTTGTTGCATGCTATTATGAATATCGTCCAAATTCTCCAGAGATTTAAGATACAAGTTAAAATATTTAAATGTCAACGTATTAATTTTTCTATAACTCTAGGCAGCAGAATGGCTATATGTACAATTTACGTACATAATAAAATCTGTGTAAACACATGCTAGTGACCTACTCTCCGCCAAGCCTGTCTTGTCTTGTTTTGTAACACAAGCCCTACACTACCTTTTTTGCATCAGGAAAAAATGGTTTCTTCATTTCATTCCCCTGGTTTCCTCCTCCCTGTCACATTGAACTAACAAACACAGTAGAATGAATTTCATATCACACAACTTGTGCTTCAGTATTGAACCCAGTTGTCTCATCCTAGGCAATATGTCTCAATATAGAACCATTTCCTTATCTGGGAAGAGTTTTGGAAAACAAGTCTTCCTTCTTTTTTGTAGCTTTTTATTTGAGAGCTTAGCAGAAATAGTATAAAACAATTCACTGTCAAATTTTCCAGAAAACTCAATGCACAGCTTACCTCCCTGTCTCTACCCTCCAGATTTTATTATATATGACAATGGCCTTATTTCTATGAAGAACAGTGCTACATTATTTCCATTACTTTCTCTACATTGCAGCTAATGTTTCACCTTAGTGGAAGGATACTGGTTACTAAGACCCTATCTGGGCTCATCCTGTACTGAGTCATGCACTTATTCATCAAAAATATTACACAGCCTTTAAAAAGAATGTGATAGTTTTATATATTCTGACATGAAAGGATGCTCAAGATATATTAAGTTTTTTTTAAAAAAGCAAATTGCAAAACAATATATTTAGCAGGCTCTGATATTTTTGTTTTCCAAAAAAAAAAAAAAAAAGTAAAATGATCCCATGTGTATGTGTGTATATAGAAAAAATCTGGAAAGATGTATTCCAAAGTGTTAACAATTACCTACCTCTGAGAAGTAAACTTACTTGGGTGTGAGGGCAGTGAGGGACAAGATGAAGCATTCTTTCTTACTCATATACTTTTGTATTGTTTAGTTTCATATAGCTTTTTTGGTAATGTTCAGTTTTGTACTATATAGTATTATTATAGTAATTAGAAATATACAATTTATATCATATCTGTTATTATAGGATTCCATGTATACGCAAAGACCAGTGGGACAGTTCTGAATTTGATGATACTGTAATCTAACAGATGGGATAAGACAAGTAGAAACAATCATTATAATACAAAGAGACAAAAGTAATTAGTTCCAGAAGAAAAGTGCACATATATCTGAGATTAGGAGAAAATCACTGGACATATTGAGGAGATAGAAACAGATAAGTGGTATTTGATTGGGAAAGGAAGGGTTTTAGCAGGCTGAGGTATTTAACTGTCTTTTCTCTTTTTTGTTGCCAGTGTGGAGAATATGTTATGTGCTCAATAAATGAAGATTGTAGGAAAGAGAAAGATGGAAGGAATATGAAGTATAATGAAATAATCACCTGGTCATAGAAATTTAGAGCTGGGAAGAATATAAAGATTTATCTCATTTCGTGCTTTAGTGCTCTTCAGAAGAATGTTATGATTCCATCATGGTGCCCCATTGTGTATAGGATCTTAGCATATGATTTTTTTTTCTTGTTTTAATTCAAGAACATTCACCTTTTCACTTAAAGGAATCACTTTATGGCTTTTTTTTTTTTTTTTTTGACATATCCAAATTGCCAGCCTCACTACTCCTGTGCTTTGGGGACATTTTTAAATAAAATAAGGATTGCTTGAACACAAGCTCTGCAATACTCTGATAGTAGATCTGATAACTGAGAAGGCTACTAAGTGGCCAACGGGCAGGAAACACTGAACAAAGAGATGATTCACGTCTCAGGCAGGACAGAGCTGGACTGTGCGAGATTTTATCACGCTACTCAGGATGGCATGTAATTTAAAACTCATGAATTGTTTATTTTTGAATTTTTTTCATTTAATATTTTTGGACCATGGTTGAACTTGGGTAACTGAAACCACAAGAAGCAAAACCGGTAGAATTGGTGAGGGGGCAGGTGGGGGGGTGGTTAGTGTATACTCATTGTTCCTCTCTTCCTTGAAGATGTTGAATTTCTGAAGGCCACAGCCAATTCATTTTAATAGCAAAGGTTGTCTTGAAAGGATTTCTGAAAGAATTTATAGTCACCTTCATGCCTGTGATTGGTACCTGTTCCATGAGTTTTTAAATTGGGGTCATAGAAACTCTAACACATACTGTGTATTAAGCGGTAAGATTGTGTTCCACTGCTTATAATTTTTATGGGTTTACATAGTCGATTTAAAGGTTATCTTGCTTTAATTCCTGTGGTAAATTAGCCAGAATTTGGTATCAAATTGGAAGAAAAATAGGTGTTTCACTAGCTGATTTGGTAGAGTATGGCCAGTGGGAGAGACGGCCAAGATGAATGTCATGGAGGAGAGCATGGCTCTTCCAACAGACAAAATGAGCATTGATGCCCAGTTCAACTTGCATATGAACATTGAGGATATACAAGCTGAGATGAATAGGAACAATGTAGAAGTCTACATTGTGAAATGTGCCATCTCTTTTATTGGCGAGCATTAGTCAAAAGTCAAGTTAAATGTTACATTAAATGTTAATATATGGGCCAAGATTACTAAGAACAGAAGATTGGTCTTGACTTACGCTTCAAAACTATCCACAAAGATCTTTTCTGGAGCATAATTTCAGGGGAAAAAAAAATGATCAAGCGATTGTATCAAACCTATCAGATGTTTACAGAATCATCCAAGGACTGAGAGCTAACTGCTAAGCTTTCCAGAGGGGCAGGGGAAGGGCAAGCACCTCAAGAACCTATGTCACTCCCCAGGCAGAGAGCTTTTGGGAGACAGAGGTTCTAGCTAAATTGTCCAAAGTGGGCTATTGTTAATAGAATGAACAGGCTTCAAGTTATTTCAGCCCATGGGTTTCTTAATGCCAGAGGCAATTTCTTTGTCTCCTTTCCAATGAAGGTGGGAAAATAATGGATCTGTGTTCTGCAAGTCTTGCAAATTTATAAGTTTCGGTATTGAAAGTGAACTGCCTCAGAGGGGCGGTCATTAAAATTATTCTTGAAAATAAAAGTCTCACAACTGATAGATGAAGATAAAATACCTTCTCTTCAAATTATATGATCCAAGTGTATTGCTGAGGCATCTGTGAATACTAAATAATTGTAAGTTTTTTATGACAAATATTAATGATAAAGGCTTAAACTCTTCCCCAGCTATTAATATCATATTCCCTTGTTTGCTGATAATCTGTTGATTTGGAGAATGATTCTTTTTTTTCTTAACATCTTTATTGGAGTATAATTGCTTTACAATGATGTGTTAGTTTCTGCTTTATAACATAGTGAATCAGCTATACATTTACATATGTCCCCATATCTCCTCCCTCTTGCATCTCCCTCCCGCCCTCCCTATGCCACCTCTCTAGGTGGTCACAAAGCACCAAGCTGATCTCCCTGTGCTATGCGGCTGCTTCCCACTAGCTATCTATTCACATTTGGTAGTATATATAAGTCCATGCCACTCTCTCACTTCGCCCCAGCTTACCCTTCCCCCTCCTCATGTCCTCAAGTCCATTCTCTACATTTGTCTCTTTATTCCTGTCCTGCCCCTAGGTTCTTCATAACCATTTTTTTTTGGATTCCGCACATATGTGTTAGCATACGGTATTTGTTTTTCTCTTTCCGACTTATTTCATTCTGTATGACACACTCTGCATCCTTCCACCTCCCTACAAATAGCTTAATTTCGTTTCTTTTAATGGCTGAGTAATATTGCATTGTATATATGTGCCACATCTTCTTTATACATTCATCTGTCAACGGACACTTAGGTTGCATCTATGTCCTGGCTATTGTAAATAGAGCTGCAATGAACATTGTGGTACATGACTCTTTCTGAATCATAGTTTTCTCAGGGTATATGGCCAGGAGTGGGATTGCTGGGTCACATGGTAATTCTATTTTAGTTTTTTAAGGAACCTCCATACTGTTCTCCATAGTGGCTGTATCAGTTTACATTCCCACCAACAGTGCAAGAGGGTTCCCTTTTCTCCACACACCCTCCAGCATTTATTGTTTCCAGATTTTTTTATGATGACCATTCTGACTGGTGTGAGGAGATAGCTCTTTGTAGTTTTGGTTTGCATTTCTCTAATGATTAGTGATGTTGAACATCCATTCATGTGTTTGTTGTCAGCCTGTATATCTTCTTTGCAGGAATGTCTGTTTAGATCTTCTGCCCATTTTTGGATTGGGTTGTTTGTTTTTTTTTGATATTGAGCTTCATGAGTTGCTTGTATGTTTTGGAGATTAATCCTTTGTCAGTTGCTTCATTTGCAAAGATTTTCTCCCATTCTGAGGGTTGTCTTTTCGTCTTGTTTATGGTTTCCTTTGCTGCGCAAAAACTTTTAAGTTTCATTAGGACACATTTGTTTATTTTTGTTTTTATTTCCATTTCTCTAGGAGGTGGGTCAAAAAGGATCTTGCTGTGATTTATGCCATAGACTGTTGTGCCTATGTTTTCCTCTAAGAGTTTGATGGTGTCTGGCCTTACATTTAGGTCTTTAATCCATTTTGAGTTTATTTTTGTGTATGGTGTTAGGGAGTGTTCTAATTTCATTCTTTTATATGTAGCTGTCCAGTTTTCCCAGCACCACTTACTGAAGAGGCTGTCTTTTCTCCACTGTATAGTCTTGCCTCCTTTATCAAAGATAAGGTGACCATGTGTGCATGGGTTTATCTATGGGCTTTCTATCCTGTTCCATTGGTGTATATTTCTGTTTTTGTGCCAGTACCATACTGTCTTGATTACTGTAGGTTTGTAGTGTAGTCTGAAGTCAGGGAGCCTGATTCTTCCAGCTCCATTTTTCTTTCTCAAGATTGCTTTGGCTATTCGGGGTCTTTTGTGTTTCCATACAAATTGTGAAAATTTTTTGTTCTAGTTCTGTGAAAAATGCCATTGGTAGTTTGATAGGGGTTGCATTGAATCTGTAGATTGCTTTGGGTAGTAGAGTCATTTTCACAATGTTGATTCTGCCAATCCAAGAACATGGTATATCTCTCCATCTGTTTGTATCATCTTTAATTTCTTTCATCAGTGTCTTATAATTTTCTGCATACAGGTCTTTTGTCTCCTTAGGTAGGTTTATTCCTAGATATTTTATTCTTTTTGTTGTGGTGGTAAATGGGAGTGTTTTCTTAATTTCACTTTCAGATTTTTCATCATTAGTGTATAAGAATGCCAGAGATTTCTATGCATTAATTTTGTATCCTGCTACTTTACCAAATTCATTGATTAACTCTAGTAGTTTTCTGGTCGCATCTTTAGGATTCTCTATGTATAGTATCATGTCATCTGCAAAGAGTGACAGCTTTACTTCTTCTTTTCCAATTTGGATTCGTTTTATTTCTTTTTCGTCTCTGATTGCTGTGGCTAAAAATTCCAAAACTGTGTTGAATAGTAGTGGTGAGAGTGGACAACCTTGCCTCGTTCCTTATTTTAGTGGAAATGGTTTCAGTTTTTCACCATTGAGGACGATGTTGGCTGTGGGTTTGTCATATATGGCCTTGATTATGTTGAGGAAAGTTCCCTCTATGCCTACTTTCTGGAGGGTTTTTATCATAAATGGGTGTTGAATTTTGTCAAAAGCTTTCTCTGCATCTATTGAGATGATCATATGGTTTTTATTCTTCAATTTGTTAATATGGTGTATCACGTTGATTGATTTGTGTATATTGAAGAATCCTTGCATTCCTAGGATAAACCCCACTTGATCATAATGTATGATCCTTTTAATGTGCTGTTGGATTCTGTTTACTAGTATTTTGTTGAGGATTTTTGCATCTGTGTTCATCAGTGATATTGGCCTGTAGTTTTCTTTCTTTGTGACATCCTTGTCTGGTTTTGGTATCAGAGGGATGGTGGCCTCGTAGAATGAGTTTGGGAGTATTTCTCCCTCTGCTATATTTTGCAAGAGTTTGAGAAGGATAGGTATTAGCTCTTATCTAAATAACAAGTGAGTTCTTAAAATTTCATTTTCTTTGGCAGGATGATAGGAATGTTTTTAGCACTGGAATGGAGTTAATGGATAATCGTGGTTAACAACATGGATTTTGAAGTCAGGCAACAGAGGATTGTAACCCAGTACAGTGATTTGTGTGGCACTGAACCACTCACTTAAACTCTTCAAGCATCAATTTGCTCCTCTAAGCTCAGGGGCAGAAAATCAGCTGCCTGCAGAGATTCTGTGAGAACAGAACATTCCAAGTATGCCTGACACCCATGAGCGCTTAGTCACTGAGCATTTCCTACTCCCAAGGAGTGAGCTAAGACTTCACTGGTATCACCTCATAAGGAATGACTCCATGAGATAGATATGATTTTGTTGCCATTTTATAATTAAGAAAACTGAATTTTACGGAAAATATAACTATAGGCACACAGTTAGGCCAGAGTATGAATGTAGGTTTATGTCTACTTTCAACACCTCCTCAGCATGCCCCTATTCCTTTTATACCTGTGATCTTTCTGTCACTGTGAAGTAAGTTAAGTGTGTCATTGCCAACATAGGAAATTAGTCGTACAGGCTCTTGGGCATTAAATGACTGGCTTATGGTCACATGGTTAGTAAGTGGTGGGGCCAGTTTGGGGACCCAGGTCTGTGTGATACTACCTTGTCTTTATTACTGGTATCTCCCTCTCCTTTACTCTTTGAATTCTCCATCTGAACACACTCTGTCCTTCAGGACTCTTTCTGCAATGTAGACCCCACATGGACTGTGCGCAGAAGTAATCCCTCAGTGACTTCACATTATATAGAGAGTAAAGGCAAGCATCTTTTTAGAACCTGCCAACCTCTCCCTGGTCAGAATCCTGCTTCCCTCTCTAGTCTCACCTCTTGGTGCCCTGCCTGCCAACGCCCTTGAGTACATCCTCCAGCCTAATGCGCTACTTTAACTCTGCCATACTCACCATGTTGTTTTATGTTTTTCTGCATTTGATTCATTCCTGAATGCGTTTACCCATTTTGTCTACCCTGTGACTTCCTATTCATCTTTCAAAACCCTTCTGAAGTCCTGGACCACAAGTAAAATTGGCCACTTCATGGTGGCAGCCATCAAAGTATGCTACTTGGCCTGCTGCTGGAAACATAATTGATTGACAGCCCTAGCTACTGCTTTCTGTATCCACCAGGGCTTTTGCTACTAGGCTGTGCTTCCATTGGGCTGCTCCCAGCCAGTGACTGCTACTGGCTCAGACCCATTCTTGTGAACTACAAGACTCCTCTGATAGGGAACTGTAGCTCTAGGACTGCCCATTGGCTTAGCTGAATCTTTCTTAAAAATGTGCTGCAGTTCCAGAATCTTCCATCCAACCTTCTGTCCTTCTCTTCTCCTTTACACGTGTCAGACTTCTGCTGTAGTTTGAAGGCTCTCCAGTCTTTCTCTTGATCATTCCCCCTTTATCCTTCACAGGCTTTTCCGATAAATTTCTTATATGTCTATTCCCATCTTGGTGTCTGCTTCTTGATGGACCTGAGTAAATATAGCCCTGCGGGTGCCTTTCTCTCTCCTGTACACATACCAGCACGAATAAAATATTGCATTTGTTATTTTACTTTTCAGATATGAGGCCTGTACACATAACAGCACGAATAAAATATTGCATTTGTTATTTTACTTTTCAAATATGAGGCCAGTAAAATTAGGAAAAACATTGTATTCTTTTATTTTCAGCCCTTAGTATACTGTTTGGTACTTCGTGAGTATTTAATGAACTTGCATAAATGAATTCTAAAATTATGATGTTATCTAACATGCGTTTATTTAGGTCAAAACAAGCAAAACTGTGTGTTAACTCCTCAGCTAACACTGCCAATCAATGTGAAGATACCTGGGAGTTAGTTTATGGTCACTAATGCTAGGCTTGTGTTTCAGAGTATTGCCATTCAGCTTCTATAGGCCCAAAATATTTTCTTGAGTTCAAATGAGTTTTTATGCTTATGAACTTAATTTAACTAAACTTTAAATCTTGAAATCTCACTGAATATCTCTCATCTCTAAGTGAAGCAGCCTTGATTAATCACTCTGAGCGTTTCAAAATATTCTGTCAGTTAACCTATATTTAACATAAGCATGTGTAAAATCTATATGAGAACATTCATTAGTAGGAAAGCATATTCTTAGAGAGCTATAAATTCACATAGTAATTCTTCTTAATATTTCAAGTGAGGAGAAGGATATAGAACATTTCTATTCATTACTGGTAAATCCATTACAAACCTGTTCTGATCCATAAAGCAATAGAACTTATTATTTCTTTGTTGTTGGGTTATTTATGCTAAAAAGGAAAAAATAATTAAATATTCCATTTACCATTAAATTTTCTCTTCACAAAAAATTACACTGGTTTGGCCACCAACTAAAATCCTATGTCATTGCTTGATTCCAGATAATTTTTTACTTTGTTCCACTCCATTTTTCATACTTGGGATCTCTCTTAGAATTTTTCAGTATAATCTCCTAAATATGTTTTGTCTTGTTCTTGTTCTATAGATAATGATAATAATAAATACCATTTACTGAGTCTATTATGTGTACTGAAAATTATGTCTTAAATGCTATCATCCCAATTTTCCAAATGAGATACTAAGAATCAGAGAAGTAAAATAACTTGGAGGTGATTGTACAACTAGTAAATGGATCGTCAGTGGCCTGAACCCAGATCTGCCTAATTTTTGGATTATCTAATCTTAGTTTAATTGTCTAGTGTTTTGACTATAAAATTTGAACAATAATCTATTAAATCAAAAGCATACAGTGTTCTTCTAAGAACTTTGCAGTTTCCTCTAGAGGAAATAGAGAGCCACTTGGCTTCTAACACAGAGGAAAATAATGTAATGTGATAAATACTTTTAAAAAACATGTCAGAAGGAGACAGTTTAAAAAATGTAAAGGACGGTATATAAAACTAGAAAAAGGGTGACTTGGAAGCTAGTTACTGACAAAGTCCAAACAAGAAGTGGTTAAGGTCTGATTTAATAGTGTCAGCAAGGGTATGGACAGGAGGAAGAGAAGACTGGAGAAACATTTCTAAAACCAGTGGCTCAGCAATGTACGGACCATGGGATTTTTGGTCAGATTCCCTAGTTACCCTGCATCTGTTTCCTCTTCTGTAAAATAGAGATAATAAAATCTATTTCAGAGTGTTACCAGGAGCTTCAAGTAATAGTATACTATCATATACTTGTATGTTACATACTGTGAGTCTAGGCACTTCCATGGGGAACTTTATTTATACTAGGAATTTACTTCTCACAAGAACTCCAGTAACTAAGTATCATCATTACCAGTTTCACAGATGAGGAAACTGAGGCACAGTGAGGTGAAGTAAAAAAAAAGTGATGGTGCTGTGGTAACATGAGATTAAAATAATAGCAGGTATTATATGTCTGATACATAGAAGGTGCTTTATAAACGACTATAATTAGCCACCTGGACTAATGCCCTTGAAAAGGAGAACCAAATCTGACTCATTTTTGAACAAGGTAATCTAGAATGTGGAGTGGGCAGAACCGCTTGATTGGATCATCATGGACACAGCACAGGTACTGTCCTTGGTGCTGAAGATCTGGTGGCAAACCAGCCCCTGCCTTCATGATATTTTCCTTCTGCTGGAACAGATGTTCTGATGACTAGGTGGTTGAGTAAAGGGAGCATAGTTGGAAAACTATTTCTAAATTATTTTCTGTGACATATTTTTTTCCTGTAAACATTTGCTCAGAAAGCTGACACAGGAATAAGACACTGTAAACTTTCTCCACTTTACAGCCTTTTCAGTGAGGACTAGGGGAACACATTTGTTTCAGATCCTTTCTTGAGACTTTTCCCTTTTCATAGAGTTAACTTTTAGTTAACTTTTAGCTCTAGGCCCCAAAACTAGTTACAAACCAACTTATTTTCTGTTACATCCTCAGCTCTTAAAATAGTACCTAAAACAATCAGCACTTAATTACTGTGTATTGAATGAATAGATGAGTGAATGAGTAAATAAAGGCATTTTTCATTTTTCAGGTTATCCATTCTTTACATGCAGTAAGTTGATCTCTAAGGGAAAAATTGAGTATTTAAGGTTAATTACTAACTGGAATGTATGCTAGGAGTTATGTTGTGCAAAAATGATATAACAATTTGAAGGTGGTTCTTAAGAGTTGTTTATAACAAACTCTGAGGAGATAATTTTTGTAAGCACCAAAACCACAGCATCTCTGAATTTCAGAAGTGTCATTTTGCCATCCTTTTTTCAAAATTAAATCTCACTTTCAAAATTCAGATCACAAACAATTTTGTAAAGACATTAATGTTCAAAATGGATGTGTCACTCAGTCTTACATCATGCCCTACAAATCATGAGAAAACTGTTCTGTTTTCCTATCTCATCCTTGAACGTGGACACATATAGTATGTACATAAATTTAGAAAATATGCCATTTTGAAATTCCCTTCTTTCATGTGATATTATATCATGAGCATGTTTATATAACACTATGCAATTATATGATTATCTTTTTCATATCTGGATGATATTTACTTGCCCCAGTCCTATGTGGTCACCCACTCACTTACCTTCAGCAGAGCCGTGGAATTTTATCCATTCCCAGTTGTGTCTAAAATATACATTTGCAAGATAGAGTGTTGCTAGCATTTTCTCGAGCTTGAAATCCATACAATTAAATAATTCTCTCCATTTAAGGATAAATTACCTTCTCTTATCTTCTCTGAGGTAAGACAGAGAAACTGAAGGGGGCTGTGGGAAGCAGAGTAGTCTGGTGAGAACGGTAGAGGGCAGTGTGGAAGTTCTGTAGATATGATATTAATATGTAATCTCAGGCCATCACATCCTTTGTGCCTCAGTGTTCTTGAGTCTGCCTCACTTTAGATTATATTTGGGGGAATGTAATATTTATCTACCTAAGATGCCCTACCTGGCTCAAACTACGCAATGGCATTTCCAAACCAATCTGTACAACAGAGAATCAAAATAAATCGTGTAATGTGCTAACCATAATATCGAACACATTGTGTATGTTCAACATATTCTACATACTGCTGTGATTTTTATTATAGTGATAATGATTTGAATCAAGTCTCTACTTGGTGTGGGATAAGTGTATGCTAAAATTATTCCTTAGTTTGTTGTCAAGTAGAGTGAATTATCTATAGGATTTCCTCACCCTTCTCTTGGAACTTATTTATATGAGAATTCAGAGTCGTTGTAGTGCTCTGGACCAAATGTAGAAAGGTCAGAGGTAGATTAGGGTTTTTTTTTTTTCATGCCAGAATAGTTGTTTATCAAAAGGAAATGAACTGTCATAACTGGAGGAGGACTCAGGCTTGTTCATTCATTCTTCTCCCCCTTCGCTAATGCACGATCGTTACTGATAGAATATTCTCAAGTGATTCTTTTTAAGTGACTCTAGTAGTGGCACTTCCAATTAGATTGATATTTGTCATAACTATTTTATTGGCTCTTGGTAATAATCACAGAGTGAATTACTGCTCTTACTCTCCAACATCACAATGAATCAGTTCACAGAGGCAATTACAAAGAAGAGTGAATTACTAGGGAGACAGAGTAACTAGTCTCTCTCAAGTAACTAGATGCTGTGAAGTAGCCAGATCCTAGAGAATGTTATCATAATATCAGTTACTCTGTTTTTTAACTCATTATTAGGCTTACAGATACTAAACTTTTCCATTTAGGTGTAAAAGTGAATGGCTTTTAGGAACTCTACTGTATTGGCTCCAAATGAAGTATTCTGAGGATGGCAGCATGATAACTATAGTTAAAAATACAGTATTGTACACCTGAAAGTTGCTAATAGAGTCAATTTTTAAAGTTCTCATCACCAGGAAAAAAAAGCCACAATGTGAAGTGATGGACGTTAACTAAATTTATTGTGGTAATCATATATATTGTGGCAATATGTACATATATCAAATCATTATGTTGTACACTTTAAATGTATACAATGTTATATGTATATATTATATCCCAGGGAAATTGGGAAAAAAAGAAAAAATAATAATTTTGAATTAAAAATAGTTTTTGTGTCACAAATGTACCTAGGTTAACAGCTCAGTTTCACTACTTATTAGTTGTGTGTCCCTGTACAAATTGCTTAATCTATCTATGTCTGTTTTTCCATTTTTAAATGGAGATGTTTACAGCTGCAACCATGCAGCATTATTTGAGAATTAAATAGAATAATACAGGTAGTCATTTAGGGTAGTACTCTGTGTACAGTAAGTGCCCCAAACTGTTAGATATTATATGTACCAGATGTATTTTTCTGGCTCTATAAATCAGGCAAATATAAATTACTTATTTTTAGGTGTTAATAAAAGTTATTGTGGTATAAAATGGCCTACTTTAGAGTCTAAAGATCCAACTTTCATACGGAGTTCAGCAAAAATTGACTTTATGAACTAAGTCAGATCTCCAAAAATCACTGAAACTAAGCTGTATGCGTAAAGTGTAACAATACACAATTGTATCAGGATTGAGGTAAGGCTCAACTATGTTGTATATTCAAGTTATCACATCTTGCTTAATACCTTTTGATACTCAAATAATATTTTTACTGATTGTCCCATTTTATTACCTCAGCTCCCTTGGGAAAGCAATTGAGAAGATGTTACTACACTAGTTTCATAGCTAAGGATCTGAGACTCAGTTAGAATGAAGTTACATAACCAAAACGCAGTTGAACAGGAACTAGAAGCTAGGTTCTCTCATGTCAAAAGAATAAACTCCTTCAAGTAAATCTGAAATCTGAAAAGGAATATATATATATATGTATATGTATATGTACATGTATAACTGAATCACTTTGTTGTACACCTGAATCACTGTAAATCAAGTATACTTCAGTTAAAAAAAAAAAAAAGGAAGAGAGTTCTGTGAGCTAACATGGGCTTAACTTGTGTAGGATCTCACCAACCCTTTTTAGAGATTTGGGCTTTTATTAGAATGAGATGGAAGCTACTGGGAGCTTTTGAGCACAGAAAAGACATAATCTGATTTACCTGTCAGTAGAATCATCCTAGCTGCTATTTTGACAATAGACAAAAGGAAGGAATAGAGTAAAGTAGGTCTCCATTGCAATAAAACTTAACAGAACTTATAGTGGCTTGGACCAGCATATTAGAAGTGAAGATGGAGAAAAGCAGCCATAGTTTAGACAGATTTTGGATACATTTTGAAGTTAGCACCAATGGCATTTGTTAATACACTTGCTATGGAGTATGGGAGAAAGAGTGGAGTCAAGTTTTTTGGGAATGAGAAAATGGTAGGATGAAGTTGTTTCTCTGAGAAGAAACTGTAGAATGAGCAAATTGGTGGTGACAGCAAGCTCAGTATATGCTCATTTTAAATTGCCTGTTAGAACTCACAGTGGGTCTAGCAAGTAGACAGTTGCTTATAAGTATGGCACTCATGCAGAGTTCGGTACTAAAATAGAAATTTGGCAATCCCAGATGTAAGGATTCTCTTTAAAAGTTTAAGCCTGGATTGTATCTGGTTGGGAGTTAGTCTAATAGAAAATAAGAGGTGTTCAAGATGTGAGCCATGGTGTATTGTATTATTACAAAGCTAGGGAAATGAGGAGAAAACCTCAGAGGAGATAAAAAAAAGTGTAATCCATTGAAGAAGGAAAACTGGAGAGAATGATGTTTTGGAAGCCAAGTATAACAAGTATTTTAATTGAAAAGGAGTATCAGATTGGCGTAGTGTAAGGCCTTGACTACAGCATTACTAATGTCTGATTTACACCAAGATAGAGTAAAGAACAATTATTCCTTATATTTGAATGTCCGTTGTGTGCACAGAGAAGGTGGTGATTAAAGAAAAAGAATACAGCAAAAATAATACAGCAACAGCAGAAACACTCACAGATAAAAACATTCTCTCTGCCTTTAAAGCTCAGAGGCAGGGAGACAGAATTTGGAACATAGGTTATAAGTCTCACAATGCATGACCATCAACAGTCTGTGGGACTATATATATAGATAGATGAAGTAAAGATTAATTTTGATAAGCAGCTTCAGGAGGGAATAAAGGTCACATTTGAGCTGGGTATTAAAGAATGACTATAAGTTTGTTGGGTAGGAAATGGGAATGGACAAAAGAATAATGACATTTAAGGCAGATAAGATGGCACAAGAAATGCCATAGAGGTACGAGAAGGCAGAATATGTACAGGGATGAGGAGTAAATTCATTTGACTGGAATAGAGTATGCAAAGTAGAATGGGGGGAAAATAGCGGTAGATACACTTTTTCGCCTTTATGGAAAATCTTGCTCAACAATCCAGTAGAAAGAAAAACTTGATAAAGTGAGATATTTATCCAGAACCAAATATTATAATTACTATCATTTTTTAAAAAGCCTTTTATATTCTGGGAAAAGCCTCAAGGACGACATAGTGTAACATGAATGTACCCTTGGAAAAATATATGGAAATATAAATTGTTCCCTGTAGGTTACTCCATTAGGCAGATTTTAATTTCAAATAATTTTGCTTGGGCTCTTTTCTAACTTCCTTAAATGTAATGTGTTTTATTTTTATCTCTTTCCTAGAAATGGTTCTCTGTTTTGTGAGGCTGCAAGATCACCCAGGGAGAGTGGGACTAAACAGACCAGAACGTCTGACACACTGAATGTATGTGAGTACAATATTAACAGCATTTAAAAAAAAAAAAAGGAAAAAGAGAAATTGTCTAATATATGACTTAAAGTGCTTTGGAGTATATAGACTGTTTGTGAATTAATATGGCTAATTGCTGGATCCTTGGCATGGGCAAGCTCTCACTGGTGAGAGAGGCGTTTGTGTGTGCACCTGTGACAAAGGCTTGATTTCTCCTCTAAAGATACACATCCCATTTTTAGCGGGAATTACTGTCTCTGATAACTGCTCTGCTTCTAGTAAAACTTTGAAAGCCTGCTTTCTGACCACAGCTGCATATATTCCCACTTCGTCTGCTCCCAGATTCCTACTGAACCCATTCTTTACCCTCCTTTTATCTTTCTCTGTCATTCTGGTCCCTCAGACACCACATTTAGTTTTATTTGCCTTCCTGAATACAACATCAGCCAACTGGACAATTCTCCCTAACCCTCTTGTTCTCTATCAACTTTATGTCCTGCCATACTTACCTTGCCAGTTGTCAAGTTAGTATGTATTTGTGTAATTATTTGATTATTTTATGTACCTTTCACTTGATCAGTTGCTCCATGCAGACAAGCATCATGCTTGTTTGCTGAAATAACATAGATGGTCCATGTTTCTAGGCTGCCTGCCCCTGCCTGTTCCTGAGTGGAATTTGGCCACTTAAAACGTTCATCCTTTTTTTTTTTTGTCTTTTGAATATGTTTTATATATTTTTGTCCCATTTATATTTTTGTCCCATTCTGTTAAAGGGAAAATCAGTGACACTTCACACATATAAATTAGTAATTGTGGGAATAATGCAATTAATTTATTGTCCTTCTTCAGCTGAAAGCTCTTCTAAATCTTAAGTTGAAGTTTCAACTTTAGTTTTAAGGAGATGCTTCTCAAAGTGTGCTGTTTTCTACAGGTGATATGCAGTAGAAACGCTGGTATTTTGGTGTTGATCTTGGAGTTCAAATTCATAACTTGAAGTTGTTTGTTCCCACTTTGGGGTCAAGAATGGTCACCACGATTCAGAATGGTCTGGGTGTTTGTAAGACAACTTCTGGTGACCTTTTGAGCCTGAGCAGCTTGCCTTGGCCAACTGGGTTTATCTCAGATCCACCTCCATATCAGGAATCCTAAGGGTATCCGATGTCAGAACTTGCTCAGGGAACACCTGTGTCATCTCTCCCACCCCAGGAGACATAGGAGTGCAGTTCTAATGGGCACAAGGGGAACTCATTGTCTTGCTGAAAACCCAGGACTCGCATTGACTTCAGGTGTGGCTGGATTCAGAGCTCAAACAATGTCATCAGGACGCAATTTCCCTCCATCTTGAGGTTCTTCCACTGAGATAGTTAAGACGTCAGGAAATCCAAGGTGGCCCCAGTCAGCTCCAGGTTTTCCCTTACTCTGGCTAGGAGGAGGCAGTATCTCCAGACTCTCTATCTCCTCAGCTCCAAATCCAGTCAGGAGAGAATCATGCCTTCTCTCTTACAGCATTTCCAGGTGTCATTAAGTCTCATTGGCTCTGAGTGGGTCACATGCAGATTGCTAAGCCAATTACTGTGACCATGAAGATGCAGTATATTGATTGGCTTAGGCCTATGTCACATGCTTCCTCCTCAGAATTCTTTCCAAATGGACAGCTTTCTCCCCTTCCCATATGGTCTCCTGCTGTATTTCCTTCTGGTCTCATGGGACCATCACACACCTGTGGCTGTGAGGTGCAATTACCTGGCTGCCTGGGTGGGAAACAGCCCATATATCCTAGTGGCTTTTTTTTTGAAATACCTTCACTTTATTGCACTCATCACATTATAAATTTGTTTGCTTTACACATTTGTTTTTCATACAAGACAGATGTTTAAAGGGCAAAAGTTATTGATCATTTTTAACAATTTTATAGTGGTATAATTCATAAACCATACACTTCACACATTTAAATTGCACCATTCAATGGTTTTTAGTATATTTATACTTTTGCAACCATCACCACAATCTAAATTTAGAACATTTTCACTACCCCCAAAATAAACCCTGTACCTATTAGTTATTCCCCCATCCCAACCCTATGTTGACACATGCCCACAGCCCTGGGCGACCACCAATATATTTTGTTTCCATTGATTCTTGATACTTCAGAATAGACGTATCCAGATAATATTGGAATCATACAGTATGTGGTCTTTTGTAATTAGCATCTCTTACTTAGCTAAACATTTTCAAGGTTCATCCATGTTTTAGCATATATAAGTAATTCATTGTTTTTATTGCCAAATAACATTCCATTGTATAAATAATCCTCATTTATCAATCAATTCATCAGTTTATGGACATTTTGACTGTTTTTTACTTTTTTAAAAATACTTTATTTTATATTGGAGTGTAGTTGATTAATGCTGTATTAGTTTCAGGTGTACAGCTGAGTGATTCAGTTATACGTATACATGTATCTATTCTTTTTCAAGTTGTTTTCCCATTTAGGTTATTACAGAGTATTGAGCAGAGTTCTCTGTGCTATACAGTAGGTCCTTGTTGGTTATCTTATTTTAAATATAGCAGTGTGTACACGTCAATCCCAAATCCCAACCTATCCCTACCCCTTTCCGACTCTTCTCCCAGTAACCGTAAGTTCATTCATTAAGTCTGTGAGTCTGTTTTTGTTTTGTAAGTAGGCTTGTTTGTATAATTTTTTTAGATTCTGCATATAAGTAATATCATACGATATTTGTCTTTCTCTGTATGACTTGTTTCACTTAGTATGATGATAACCAGGTCCATCCTTGTTGCTGCAAATTTATGGTGGTTCAAAATCTCTGTACTTTGGGGGCTCAAATCTTCCCCAGATTGTCTCAGTTTGAAATAAAACAGCCTCTAGCTTTCTAGAAAAGATGAGGCTATCTATTATGAACATCACTGAATTTTTCTTCTTTAGACCTTAAAATATCTCTGTACCTATCTATAGTCTATTTCCTGTTTCCCCAAATAACTTTTTATACATATTAGATTTTAATCCTAACATTTTACATTTCTTTATCAACTTTATTAAATCAGCTATTCCTTCCTGATTTGCATTTCTCCATTTTTCTGATTCTTTCCACACAGGCAAAAACAACCATTATGCTTTTAGGTCCCTTATCTTGGAACAAATTCAACCAACCAAAATCAAAACAAAACAAGCCTCCTTCATCTCACTGTTATCTTATTTTTCCCCCCCACTTAGCCACTTTTACCCATTCAAAGTCTTTGTAGAACAGTATTCTTTGCCAATTCATGTTAAATTCAAGAAAAGAAGGGGCTATTTTTATTTTTGTAGTACAGTGTATTTCCAGTACGTAGCACAATATCTAAAATGGTAGGGGCTCAATAATTAAATGAGTTAATTTTAGCTACCCTTTCACTTCCCACTCTCCACCTGAGTGTTAAAATTTTGCTTTAAGCACTGCTTAAATTAATCTTACCAAAATAACTAAACAAAATAGCTCCTTTCTCTGTTATTCAGTACAGAAGCAGGTTTCAAATACTCGTCTTATATGCTATATCATAATCTATCTTAATTACCGTTAACTGTGTGTATGCCTCATCGCTTCATCAAAGCCTCAGCCCCTAGAGCTCAGGACAATTAACCTGGTATTTCTTTAGCCCCCACAACTCTTAACAAAGTGTTTGCTAGTCAGTATTTACTAGTGAGTTGAATTCATACCTTTAAATATTGAAGGGTCCTCTAGCATTGCTCTGACCACATTAGTATTACCTTTGATGAAATATTTTGCACCTAAAATAAAAATGTGAATATATAATTGGATAACCTTTTATAAACCATTTCAAATCATTAAAGTAATAATTTTTTAAAACCCTATGCTGAATGAATCATGATATATGTGTTTTGTATTTATGATCACGTTATTTCAACAATTAGAAATATTTATCCATACGTATATTATATGTACACATACATACATACACACAAAAACATTGCTTGTAACCACTTGATAAAAGAATAACCATTGTTTAAATTATTTCCAAGAAAATAAAATTCTCTTCCAGGTTCTTTAAATGCACCCAATAAATGCACGCAAGAAAAAATAGAAAATCTCTTAAAAACTGTTTCAGGAACCAACAGAGACTTAAGAATTACTCTAGGGCTTCCCTGGTTGCTCAGTGGTTGAGGTCCACCTGCCGATGCAGGGGACACGGGTTCGTGCCCCGGTCCGGGAAGATACCACGTGCCACAGAGCGACTGGGCCTGAGAGCCATGGCCACTGAGCCTGCGTGTCCGGAGCCTGTGGTCCACAACAGTGAGAGGCCCGCGTACCACAAAAAAAAAAAAAAAAAATTACTCTAAACACTCCCAAACTCATTCTATGAGGCCACCATCACCCTGATACCAAAACCAGACAAAGCTGTCACAAAGAAAGAAAACTACAGGCCAATATCACTGATGAACATAGGTGGAAAAAACCTCAACAAAATACTAGCAAACAGAATCCAACAGCACATTGAAAGGATCATACATTATGATCAAGTGGGGTTTATCCCAGGAATGCAAGGATTCTACACAGCCAACATCATTCTCAGTGGTGAAACACTGAAACCATTACCTCTAAGATCAGGAACAAGACAAGGTTGTCCACTCTCACCACTATTATTCAGCATAGTTTTGGAAGTTTTAACCACAGCAGTCAGAGATGAGAAAGAAATAAATGGAATCCAAATTGGAAAAGAAGAAGTAAATCTGTCACTGTTTGCAGATGACATGATACTATACATAGAGAATCCTAAACATGCTACCAGAAAACTACTAGAGCTAATCAATGAATTTGGTAAAGTAGCAGGATACAAAATTAATGCACAGAAGTCTCTTGCATTCCTATACACTAATGATGAAAAATCTGAAAGAGAAATTAGGAAACACTCCCGTTTACCTTTGCAACAAAAAGAATAAAATACCTAGGAACAAACCTACCTAAGGAGACAAAAGAACTGTATGCAAAAAACTATAAGGCACTGATGAAAGAAATTAAAGATGATAAAAACAGATGGAGAGATATACCATATTCTTGGATTGGAAGAATCAACACTGTAAAAATGACTTACTACCCAAAGCAATCTACAGATTCAATACAATCCCTATCAAACTACCAATGGCATTTTTCACAGACCTAGAATAAAAAGTTTCACAATGTGTATGGAAGGACAAAAGACCCCGAATAGCCAAAGCAATCTTGAGAAAGAAAAACAGAGCTGGAGGAATCAGGCTCCCGGACTACAGACTACACTACAAAGCTACAGTAATGAAGACAGTATGGTACTGGCACCAAAACAGAAATATAGATCAATGGAACACGATAGAAAGCCCAGAAATAAACCCTTGCACATATGGTCATCTTAATTTTGATAAAGGAGGTAAGAATATACAGTGGAGAAAAGACAGCCTCTTCAGTAAGTGGTACTGGGAGAACTGAACAGCTACATGTAAAAGAATGAAATTAGAACACTCCCTAACACCATACACAAAAATAAACTCAAAATGGATTAATGTAAGGCCAGACACTATAAAACTCTTAGAAGAAAACATAGGCAGAACACTCTATGACATAAATCACAGCAAGATCCTTTTTGACCCACCTCCTAGAGAAATGGAAATAAAAATGAAAATAAACAAATGGGACCTAATGAAACGTAAAAGCTTTTGCACAGCAAAGGAAACCATAAACAAGACGAAAAGACAACCCTCAGAATGGGAGAAAATCTTTGCAAATGAAGCAACTGACAAAGGATTAATCTCCAAAATTTACAAGCAGCTCATGCAGCTCAATATCAAAAAAGCAAACAACCTAATCCAAAAATGGGCAGAAGACCTAAATAGACATCTCTCCAAAGAAGATATACAGGTTGCCAACAAACACATGAAAGGATGCTCAACATCATTAATCACTTGAGAAATGCAAATGAAAACTACAATGAGGTATCACCTCACACTGGTCAGAATGGCCATCATCAAAAACTCTACAAACAAATGCTGGAGAGTATGGAGGTTCCTTAAAAAACTAAAAATAGAACTACCATACGACCCAGCAATCCCACTACTGGGCATATACCCTGAGAAAACCATAATTCAAAGAGAGTCATGTACCACAATGTTCATTGCAGCTCTGTTTACAATAGCTAGGACATGGAAGCAACCTAAGTGTCCATTGACAGATGAATGGATAAAGAAGATGTGACACATATATACAATGGAATATTACTCAGCCATAAAAAGAAACGAAACTGAGTTATTTGTAGTGAGATGGATGGACCTAGAGTTTGTTATACAGAATGAAGTAAGTCAGAAAGATAAAAATGTATGGAATTAAAAAAAAGAAAAAAGGTTCTGAGGAACTTAGGGACAGGAGAGGAATAAAGAGGCAGACATAGAGAATGGACTTGAGGACACGGGGAGGGGAAGGGTAAGCTGAGATGAAGTGAGAGAGTGACATGGACATATATACACTACCAAATGTAAAATAGATAGCTAGTGGGAAGCAGCCTCATAGCACAGGGAGATCAGCTTGGTGCTTTGTGACCACCTAGAGGTGTGGAGTAGGGCATGTGGGAGGGAGACACAAGAGGGAGGAGATATGGGGATATATGTATATGTATAGCTGATTCGCTTTGTTATACAGCAGAAATTTACACACCATTGTAAAGCAATTATACTCCAATAAAGATGTTAAAAAAAAAAATAAGGGTAGACGGAAAAAAAAAACAAAACACCTCTGAGGACCTCAGGAAGATAAAGATGGAAAATGCAAAAGAAAATTAAGACTGTGGAGGGTAGAAGTGTCACTATCCATATAACAGGAGTCCCAGAAAGAGAAAAATTCCATAGGGATGAAAACACACACACTTTTGGAAAGCAGAGCCTCATAGATAAGACGACTGGAGCAGGAGATATCAATGAATCTTTAAAATAAGAGTTGTCTGATCAAGGACACAAAAATGAGCAAGGATTTGGAATATTTGAGAAACAGTTACAAGCATGATGGGATGCTGTGTTGTTGGTAGCCTGAACCTGCACATGGTCTTCACCACTGGGAATGTGTCCAAGGCAAGCGAGGAATTGAATTTTAATTTTCTTTAATTTTAAGAAATTTGAGTTTAAAAAGCTAATACTTGATTCAGGTATTGAAAAACTTTTAAGTATGCTTGGAACAACTTGGGTTTGTGAATCTCCTCTTGCAGTTGTAAATTGAAACCTAAATACAGATCAACTATATCTGATGTGAATTTAGTAATTATACTGAGATGCACTAAAAGTGTAACATTTACCCCAGGTTTATAATGCTAAATACAGAAAAGAGAGAGTAAAATGTCTGATTAATACTTTTATATTGATTATATGCTGAAATTATCCTATTTTGGATTTATTGGGTTAAATAAAATATATAATTAAAATTTTAAAAAAATAGAATTACTCTACACTTGCCTTCCTGCTATACTCATTTTTGCCTTTCCAAAATATGTCCTTATTTTTTATCCTGTTTGATAAACTTCTTCCTCCAACTCACATGGATTTGCATCCTGAGTTGAGAATATTTTCCCCAGGTCTGATTTTCTAAGACTCCTTTGGGACACTATGTCCAATATGACCTGTGGGCTGAATGTACTGAAACCATGGATTAAAGTTTCTCCCCATGCACCCGGCTCTGCCCATTAGGATAACTCGCAGGTCAGTGGAAAGAGATTAGGCAAATCCAAAGTGATTATTTGGTGACTTGCAGGCCAAGTACTTTACTGTTTAATTAACTTATCTGTTTCCCCTTTCACTGTAACTTTGTATAAAGAGAAATAACTTCCTTAAGAAAATATGGTGGATTCAACTTGTTTTTCTCCCTGCAAAAAGTCTTGAGTGTGACCCTCATGCAGATTTTAAGTTTGAATTCTATTACTTGTCTTACGCTCACTCAGATGATCGTTGTTTATCATAGAGGCATCTGCAAAATCTAAATAATATTTAAAGCAGTAACATTTTAAAAATCTAGAATCAGTATCAATTCAGGGAGAACCACAAAGGCTTATTTTTGGGAGGTCTCTCTGTCTCTAATTCAGTCACTTGGATGACTGTGTGATCTATGCCTCTTCTGTAATTATTTGGCATATGCATTCGGCCAGTTCCTGCAACCCAGTCTGTAGAGGATGCATCAGAGACACTGAACCAAAGGACCCCCAATTCTATTACTTTCATTCGGGCTTCATTTAGTTTTTCAGGTGGATATGCTTTATTTGCTCCCTCTGTGCCACTCTGTTTCAGAGGCTGACCTGTGCAGGCTAGAACAATGGGCTCTAGTCCCTCTACAGCCAATGGGAGGCCCCAGCAAGAGAAAATAGGAAAGGAAAAGTGAGATCAGCATATTCATTCCCCAGGATCCCTCTCTGCAAGTTCATCAAAGGCTGACTGCATCCCTCAGCCAAAGGTCTATTCCTTTCAAGGCTACCTTCTAGGCAAGAAATATGTGGATACTGCTTACATGCACTGCTTCCTCTCCCACACCCTTCTGACCTAGGGATCATACTCCTTTTTTCTTACTAGCTCAGAGTCCTGCACCTGGCTTCTCTACATCCTGGTTACTTCTTTGTGAATAGCCTCTTTTAAAATATACCCTTCTCAAATTATCTTAATCTGAGTATTTCTTATTTCTTATCAGAACACTGGTATAAGGTCTCTTCTCTGAGATTCTTTAATTAGCCTCATACTGACTACAACTTTGCAAAGTGATCACTAATAGTGGTGAGCAACAAACTAAATATAAGTATTTAGATAATAGGCATGAACTAAGTGTCAATACAGAAAGAGGTCTTGGGAAAATATGAGAAAATATTGCATTAGCAATGTTTGTTGTTTCCTTCTGAACATTTAGATTGAGCCCTAAAACACATTCAGGAATTGAATTATTAGGAGATGGTACCATTTTGCAGGTACTTTATCTTTCTTTTTTTTTTTTTCTGTTGATGGATAGCACTGAAATTATGCTGAATCTGCCAGGATATATAAATCAAACTTTTACCAATTTAATTTTTCCTTTTAGAGGTGTTAACAAGTTAATTGACTGATGGGGCCAGTAGCTGAGCTCTTTTGGACCTTGACAAAGGGATGAATCTGGTGGGAGGCCATATTTATCAAAAAAGAAGTTTGACTATATTAGTATTGTTGGTATTCAACAGTTCAGAAATATTTCTTAATGATTTGCTTTTTTTTTTTTTTTTTTATATTTTTAAAGAGGAGATGTAGAAAAGCAACAGAATTGGATCTCTTTCATCTGAGGAAAAAAATGAGAAATATGCTTTTTTATTCAGTTAAACAAACTAGACTCTGAACTTTTTTAATGTCTATTTTAAAGGAGAGAGGCAGTTCTTGATATTAAAGTTAATACTGTTTATAATCACCCACCAAAACATTTCCACAGCATTTGAAATTTAGTTGCTGCTTTAAATTATAAAAGAAACTATAGACCTATTAGAGAAAGTTTGAGAAATTGAGAAAAAGAAGTTTATAACTCTAACCTAGAACTATTATAATTTTAGTACATTGACCTCGATTTTCTTATATAGTTTTAATCTTAGTTCATAAACAATTATTTGCATCCATAGGCTAAGAATTTTTCCAAATTCCTACATAGTTTTATAATAATTAATTTTAGATATCTTTAAAAAACTTCTTTCCTCAGAGTAAATGTTCAATAAATGTTAGCTATTATTTAATAAAACAGATATTTAATACAGTTTTAAAAAGTTAGAATGCTTTAGTTATAATAACATTCTTTGATATCCACATATTTCCATGTAATGAATTAGCAAATTTCATTAATTCTAGGATGTACATTTTTGCAAAATTTTCAAACTCTAAAACTGAAGCACATTTTATTATAGTACAAAATAGTTTAATTTTCAGCATGTTTTTCTTTTATGTGATATGTAAAATAGCAAGGAGTCCATGATATCTTAATATTTTAATTTCTGAGATTAGATTATCAGACATTGGTGATTGTGTGTGTGTATGTGTGTGTGTGTGTGTGTGTGTGTGTGAATGTGACAGTGAATACTGAAAGAAAGATTATACCTCCTCACTTACATGCTGTCTGAAAGTCCTTTCTGTTTTAAACCATGAAAACTGCTACCAAAAAACCCCCCCAAAATTTAGACAGTGAAAACAAAAGAAACTGGTTAATTTCATTGCTTGAGTTAAAGTGTTTTTAAGAAAATATTTGTTCTACATTTCCCTTTTAAACTTTTAAACAATGTTTGAAGTCAAGTATATTTGGGATCAATTTACAAAAAGAAAAATGTTTAAGTTGATTCCTTAGGAAAAAGTGTTAAAAATAGATGAAAAGTTTTTCCTCCCTCTAAGACAACATCTTCTGTTTAAAAATAATTATATATTGGCTTTATACACATACCTGTCCTCCCAATAATTCAGCAGAAATCAAGTTCTGTGTGAAACACTAAAGTGAACTATAATATGTCAAAAAAAAAAGAATGCCTCTGAGTACTTCCCACTTGCAGGCAAAGACATCATTTGTTTGTAATAATAGAAATTACATTTTAATCAATACGCCCTTTGCTATTAATCCATTTTTGACTGCCTGAAGAGATTTTAATAACAGGTTAGGAAAATCATCCATCCAATGAGTCATTCCAAAGAGAAAAGGGCTGGAATTCTTTCATTTCTAATTCAGCATGTACAGAATTGATATGTATGTTTTACATTCTTGCTACTCTTAGAAGAACCTAGCATTTCATTGTGTACTCAGTATTTTTCTTAGTAACTTAAAAAATCATCTATGATTTTTTATTGGTGACACAAATTGGTCACCAATCAGCAAATATACATTTTCTTTCCTTTGGTGAGGACTAGATGTTTGATGGTATTCTCTAATGGTCAGTGCCTGCTGTGTAATACAGCTGTAAGCTAGGTTTTACTTTTACCAAATTTGTTTTTTTTTTTATTAATTTTACTTTATAAAATAGCAATGCACACTCATTTTAGAAATATCAGAGAGTATATAGAAAACCCTTATGAACTTGAACACTCATGCTACTCCCCTGCCAAACATAACCTTCATTATCACAGATGCATGGATGCATGCAAATATTGTCTCTATGCATGTATTTCAATTTTTTATTTATTGTAAATATTTTTTCTTTTTAGTAAGTATGTGTATAAATTTTTTTTTAAAGTTTGTGTGGTGTTTCTTTGTAGACTTCTATCTTGATTTATTTAGCTAATACTCTAGTGTTAAAAGTATATTATATCCAAAGTTATATTGTTAGAAAAGTGCCAGGATGGACATGCTCATAACTTTTTTATGGATTGATTCTATTTTAGTAGAATCAATTCCCCCAAATAAAATATTGGAGTAGCAATCACACATAATTTGAGTGTTTTACATCCATGCTATATCTAAATGAAAAAAAAAATTATCTAGCAATGTAGGAAAGTGATTCAGTATTTTAAAAATATTTATTATTTTACCAATATTTATTAGTCCATTTGGGCTGCTATAACAAAGTACCATAGACTGGGTGGCTTAAACAACAAACATTTATTTCTCATGGTTCTGGAGGCTGGAAGTCCAAGATCAAGGGACCAGCAGATTGGGTGTCTGGTGAGCCCCCACTTTGTGGTCCAGAGACAGCTTTCTTCTCGCTGTGGCAGAAGGTGAGAGGAATCTCTGGGATCTCTAATAAGGGCACTGATCCCATTATGAGGGCTCCACCCTCATGATCTAAGCACCTACCCAGGGCCCACCTCCAAATACCATCATACTGGGGATTACGTTTCAACATATGAATTTGAGGGGACACAAACATTTAGTCTATAGCACATGACAGTGCTCTTCTATTATTACTTCGATTTTTCTTTCTTCATCCTTAATAAGCATTAATATTTTTCATACATTTATTGTCTATTTTTATTTTTCCTTTTGTTAATTATGCATTTATGTCCTCATCTAGGTCATGTTTACTCAGGACAAACTAAGAGGAGAGAACATAATGTAGAACATGGAGGTCATAGGGAAAAAGGAAAGAAGGCATTCTCCCCAGTAAGCATCACTGCCTGCTGGAAAGTAATCTCTTCCCCCTGGGGACTTGTGATGAATTTGGCATTTTTACTGAATGCCAAAACAAACGTGCATTTTAGTGAAACTCCAGTCTGACTGGTTCTTGGCATTTATGTTGCTTAAAGGAAAAACAACCTAGACTTTCACTTTCTTTTTAAAGCCACCTGTTAGCAGGTGGTATCAGCACTGTTAACAGTGAAGGTTAAGAACTTTCTACATTAAAGTAAGAACTCAAATCAGGGGGCTTCCCTGGTGGCGCAGTGGTCGAGAGTCCGCCTGCCGATGCAGGGGACACGGGTTCGTGCCCCGGTCCGGGAAGATCCCACATGCCGCGGAGCGGCTGGGCCCGTGAGCCATGGCCGCTGAGCCTGCGCATCCGGAGCCTGTGCTCCGCAGCGGGAGAGGCCACAACAGTGAGAGGCCTGCGTACCGCAAAAAAACAAACAAACAAGCAAACAAAAGAAATCAGGAAAATGTGTTGACTATCTACAGTGTTTGAGGTGGTGGACTAAGAATTCACTTACGTTACGTTCTTGTTGACAGTAGACATGTAATTTTTGTTTCAGAATCCATTTTATCCATCTTTATTTCCCCAGTGCCTAGAATAATACCTGCCATATATTAAAAGTTCAGGAAATGCGTAATTATCTCTGATTTACAGACAATAAAAACCAATGATCAGAGAAACTGAGTAATGTTGACCTGAGCCACTAGAGCTCAAAAGGGATTGTCTCAAAATTCAACATCAGTTTGTCCAAACCCAAACTCTATACTCTAAATATTTCATCTAACATCTCTTCCTAAGATAATGTTTCTCTTGTTATACATTCATTGTAGTACAAGAAAGGCTAGATAATGCTGTGGAACAAATAACCCAATCATCTCAATTGTTTGCAAACAACAAGTGTTCGTTCTCATGTATACCATGTAATAATTGCGTGTTAGCCAAGGGCTCTGCTCCTCCCTGTCTTCTCTCCAGGATCTAAGGTGAGGTAGCACATCCTCCCTGGACCATTTATGATTACCAAGACTAAGGAACAAAGCACAGAAATCTTGTCCTGGCTTGTTAAAGCTCCAGTCAGCAGTGACATGTAATATATCTGCTCGCATTTCACTCCTAATTTCATGAGTGTCATGAAACTTCATGGGTGCTTAAGCGTGGGAAAATGAAATTGGGTGGGCCCAAGGTAGTGACAAGGGTACTTATGAGTGAAAGAGGATGGCAGGAAAAGCCGAGTCTGAGAAGGAGATATGAAGGTGGTACACAGTAGGGGGAAAAGAAAGCTAAATATTGTGGACAGCTCCTCCCTCTTGTCACCAAATACTCAAATAACTCTGTGATAGTTAATTTTATGTGTCAGCTTGACTGAGCCACAATATCTAAATATTTGGTCAAACATTATTCTGGATGTTTCTGTGAAGGTAATTTTTGGTTGAGAGTAACATTTAAATGAGTAGACTTTGAGTAAAACAGATTATTTCGCATAATGTGGGTGGGCCTCATTCCACCGGTTGAAAGCCTTAATGGAACAAAGGCCAGCCTCTTCTGAGCAAGAAGAAATTCTGCCTATAGTCTGTCTTTGGACTGGAATTTCAAATATTCCTGACAGAACAAGTTCTTCGTTTAAAAGAGGTCATGTTTGAATGGATAAAGGATGATATCCAATGATATTCAAAGGCATTAGTCCAACTTCTAACAGGCAGTGCAATCCTCAGGCAGAGTACCAAGATTGGAGAGGGATGAAATTTATATGGTCCAAGAGGATAAGAAACAAACACATATCCTATTGGTTCTGCTTCTCTGGAGAACCCTGACTAATACAGACTTGTATTTCTGTGTAGAACACATTCATTCCCCCATAACAGGCATCTAGTTGCTGTGTCCAGCTCAGAGTCTCAGACCCTAAAAGAAGCCCTGTAGTCTTCATCAGTGTGGCTGTAGCCCTGGAGATCTATGAATCAAAGGGCAAATTATGTGCCCCTTTCACAGCTTATAGGTAGTAATCAAACACTGATGGGAATAAACACTTCTGGAGGCTTGGATATGTTCTTTGATTAGGTATAATTCTGCTCTGTTGGAGGGGTTCCTCTGTTCATGAATTCTAATTTATATTCTTTTGGTTTGTCCTTTAGGGATATTATTCTTTTTTCACCATGATTTTTGGTTGCATCTGAAATGTTCCTTGGAAAATGTGCTCTCCTAGGAGAGATGAGCAGCTTTTTCAACCCACTTTCTGCCCAAGGGTCTTTTTAAAATTTCATGTGTAAGTCTTTGTCTCAAAAACTTAGTTGGCTCCTTACTGATCTGGTAGACTCTGTGTGCTGGTAGCTACTCTAGTGGTACTTTTTAGGGTGTATCTCTTAGCTTTTGCTACATTTCTTTGGTTTTCTTCTCCAATTACTTCTTTCTCTCTCTAGTCTGAATTATGGGCACCTAGAACTTATTAGGTTTCAGTGGGGAAACAACACCCCTTGTCTCTAATTTCATAGCCAATGTGTCTAATTGAAATGAATTACTAGGCAGCTGAATCCTTACTCTAAGACACCTTAATCCCTTCAGGGCTTTTAACAATGAGTGTGCTGGTCATACTTTTGATTGAATCCTTACTACAGCCTGAGTTCTAATGAACTATGCCCTGAAGGTCTTCTTGTTTTTCTTGCTTTATATTTTATGCTGCAAGTCCTTGAATTTGTGGACTGTCTTCTTTAATTACTTATAAGCAGGCAGATTATGTTCTGAGCTCATCTTTTTTTTTTTTCTTAGTGATTTGCTGAACATAGACAACACAATGAATTAACATTATATGTTCTAATTTTTCCCTAAAGATACAAGTTCATTAGTTCTATGGATTAATTGCCAACTCACAAGAGGTGACATCTTCACCAAATGCCTTGCTGTTACATAAGAGAAGTTACCATCTTTTTTTGTCTCCTTTAACAATTTTCTCGCTATTTTTATCCATTAAGCATTTAGGTCTTGATATGATAGTGGTCTTCTTTTAGGTATCAATTTTTTCATGAGTTTAGATAGACTAGTTTAGTAAAAGCAACTCCAACATATCAGTGGCTTCAAATAACAAAGGCATATTATATATATATATATATTTTTATATATATATATATATATATATATATATATATATATATATATATACACTTTTTAATTATACATTGGAAATCAGCTCTGTTCTATGCCATTCTTATTTAGGATTACCAGCTGTGGAAGGTTTCATCTTTATGCTTCCATGTTTGCTGAGGGAGACAAATAGGAACATGAATATTGCATACTGACTATTAAATCCTCCCCCCAAAAATGACATACGTGACTTCTCCTCCTGTGTTAATGGACAAAGCAATATACGTGACCACATTAAACTTCAGAGGGGTGGGAATGTGCAATCCTAACATATGCCTGGAAGAAAAACTAGAAATATTGAGTGAACAATATTAATGACTGCTACATGCTTATGCCCAACAATATTTTTGAGAAGAATGCCAGATTGTAATCTCCAAAAGGGCAACACCATTTTTTTCTTGTTGATTGCCACATCCTTGGCTCAGTGCATGGAAATAAGTTGGTACTCAATAAACATTTGTTTAATTAATTGGATGTTACAGTGTTTTCTTAATACTGATAGAAGATGCATGACATTTCAGATTCGTAGAGTTCACTTCAACCATTCCATCAAATACAAGCTCTCACTGTCTTTGCATTGATTTGCAAAATGTATATGGCTGTTTTCTTGGATATTTTCTCTCTCTATGCCATGAAAGTTATGAGTGATGGCCAACTTTCCAAAGAAGAGTATAAAATTATTAACAAACTGGAGGCATTTTTAAGAAGCACAGAGAGAAAACAAGCTGGAAGGGGGATTCTGGCATTGGGGTATACTTTTGCTGATGAATTACTTTCTGTACCAGAAACATATTTCAAATAATCTCGACAAGAGAATGAATGAACTGCCAGGAGCTATCCTAAGGCAACACCAAGTTTAGGGCTCTTGTAACCAATACCAAATTTATTCTTCCTCTATTGCAAGTATCTTCAAAGGAGTTGTAAACAATGATCAGACAACTCCAAAGATAATAGGTGTGGTTCAAGGAATAGCTTATTCAACGTTAGAACAGCTGAGGAGAAAAGCCAGTCATTTTCTGGGGGACAAATATATTCTCATTAAACAATGCATTACATTTTCATTAAAATGGCACTTATAATCCCTACTCTAAAAATATGAATACATGGGCATGTATAGTGTGGTGTTGAGTGTGAGGAGGAAAGGAAGGGGAAGGAGGAGAAGATAGAGATGAGAGAGACAGAGAAACAGAAGAGGTTAATTTACTGTTCTTAAGTGTTGAATTACATATATCTACATTTTTCCCCTACTAAAAATAAAATTGCTTTGCAATACACGAACTCAGCTGCAAAGTCACTGATCATTAAGAGTATTCCCAAACTTTGCCTTTGTTGTACCCAACGAGAAGTTGTGCCGTTTGTCTACAGAAGCATGAAAGAGTGGGTTTTAGTATGTTTGTATGGAGTAGCACTGGTTGGAGGGTTCCAAAAATGCAGTTCTTGCTGAACCTAAAACTTATTGAATTATATCCCCCTCAGAGGATTGATACTAATTTACAAAGAGCCAGATTGTATTCATTTTCCATTGCCGATGTAGCAAGTTAATACAAACTTCGTGGCTTAAAACAGCCACCTTAATATTTTACAATTCTGTAAGACAGACGTCTGACCACAGGTCTCACTGGGATAAAATTTAGGTGACACCTAAATTTTAGGAGGACTGCATTTCTTTCTGAAGGCTCTAGGGAAGAATCCATTTCTTTGCTAATTAAAATGTAGCTCCTTGCAGTTGTAGGGCTGAGATCCCTGTTTACGTGCTGGTTGTCAGCTGAGGGTCATTCTCAACTTCTTGAGGCCATTCACGTACCTTGGCTCATGGCCTTCTCTGTCTTCAAAGCCAGTGATGGCAGGTCAGTTCCTTCTCACTTCTGAATCTCTCCAATCCATTCTTCTGCCCTTCTCTTCCACTTTTAAGGACTCCTTTGCTTAGATTAGGCCTACCTGATAATACAAAATAATCCCCTCATCTCAAAGTTTTTAACTTAAATCATAAGTGCAAAAAAAACTTTTGCTATGTAATGTAACAAATTAGGATGTGGACATTTTAGGGAGGGGGTACATTATTCTGCCTACCACAAAGGTCTAAGTGTCTTATCCATGTGTGGGCTTCTCTGAGATAAATGAGTGAATGTTAGAAGTAAACAGGAAACTAGCCACTCCCAGATTTGGAAAAACCTAAATGCAGTTTACCCTATTAGCATGGGGGAAATAATTGTATACCTTTCTCACTACAAAAATATAGAAAATTTATTATACTTAGCCCAGAACTGTTTCTAGATGAGGTTCCATAAACCAATGCATAAAGGAACATGAAACCAAGATGCTATCTCATTAGTTTAGGAATGTGAAAGTGCTTTGTGGGCCCATAAATAATTATACAAATAAAATGTTTTCCTTTAATATCTTCACCAAGTTATGATTCTGAATGTGTGACCATATCTGCTAAACGTGTCCTACAAAGATGAATACAAATATGGATGTGTGATTAAATTTGACTGAAGTGGATTTAATTAACCTGGAGAAGAGAAAAATCAACGAGTATTTGAAAGGTGTCTTTATTTTTATAAGGGGTTAATATGAAATTAGAAATGTGCTGTGCATTTTTGGGGATTGAAATGGTCCCAATGAATGCTTGCTTCCAGGGTACTGATTTCTGTTCGACATAAAGCAAGATTTTCTAATAATCTGAGCAGTCTAAAAATGGATAGGACTGCATCATAAGATCGTAACCTTACTGTCACGTAGAGGTCAACCAGCAGTGGTGGATGAGCCTTTAGTAGGGGTATTTTGGATAGATTTTAAGCACTAAAGAGGAGGGCTATATACAGTTTTTAGTAGTGTGGTCCTTTTTTCCCAATCAAATTTTCATTCTTTTTTTTTTTTAACATCTTTATTGGAGTATAATTGCTTTACAATGGTGTGTCAGTTTCTGCTTTATAACAAAGTGAACCAGTTATACATATACATATGTCCCCATATCTCTTCCCTCTTGCATCTCCCTCCCTCCCACCCTCCCTATCCCACCCCTCTAGGTGGTCACAAAGCACCAAGCTGATCTCCCTGTGCTATGTGGCTGCTTCCCACTAGCTATCTATTTTATGTTTGGTAGTGTATATATGTCCATGCCACTCTCTCACTTTGTCCCAGCTTACCCTTCCCCCTCCCAGTGTCCTCAAGTCCATTCTCTACATCTGCATCTTTACTCCTGTCCTGCCCCTAGGTTCTTCATGACCATTTTTTTTTTTTTTTAGATTCCGTATATATGTGTTAGCATATGGTATTTGTTTTTCTCTTTCTGGCTTACTTCACTCTGTATGACAGACTCCAGGTCCATCCACCTCACTACAAATAACTCAATTTCATTTCTTTTTATGGCTGAGTAATATTCCATTGTATATATGTGCCACATCTTCTTTATCCATTCATCTGTTGATGGACACTTAGGTTGCTTCCATGTCCTGGTTATTGTAAATAGAGCTGCAATGAACATTTTGGTACATGACTCTTTTTGAATTACGGTTTTCTCAGGGTATATGCCCAGTAGTGAGATTGCCAATTCTTAGTCTGACAATACTTTTGTCTAGCTTTTTATGTCTTTCAAACATGTAAAAAGTAAATCTCAAGTTTGAAATAGACAAACTGCCATAATCGAAAAGCATAACATTTACATGAAATGTGCAGATTTCTATATGCTGATGATTATAAACATGTATCAGTTGATTACTGCACACTCTTCATTTGTTAATATATTTTTTAAAAGATTTATTTATTTATTTGTTTGCTTGTTTGCGCCGGGTCTTAGTTGTGGCAGGCGGGCTCCTTAGTTGCGGCATGCAAACTCTCAGTTGCGGCACATGAACTCTTAGTTGCGGCGTACGAACTCTTAGTTGCGGCATGCGTGTGGGATCTAGTTCCCCGACCAGGGATCTAACCCGGGCCCCCTGAATTGGGAGTGTGGAATCCTAACCACTGCGCCACCAGAGAAGTCCCTAATATTTGTTTTATGTGAAGCATTATCCCGCTTGGTTTTGAGAATACAGACAGACCCAGGCTTCATAAAGCTTATGGATTTGTGGGGGAGACAGAGGCTAAACTAATGAGCAGATGAACAGATCATTTATCACAGATTATGTTATAAAGAAGATAAGCAGGATGATGGGTTAAAAAGAATAGCAGACAGACCAATTTAAATAAGGTAATTAGGGAAGAACTTTCAGAGGAGCTGACATTTAAACTGAATCTGAAGTGTAAGAAAGGGCCAGCTCCTGTACGTAACCTTATGAGTTATTAATCCTTTCAATATCACTATGAGTTGAGAACGACTATTGTCTTAATTTCATAGAGGAAGAAACTGAGACTTAACAAAGATTTACCTTGAGCACAAGTTTAAATGCTCAAGGTTGGTAAAGCTTGAATTGGGATTCGAATCTTTAGGATCCCACAACCTGTTAGGGCTGGAATCCATGACCTTTAGTTTTTAGGTCCCTTCTGACTCTGAGTTTCTGTGAGTGAAACTGACTAGTACAACTTGGACAGAGTGAACATATAGGGCATGCTCTTCTCTCTCTGTCGGGCTAGTGAACTCACTGGTAACTTGACAAATGCTAAACTTTCATGAAGGAGTTAGAATACTGTGACTCGGAAATATACTCTAAAGCAGATGGTGCTAGTTACAGTTTTTGTTTTGGACATGGATTGTGGTAGACTCAGAGACAGAAATCGGTGAAAGACAATTTCCCAGTTTACTTTGATGCCATTTGGATATTATTGATGTATTAAATGTACATTGGTCGAATAAAAGAAATTTAGGTATCCAGGATGAATATACCTACTGAAGACAAGTAGTTCCTTATCTGGTTTTAACTCATCACTGAGAGTAGGGTTAAGTCAGGGGGCAAGTCTGGATGAGGAAGAGACCTGTGCAGTAGTACCAGCTACCCCTGCTACTGTGTAACATTGGAAGAAGCCGTATTATTTCTCTGAAACTCAGTTTCCTCATCATGCTCAAAGGCTTCTGACAGTGCGCGTGACAAAGCTGTAAAAGCCAGTCTCTTCTTCATATTTAAAAAGTTGATGGAAACAGAGATGTGAGTTTAAGAGTCACGCTTCATGCAAAAATTCGACCTCTAGTGAAGAACACCATCTTCAGAGAGGGCTGCTTAAAGGGAGCACAGTGCACCTTGTAGACAGTTCCAGAAAATATCATTGGTATAGATCCCCCCAAACAGAAAAAAAAGTAAATTATTAACTTCATAAATTAAATTTCATTTCCCCTTTTGAATGTTTTCCTACAATTCTTTAAATCTGTCTATGCTTTAATGCCAACATCATGTATTTATTTGGCCCACGTCCACGCTCTTTTTAAATTCAGAACACACACCCACACATACACTAGCATTACTTTAAGTTTGAGAAGGCTACGTGTATACCATTAACACAGATATCCTCATAATAAAAATTCACAAAAGCTTATTTCACTTTAGGGAACAAAAGAGCTGTGCCCCAGGTCATACCTGTTCTTATTCATAAACTCTTTGGGAATTCTTACTGAAGGATAAAGCTTTTCAAAGGCCTCCTGATCTACCAATCATACAAGATTAATGTTATCTTCATCTATTCAACATATTGATATTGAGCTAGTTCTATGAGCCAGACATTGTCCTAGGCATGTGAAATCCAAAACAGGCATAAGATATAGTGGCTGTGCTCAGTAAACAAGTGTTTTGATATGCAAAGGATGTCAAGTTCACACTGTTTTTGTTATTGCAGTGGTATTGAATAATACAAATATTGAGCATCTACTTGTAACTGTGAGGCAAGGGCTTTTCACATGTTACTCAAGCCTACCATATTTCACAATGCCAAGAGGCACTACTTATTTATATATTATATAAATGTGGCCCCTTGAATGGGAGAATGTGATGGTTCTCACTTATCTTGCTTAATTATCGCAAAAATCAAATAGGTAGTTTTTAAAATTCCCTTTTCTAAGATGAGAACATTGAGCCTCAAAAGCATTAAAATCACAGCTATTAAATGGCACAGCTGGGCTGATATTTGGATCTGAATGATGCTAAAGCCACAATAAATTTATTATTCCATGAAGCGTATTGTTATAATACTATCAAATGGCCGATCCCTCACAATTATGCCAAAGTTTTTTTTATAAGTGGAAATCATACATTAGAGGACATTTATATCATTTATCTTAGGGGAAAAATAATGCCTTGCATCAGCTGTCTGTTCTAGGTATAGGCACAAACTACAGATCCAGCCACTTTTTTTTTTTTTTTTTTTTTTTGTGGTACGCGGGCCTCTCACTGTTGTGACCTCTCTCGTTGCGGAGCACAGGCTCCGGACGCGCAGGCTCAGCGGCCATGGCTCACGGGCCCAGCTGCTCCGCGGCATGTGGGATCTTCCTGGACCGAGGCACGAACCCGTGTCCCCTGCATCAGCAGGCGGACTCTCAACCACTGCGCCACCAGGGAAGCCCCCAGCCACTTTTTAAAAGCTGAACACATACACGTTGAGGGGTCATGCAGAATTTTCTCTTAAACTTCTCCTTTTTGAGAGCTGCCCAGGAAATCTCTCAGCAATAATCTTTCTGTTACAGATACATGTTTCTGGTTTTTTCCTAGCCACATTATGGAGAGAAGAAACAAACAAAAAAAACTGTTGACAGGATTAGACCTGTCACCCCCAAATTTTAGAACTTAAATATGAAAATCTTACCTCCTATTGAATAAGACATACATATATCAAGGTTAATTGGTTTTATGTCTGAACGGTGACACTCATTAATTCTCTTTACTTTTCCTAGCACTAGGGAAGAGTATTTTTATGTGGCCACAGTAAAAGTTGATGTAAATATATATTTAATGATGACGAGCATCAGCAGAGTGAATGGGTAGAGGTTAAAAGGAACTAAAGCATATGCAAATTTGAAAGAAGTGGATTTCGATGTCATGAATCATAGTTTGTTATGTACTTGAGTGGGGGATAGAGTATACCATACCAGTCTTGCTATACCAACATTCTCAGATTTGCCACCCACGCAGTTTACACCTTTGAATATACTCAAGATAGTTCATTAATTTTAAGTTTCTTTTTACTGTTTAATACTTAATGGAGAGAAGCTGTGATATCTCAAAAAAAGTTGATGCTGATTATGACTCTGCAAAGAAAAATCATCTTTATTTAAATACAGATTAAAATGAAGAATATGTGCTACTAGAATGCTAATGTGGTTACTTAGCAGAGAGAAAAAGAATGCCAGCTTAATGAGTCCATAAGCTTTGTTCCTCTTTTGACAGTCATTTTTATTTTGTTTCATGACCATAGTTTTGCCTTCCTGCTGCTCCTTTTCCCACCTTAATACCCCAGCCAAGCTAGATGCAAATATTGTAGTTTGTGTGAGCAGGCTGAACAAATGTCATTGGAGTAAATTCATCACCACTTCCTGGGAAACATCGCAAAGTATGTGCTGTGATGGGTTGGTGGGTCCGTGATTAGATAGGCATATGTGTTACTCTCTTAAACTCTATGAAATAAACCATATGATATAGTTGGGAAATATTGGAGATAATATATTGTATTTACTTTTCCTCTAAGAAGTGACTTAATTGGATTTTGTCTACTGCAGTTACCTAAATTCATCTAATGGACTTGATATACATATTTTATGATGCTCTTACCAACCAGTTTTCTACCTTCAAATTAAGGTTGATTAAATGTCTTAAATAGTTGTGTTACTAATATTCTTTCTGAATTTTAATGAACATAGCTTATTAAACCCTAGGATTGTCATGATTTTTAGACCTCACATCAAATTCAATTCCTTGAATTGCTTCATATGTGTCAATTGTGTTTCTATAATCAGACTTAAAATTTTCAAATAATAGTTTTAGGTCTTTTTCATCTGTATATTCTCCTGGTGAAATTCTTCTTGCTTCCTAAACCTCTCCTCTTTCTCTTGTAATGCATAGAATAAAATAGATGCTCAATATATATTTTCTGAATTGAATATGTTATTTTTCTATCTCCTGTGGCACCCAGAGCAGTCTAGATCATATGAAAATAACACAGTAAATTCTTATTGATCAGTGATGGATATGTCCTAAACTTATGTGTGAGAATCTTAGCCTCCATAGAATCACATCTATATTCCTATCAGAATGCATAACAGTAATTGTTTTAAAGGTCTTATTTTATTCTTAATGTTGTATGACTAAAAGATAACCTTATTCCTGAATTTTAAAGTACAGTTATAAAAGGAAGGAAATAAGAAAATGAAGAAAATTCCCCTTGGTTACTTAAAATGAGAGATTCACAGTTGTTGGTTATATCTCCTGATCTTAATCAAGGCAGACAGGTAGAGTGGAAAGAGGTTGTTTTCTGAGATCCTAAAAATGTGGCTTGCCATTCAAGTACTGCCCTTCAGTACCTTTGTGAATTAGGCCAAATCATTAATCTTTTTGAGTTTCCGTTGTCTCCGTTGAACAAATAGTATAATAATTATATTTGCTCTGAAAGATAGATCTGAGAATTAAAGAAACTACCATATATAAAAGGACTGTAAATAAATGCTTCACAAAGACAGAAGGTCAAAAGGTGTGAATTCCCAGGTTTCCTATCATTCTGCTATACTTGCATAATACAACTGACAAAGTAAAAATAGTAACTCATTGAAATAGGATACAGGCGGCTGGTCTATACACTTCATTAATAGGAAAAGGCATTGTGCTATGTTTGAAATTTCTGTGGATACACCGCCTTAAGTGGATGGATTAAGTCATCAGAAAATTCCCATTGTGTTCAGTGAGTGGTTGCTGTGTTTTTGTCTACTTTTTGTTGCTTAATAGCCTTATCCTTTTCACCATTTTTCATTCTTTTCAATGTATTTTATATGATCATTCTATGAAAGTGAATTGTATGTTGATGCCAAATATTGTCAGTTGAAGTCAGTGTTTACTAAGGCAAATTCAATGAAAGCAGTGAACAATTCATCAACTCATTTTTTTTTCTAGTTAAACAATGATTTTATTGCTTGAGTAAACAGATAAATTTATGCAACCAGGGCAGAGGCTATGGATGACTTGTATTTCCAGTGGGGGAGCGGGGGAGGACTCGTTTGGTGTTGTAATATCGAGCCAACCGGTGAATAAGGCTCTAAAGCAGAATCAGACGGAATTTAGCATCTTTATCCTTTCTGTTTCCCTCAAGATACTTTCGAACAGCAACAGGTTTCTTCATTAAATGATAGAGCTCCTCAGGAAGTTCAGGAGCAAGTCATTTGGACTTAAGAATTCTCAAGATTTTATTGCCTGTCACAAAACGTACTTGTGCAACACCATGTGAGTCTCTCAGTATCACACCAATTTGCGAGGGCGTCAGGCCCTTCTTGGCCAGTTTGTAGATCTGCTCCTTTACGTCATCAGACGTCAGCTTCAGCCAGATGGGGGTGCTGCAGTGGTAGGGCAGAGCCAACTGGGACAGGCCCTTGCCTGGAGCATGCATGCGACCTACGATGGCGGCGGTGTGGTTCAACTCAATTGTTAAAACCACAACCTAAAATATGAAACACATAGAATTTTACATAAAGAAGAATTGATTCAAAAATGGATAAATGTATAGCTTATCCAGAGAAAATTTTCTCATTTAAAGTAAGAAAGAAAGCAAGATATTATTTCCAACTCTTATCCACCCAAGTTTCAATGGCGATGTTACAGGAAAGTCCACATTAAAGGACGGTGTCATATAAAGAAAAAGACACCTTACAAGTGTTAGTTGTTCCATATGTTATCTCATTTTGCATTAACTGCCAATATAGGTATAATATCAGGGGCAAAATTACACTTTATTCCTCCTATCTCACCTCCTAGTTGTATGTTCCCTAAACGGTATGATGATGCTCCCATAATACCCAGCACAGTACTTTGCTAGGAGTTCAATAAATGTTTGTTGAATTGAATTACCACATTAACATGTAAACTGTGAGATTGTGGAGTTTACAGCCTTTAAATCTTATTTAAAAAATCTAGGTTTACACAAATTTGCATATTATTTAGAAAATGAATATATTAAGCCCAAATCAATGTCTAATTTATATGCATTTCCACGAACTCACTTTGATAGTTTGAAGTGTTACCACTGACCAACAACACATTGGATAAGACGCGAAGATGACCTTATTCATTTTTGGGAATTGACAATTTTTTAGAAGATTGCCCAGATGTTTGTTTATTTACCAATTGATTTTTTTTTTCCAAATGAACTCTCCTTGGAGATTTTTATTTACAGTTATTCGTTCACCACTTTTTGAGTCCTGTCGCTTTGTTGACTTCATGTGCTTAGTTTGAGGGACACTGCTGGATGCTTCTTTGATAAATAAAGCTGATCAGGTCTTGTAAGTAAATGATGACATGTAGCTGAAGCAGTTTAAAGATTTAGCTCTTTGCCAATTTGTTGTTTTATTGAATACTCACATTTCATTCAAGAAAGAGAACACGCTCGTGGCTTGTGGCATTGCAATGCATGTACCTTTTCCTTAGAGAAGCTCATATAAACTTATGATAGAAATTGGCCTCTGTCAATTTAAAGAGAAATTAAAATGGCTTCTTTACAATTTCTTTTACCCTCCTTCTCCTTATTTTATCCAAGTAAGTTAGTTCTACAAATCTCTATATAAAGTCTCAGAGAGAAAAATCCAACATGATGTTTATCAAGCTAGAGTGTCTATTCAGTATGCAAAAAAAAAAAAAAAAATCACCTTGCTTTTTCTATTGCAGTGCCCCTAAATTGAAGCTATGTGCCTGATCAGGCAAAAATACCTGTGCTTCACATTTCATAGCATCTAAAGCTGGCTTCTTCTGTCTACGTAAATAATTTTAAGTGAAAGATACTGACATTATTTAACAAAATGAGATTTAGCAAGATATTTTTGACAGGGTTTCCAAAGGAACCACAAAACAATAATGCAGTGAACCCTGATTTTAGAACAAACTCAACTTCTAAATGATTTAAAGAAGCACCATTGATACTTATGAACTTAAAAAAAATTTAAGGAAAAACCACAGCTTAGTATCCAATCAGTCAAGACTTTGAACAATGTATTTCTGTTGGGAATAAAGAAAGAAGGAGGCTCTATAAAAAGAAAAAGCTGTAGAGAGGAGGAATTGTATTTTAAAGGCTACACATTTCCAAGGTGTTCAGTTGATGAGGTCTTTGTCTTGTAGTCACCAAGCTTCATTCGGTGTTTCTATAATCACAATGCAGTTTTTACACTCTGCAATTATCTTTAATTGTAAGGATATGCAACCCCTTAATTAAGCTAAAGGGAAGATAGTAGCTGTTCGTATTAAAGAACACGTGAACTACAATATCCTGTTTTGATGTCTGAATGATTTTGACACTGTCTTGAATAGTGATGGCCGCATTTTGTTCCTTGCTTTGGGTGAGTTTCTTAAAGGAAAGAATACTGAGGCCATCCCCTTAATAACTTTCCTCATTGCAGCCTGGTTAGCAGAGACTCCTTCTGAAAGTGATCTGCTCCTACATGTCCAGGTGGAAGGAAAAGTAACTCAGCACCACAGGTACTAGACATTTTGGCTGGAAGAAAAAGTTCCACAACATGTCACTCTCTACCAGTGGCTGTATTTTCAGCCAAAGACCTTGAAGTGTCTGACAGAAGGTTTTATTCGATGTTGAAATGATAGCTAAGTTGACAGCATGTAAGTAAGTGATGTATTTGTGTAACTCTATGTTTGTCAGCCTGGAACACAACCACACCCCTCAACAACACGTACACATACATATGCAAGCCACCACCACCATCGTTACCATTATATATTGAAACCCTGTTGTTCCAGGTTCAGCTCAGAGATAACTATTTTAATTGAACTGTTTGTGTTTTCTTTGTTTCTCTGCTCACTCCATATATCAAAAGTAATCACTCCTTTCACTAGTATTTCCATGGTACAATGTTTGTAACTCTATTTAACCTATATTTTATTCTGTCTCATATCATTATAAGATATTAAAAATGACTCTTACCCCTAACAGATTATAAATACCCTCAAAGCAAGTAATAACGGTTTTTACCCTTTATCCTTTTTTTCTTTGTGTGTGAATAATATATACCTACAGAACACACACAAATATTTAAACACAGACACATACATAGAGAACACAGACACATACATAGAGAACATATAGAGTATAGAATATATGCATGTATGATATATGCATGTATGATCATATGCTATATGAGTTTTAGAAAGAGAGAAAGAGAAAGAGATTGCCTATGTATTAGCTTCTGAAAAGACAATAAAATCATTCCATTTGCCAGGTAATCACCCCTATTCCAGTGAGAGTGTTATATCATTATACTGTCAATTTATATTTTTAAAACTTAACACTATAACATAAGCAACTGAGTCCAATCCCTCTTCCTCCCCTCCAAAAAAGGAAAATCAATTATTGTATCATTCAGGTTGATAGGATCTTGCCGTATTGTAGGGTTATCCCTACAGATCCTTGCGGAAATCAGAATTGCACTGATCTCTCCATTCTCTCCTCCACACAGCCCATCTCTGTATTCTGACAATAAGTACACCTCTCTTTTCCTTCTTCTCTTCTCACATTTAGGATTCACTTAGAGAATATACTTAGAGTACCCATCAGGCAGTAATTTTCAAGTTGGAAAACACTGGAAGAGGTGTGCTACAAGTCTAACAAAAGCTTTTGAAAAATGCCATATCAAGTAATTGCACAATTTTACTTTCAGTGTATCAAAACATTCTTGTACGGCCTTCATGGATGTTTAGAAATATCCCATTTGAATGTTCATGCCTCTTGAAGAGGGGAAAAAGCTGGAGTACCAGTTTGTTTTCACCAACATGTGGGCCGCATGACTCTGATATTTTACTGTTAGCCTTTGGGATTGTACTTCGTTCTGTGGATTCCATTACATTTTAAGTGTACTTTCTGGCATAGTTCATATTCGCAATTAAACACGTTCCAGAGCGTGGCTTAGACAAGGGTGTGTTTCATTGTCATTAGTGCATTTACATCACTATTTGTGGCTTCTGTATATACAGGTGTCATTAGACTTTTGTTATGAGAAAGAAAGATTTAGGCAGTTTGCGAAATTTGTACATATTTTCAGTGTCTTTGAAAAAATGTTTTGCTTAAGGAGAACACTTTTCATAAAAAAAAAAAAATTAAATGTCATCAAAAACTACCACACACAAAGCAAGAAGCCTAGATGGTTTCACAGGGTTGAAATTCTACAGAACCTTCAAATACCATACCATACCAAGGCTACATACATTTTTACGGAATATAGAAAATGACACAACTTTCTAAATCTCTTTGTATGAAGCAACTGTAACATTGATAGTAAAGCCTTATAAAGATAGGAAAAAATCTGCCAAGTAACCTCACTTACAAATATTTATGTAAAAATCCTAAATAAAATAGTAGCAACAGAATTCAATACTATATTATGATAATTATACCAAATGACCCACTAAGATTTATTTCAGGAATGCAAGATGTTCAATATTCGAAAATATATTAATATGATTCATCACATTAATAGATCTGAGGAAAAAAATCACCTGAATATTTCTATAAATATTGAGTTCTCCAAAACACTTAACATCCATTTCCCACAAACACTCAATAATAAAAAAAAAAATATGGATACTTTCTTAATTCAGTGAAATAGGAATACCTCAATCCTAAAGCCATAGACTTCTCTACTGGAAAAGTTATAGATGCATCCCCACTAAACTCAGGAATTAGGCAGAGGTGCCTACTACTTCTCCAACTGTTTGACCCTATATAGGAGATATTAGCCATTGGAATTAAGGTAACACATAAAAGCATGGGACTGAAAGAGAAGTAAGATTATTTGCAAATGACATAATAGTATACTTAGAAAATCCTGGAGAATCAATGTTAAAAATAATTTAAACAGTGCAATAATTCAATAAGATAATAAGATGTAAAATTAATATACAAAGTCAATAGCCTTCTGTATTAGTTAGCTATTGCTATAAAACAAACCACTCCAAAACAAGTAGATTTGAACAAATGGACAGACATCTATCATTCCTGGATAGGATTTCTTAACATCAGAAAGGTATAATCTCTCCCTAAGTGAGAAAATTGATAGTAAAGTGAATTAGTTAAATTAGCTGGTACCCATAAAAATATCAACAAGTATTTTACTGATGCCAGATGAATTGATGCTAAAGCTCATATAGAATAATAAATATGTACACATAACTCAGAAAAAAAATGAGGAAGAGTGATGACAGCACATGAATAGAGCAGGAAGACACAATAGAAACATTTAGAAATAGACCCAAATATATAGGATTTGTTTTTATTTTATTTTTTTTATGTTTATATAGTTAAAGTGGCATCTCAAACCATTAAAGAGAAATTTTAAATAAAAAGATCAATTTGGGTCTGTACCCCTTCTTATACATACGAAATTACACCAAATCCATCAGATGTGATGCATTAGATTTTTGTTTATTTTAATTCATGACAAAAGTACTAGAAGCAAAAAAAATTGAATTCATTTGTAATTTGACTGTAGAGGAATATTTTTTAACACTGACTCAAAATCTAGATTCAACATATTTGGAATTGATAAATTTGACTGCATAATATAAAGAAATATTTCATGACAAATACTAACAAATCAAAGTTAAAAGACCAATTATGAAAATAAAGAAAATATTGGCAAATTACATCACAGATAAAGGGCTAAAATCCCTAATATAAATCACATTTTTTAAATAAGGAGGAAGATCAAAAGCTCATAAATTGGGCAAAAGACATAAATAGCCATTTGACACAATAAAAGACATACAAAAGGCTCTTAGATGAAAATATAGTCAATTTCATTAATAATAAGAAAAATGCAAATTAAAAATATACTTGTCTCTCTCTCACCTCTCCAAATGGCAAAAATTTGAGAGCTTGACAACATGCTCTGCTCATATGGTTGTGAGAAAATAAATCATCTCGTATGATTCTAATGAGAATGTAGAATGATAGCATCCATATTGGAAAGAGTTTGGCAAAATATTACTGCAGTATGTATGTAGTTATCATTTGACCCAGCTGTCCTACTAGGAATTTATCCTGAATATATAGCTCAAAAGTGTGAGGAAACATATGCATGAGTTTATTCATTGCAGGATTTTATATAAGTTTCAAAACATTGCAACAACTTAAATGCACAGACAGTGGATTCCTATTCAGCTGGTTCTCCCCTTCCCCCCAAAATATGTTTAAATCTTCATTAAGATTGATAATGATTTCCAGTATATCTTTTTAAGTGAAAAGCAAAGTTCAAAAGATTATATATAAAAGGTATCATACTTCACACATGCACACATATGTAATTATATATTTATATAAAATGTATATATACACACATACCTGTATAGTATGCTATCTTTATATATATGTTCATGTATTATCTTTGTGTAAACAAATAAGAATATTTATTTGTATTTGCATATGTTTACAAACAGAAACTTAGAAAGAATAAGCCAGGAACTAGTGAAGCTGATTATCTACAAGGGGTAGGTTGTTATGAGGTATTAGAGTTAGAGAAGATGAGACTTGTCTATCTTTTTATATACTTTTGCCTTTTACTCTAGAATAACTTTATACTCATTCAAACATAAGTAACTAATTATGGAGTGAAAAATACTAAAACTGAAACAAATAAAAATCAGAATCTAACTTTTAATCAGATGTATAGCGAAAGACTAAATCTAAATGCATTTTGAACAGAGTATTCTGTTTTACACTTTCAACGGGATTATAACCTAAGGATAAAAACAATTGCATTTTAGTTAGTAAGCTTGATGTTGGTACTGGAGTAGCTATTCCAAATTATTTTTTACGTATTGTAGGATGGGTAAATATTTGTGTTATCATTTTGGGGAAAGAGAAATAGAAATATGAAATGGGGTAAAGGTGGAGAAGAAACCCCAGAATTAACATGAACCCATGATTTAAAATATCTGTCACCTATCCACCTATTTTTTTTTAACTTGGTCTAAGTATGCATCTTAAAAACAATGATACTCAGTAGTAATTAGCACACTAAGCATCAAGATTTTGTTTCTAAAAACTGCTTTCCCTTTGAAAGAACCATTGGTCTTCAGAGAAATGTTTCATTCCACAGGTGACTTGGGAAAGCACAAGTTGAGCCTGGAACACCTTGATTCACAGAGTAAGAAGATGCTCAAAACCAAAGAGTACATTTCAAAATAACACAGAAACCAACCTGAGGGTGTTCCAACTGACCAAATTTAGAGCAATTTATGCATCAAAATGAATCATGGAAACATATATTATAAATTTAATAAAGAAGCCATGAATATATATGAATCCTAATATTTTTAGGTGAATGAAGAAGGGAAAGCTGCTATTAACAGAATAACAACTGATACAAAGTGCAAAAATTATAAAGTCAATATTTAACATCCACAGTAGTAATAATTCAGGCAAGAATCATAACACTAATAACATAATCATAACACATAAACACTAAAGACACGGAGCAAAACTTGCCCAGATACAGAATATTCACACAGTCTCAAGCTATTTCCCCCCAACACACATATATTTTAATTTTTATCCACAAAGGGAAGAAAGTATCTTGAAATGGAAAAAACTGAAAACCATACTTAAACCAAATAATTACACAGCACCAAGTGATGTGAAAAGCAGATATATTATTCTTTAATCTACTAATCCTGATCCTAAATTTTGTTTCCAGCTTTTTCCTGTATTCATGTCTTTACTCCTAAGAATAAGACTTGCCCAAATAATCATTTGAGCCTTTCTACAAAACTGCTATGTGTGCAATCACCATGCCATCTTCTGTGCCTCTGTTACATATAGCTCTCCTACTCAGAAATACTCTTCGTTAAGACACAGTTTTATAAAGAACACAAATCTATGTTGGGGAGAGCCCAATTTTGTCTGTGGATAATCAAAAAGGATCTGAATTAGAATCATACTAGCTGTTTTAAAAAACAGACCCAAAATTTCATGGCTCAACAAGACAAAAGTTTATTTCCCTCTCAAGAAACAGTCCCATAGGTATTCGTGCTGAGTACTCCTAGGGATATGGTTTCATCTGCTTTTAGCTGGTGTCATAAAGAAGGGCACAGAGGATCACGGCATGAAAGTTTTCATAACCTAGGCATCATTTCAACTTACATCCTGTTGGAGAAAACTTAGTCATATGGCCATTCCTAGTGCAAGACAAGCTGACAAGTGTAAATGTTCAGCCAAAGAAAAAGAGAACTAATTTGGGGGTATATCTAGCAGTCTTTGAAATATGGTCCAGCATCCCAGTCCAGGCATCTATAAATGACAACACTTGGAATGGATTCTTTACAAACTAAAAGAAAAAGAGTTGCTTTGACTTTTGAAATGACTACATCAGTATTCTGTAATGAGCATTCTAGATATTTGACTATATGTGATTAAATACGATAAGCTGTAGAGAATACAGCATGTGTTCTGTTATCCATCTTTAGGAACTTCTTTAAAAGATTTTGATTTTTAATCTTAATACATATATTTAAGGAAGCAGGATGAGCTGGTTCTGACATTTCTTCTATTGTTGCCACATGGCTCTTATGCAGCTATCACAGACCTGTGCGTATCATGACCACTGTTTGTCTGGAGGGCCCTCGTTATTGATTTTTAAAATATTGATGCAGTTGGGACCAGTAGTTGGTCAAATATTTTTTAAATCAAATAAAGCAGAGCATTATTAAAACTGATAAAATTCATAACTTAAACATTTTATGTTAACTTTGAACCCGCATTATCTTGCCACTTTTTCAATCTAAGACCAAGGAATTCTAAGTTTTCTATCATTTGTACACCTCAAAATATGTCCATAGTTTCTACTTGGTTTTTACTTTTTCTTTTTTTGTGTGAAGCACGAACTCACAGCCATCTGATATACAATCTGAAATTAGATTTCTTTTATATTCATATGATTTTTCCCTTTATGTCTCAAATACAACTAATATTCAGCAAAAAATTTTTACTGATTCTCCTTTATTGAATATTTTCAAAGAAGTCAATTTATATTTCATAGAAACAACAACTCTTTCACTTTGCCAAGATATTTCATAGGCTTATGTAATATTTAATCAAATTCTTTAATTATAATAATAAAGGCAAAACTGCATATAAGTTTTGGATACAAGCAAATATTGTTGCTTAGCATACAAGTCAGTTTTGGAAGCAGAAGTGCAAAGTATGCCATAGACTTGATGGTTGGCCATGATTGGTCAACCAGCTGTAGACATCAATAAGTATGTTTTATAGAGAATCAGGGAGCTTTGATTAATCCGGCCAGTCTGTTAAGTGCAGGTCAGTTAAGAGAGTTTAGATTGTAATTCATGTACTTTGGCTCTCTACCAGCAGTAATATGTGCATACTGCTATCTTTACATCTCTAGAAGTTTTCCCTCTGAAAGGTAAGCTTTGTTATGTAATCTCTAAACATGGGATAAGGTTGTTAGTCCTTTTGGATAGGAAAAGTAATTCCTTATAGAAGTCTAGAAGTAAGTTCTTGATTTGCAAAATTCCTTGGCACTTCCTGTGAATTTTAAATTTTCTTCCTGCGATGGAAGATTGGAACATTTACTGTCTAATCATTGAATCCCTGCTATTATTTGGATTACATTAGAACTTATGTCTTATGATGAATTAATTAATGGACTGAGCCATTGTCCTGCATTTCATAGCTTGCATTTTTCCAATCATGGTTCAATGAACTCTTCTTGGTTTTGTGTAGGGTTTCTGAATTCCAGGGAAACCATTCCCTGTGCTTGCTAAAGTCTAAGCTTGGTCCTTCTGTTTTTAAACATATTTAGAACTAAAAATATACATGACACATAGCTTTGCTCTATTTTTTTTCCTTCTGAACTCAAACCACTCTTGTCAGAATACTGAGCATTATTCCTCAGCATCTAATACATTTCAAGTATTCTGAAAAACCTATGTAGATGAGAAACATTGATTGAACAAAATTTTAAATTCATTTTAAAATCTGGATACTAGATAGTCTCTCCAAATTATCCTTTTATCATAAATACACATAGTTCAGACTGTTAGAAATTTTTCATATTGAAAATTTTCTCTTTACTTTTTAGGTCCTTAATCATGGTTTCTCTTCCTTCATAACTTTCTTAATATTTTATATGTTTGCTTTTCCTTTATTACACTGTTAAAATTTTCTCTTTGGAATTAGATGCATCTGTTTCACCTCTGTGGTGTCAATGAAGTCAGTGATGATATGCTTACACACTTCTCCCTGCCAATGCTTAGCACGATGCCTTATAAACTGTAAGAGTAGGAGCGTACACATATATAAAACCTCCTTAAGTGTGCTACTGATGATACCTTTGTTATTTTAAAATAGCACATTTCTCTTCTTTCACTATATGTAATACTTTCTCATTTTACTATGTCTATGTATTTATACATGTTCTATATGGATATATATGCACAAATATACATATGATTTTGCTCTCTTTATATATATGAAAGAAGGGGGAAATGCCATTATTTATAGTTCCCAGATTTTAAGTTCTAGTACATTTTAAAATATATCTTAAAAAATATGGGTACTTTTGAATTGTTTGTACAGACTACTTTCTATCCATTATTATAGTCTCAAGTTACCTGAAATGTGTAAAAGATCTTAAAATATTAATGTAGAATCCAATGGATTTGAGGTGCACTTATACTAATTGAAATGAAGATTCACCAGTGAGAAGATGTGATTTTTTTCCCTCATAAAGAACTCAAGGAAATCTTGAAATGATATATTTCAAGGTAATGCCATGAGTGTTTCCTTTCTGCTTAGAATGGCTATTTATAGTTGGTTCAATTAATTCCTAGAGTGTGCAGGGCAAAGAATCCCTTTATCCTGTCACCCTAAAGAGCTAAGGGTATGGTCTGTGCTGAGCTACAGCCAACTTTAAAGCTGATCAAACTTCTAAGCAAAATCCTATATTATGATTAGTGATGGACGTAATCCTGTGAAGTGAATAGAGATGAAGGAATCACAAAAGGTTCCAAGGTTGGAGTTGGATGAAAGAATCCAAAGGATGAACTGTGTATCTAAGCCTTATCTAAACCCCCTTGGTGGCTGGAATTGGGTCCAAACTCTTGTTAGTACACACCTTCTTGGAAGATTTTATGCCTTTTCTCATTTTAGTCAGGTCAGATGAGCCAAGAGAGCAGTTTGCTGGTTCAAAAGCACCAACGGGAAATATGACTGAAATTGCACACATAGCCTCTAGGATTGGAGAGCAGGGTTCAGATGTCAGGACCATTTCAAAGCCTATGGGGCTATTTGGACCTAATTATTAGCAGGAAACAATATATAAAAATAATTTTGTAAGTTATAAAGTCACCTACATGTAATTATAGCAGAGAAAGCTACAAAGAGTAGCCAATGGCCGGATGAATTTCACTTTTACAGAACAGAGGAAAAGATTAAAAGAGATGAAGAGCATAGTTTTTAGTGGTTTGTGTTCAGAAAAAAATAACAGAAAGCTGTGTATTGTATATTTCTATTTCTAAATATCTTTAAAAATTGGAGAATCAAGTGTTGACTTTGTCAGGCACAGGAGATGGTTTCCCTGAAATTCAGAAGCACTGGGGCTGCTGCAGGCACTTTTTTCAAGTTCATTCCTATATGAATGAGGCTGTGTAACATGCACTATTGTGACATCTCTGCTGATTATCAACTAAATGTAATTTTGTTTTGTTTTGTTATATTTTACATAGTCTTCACAAAATTTAGGAAGGGTGATTTTTTTGATCCACTGTATGAGATTAAAAATATATAGATTACAGCAGTCTTCATAACTCAAATTTTGTTAGAAATGGTGACAAACACAATTGATTCTAAGGTACAGTTACTCCTAGAGTTAAATTTTATTGTTTTATTAAAACAATTTTAGCAATTTTTACTCTCAACTTTTCAGTTTCACAGTTTTTCATTGAAAAATTTTTTCCACCCAAAACTCTGCTAAGTACTTCAGCGAATACAAAGGTAAGCAAGATGCAAATACTGCACCAAAAATATTAGAAACCAATTATCCAGTCAATCAACAGATAGTTATTAAGATTCTGCATTACAAAAGAGACTAACATTACGTAGAGAGACAATGATGAACGAGATGGAGAGGATACCTCCTCTTATGGAGCTTACTTTCTAATGGATGCTCAGATAAGAACATAAATAATGATTACGCAAGGCAGAGTATACTATATACCACAGTTACAAAGGTCAGAAGAGGATCACATCTTATCTCAATGGAGGTATGTGGAAAAAAATGAAAGGAGTGCTGGGTCTTGAAGTGTGGCTGAACTATGCACGGGTTCAAAGAAGGGATAGCGTTTCAAGAAATAGCCCTTGGCAGAAATTCTAAATGAAGTTAACATATATTCTTTTTGGGTTGGGTGGAGGGCTTGAATATCAGGTTAAAGAGTTTAAGGAATTTGCACATAATTTTATTGTTGGGAAATACTAAAATTCTGGGATGCGGGAAGTGCCTGTATCAGAGCCAGGTGTTAGAAAGTCTCTAACAAAATCCCATAATCAAATTGTTTGTTAATATTGTATAAATTTTTTCTTTTCTCCATTCATGAAATGCAAATACATGGTCACTATTATCTCTGTGAATTGATCGTGATGGACTTGTAATAGATTTATCCAAAGTGTAGACTGCCCGCAGTTCTAATGAGACTCCTAGAATACCTACAATATCAGACCCCTCAGAAACCAGGGAAACTCTTTTCCTAGCTGTTTTCTTTTAATTAATTAATTGGTAAAATAAGATACTAATTTGGGCGAATATTTATAATTTGATTAAAACCAAGTTACTGAAACGGAGCAGGACCCAACATTACCAAAGAGTTTTGGAAATATTTGTTGAAACGTTTTCCATCTTTGGACTTAAAGACTATAAACAACTGGAGGTGAAATTATGAATTTCGAATAGAAAGTATCTAACCATTTTAGCCCAAAAGAAATTGGTAAGGAAAAAATTGATTTGGCAAGCATCTGTGAATTCAATTAATGAATTGAACCAAATATAATTTGCAAATGATTTCATGGCTATTAATGTGTCAGATAATGTGCAGATTTGTAACCTTAGGGTTAACTCAAAGCCACGTGTATATTCCCTGAAAATTCACTGTGACTGTTTTGATGATATTATCAAGAAATGGGCAGCTTGGATTCTTATGCTTAGATATGCAAGCCAGTAGGCAGAAGATACATGACTTTTGTATGTGTCTGTGTGAAAAAATGTAACTAAAATACCTTTTTTTTGGTGGTCCTTTCAAAATCAAGCCAACACCTTCAAAAATTTTTTTAATTAGTTAATTAATTTATTTTTGGCTGCGTTGGGTCTTCGTTGCTGCATGCAGGCTTTCTCTAGTTGTGGCGAGCGGGAGCTACTCTTCATTGTGGCGTGCGGGCTTCTCATTGCAGTGGCTTCTTTTTGTTGCAGAGCATGGGCTCTAGACACATGGGTTCAGTAGTTGTGGCTCGCGGGTTCTAGAGTGCAGGTTCAGCAGTTGTGGCGCACAGGCTTAGTTGCCCCCGGACCAGGGCTTGAAGTCACGTCCCCTGCATTGGCAGGTGGATTCCTAACTACTGCGCTACGAGGGAAGTCCAACACCTTCAAATTTGACATCATACAGATTATAGTCTGTTAACACTGTAGCGTTGTTCCGTGGTCATAAGTTGGTAAACTTTCTGGACTCAGCTGAAAAACTGTGTAAAACCATGAGCACTATTTACCCCTAATTGTGCCCCTGAGAACAACTAATCTAATTAACTTCAGAAAATTATCTCTTTAAATAATAAAAGTAAAACCCCCAGGATCCTACTGAAATTTTCTCTTAAGTTTGTTCCCACTTTGTTCCTTATTGTGTGGCAGCTTGAGACATTAAGAAGAGAGCTTGGTGTAGATTTGAATTGACTTAGGTTCAAATCCTGGCTTCTCTCCTCCTGATAGCTTTTGATCTTGGGCAAGTTTCTAAATTTCTCTGAATCTTGTCCTTATTTTAAAAATTGAGACTAAGACACCTAACTTTCAGGGTAATTTTGAAGATTAAGTATGTTGTAATAAGAAAAGAGTCTAGCTTACGATCCCTGATACTTAAGAGCTTCATAGGTGTTGGACATTCCATTCTGTATTTCCACTTCATGCCAGGCTATCCTACTCCATTAGGTGGATGGTCTCCTTACCAGTGGAAACTGCATTCTAAATTTTTGAGCCAAGTTACTAGGAGAAATTAATTGCTCACAGTGTATGCAGCATTGTGTGTATTTTCTTTTTCTTATTTTATTATGACACAAATTTCTATATGTTATGTTAAGCTCTTTTTAAAAACAATTTATTGGAGTATAGTTGATCTAAAATGTGTTAGTTTCAGCTCTTTGATTAGGGCTCTCGTACAATCTAAATCCTTAGGAGAGCTATAATTAACTATTTGACAATGCAAGGATTGTTAGGTGTGTGGTCTTTAGAATGAGTCTAAATATGTGAACTTCCTACTGGTCATAAATTGAGGAAATAAGGGACACAGCATGTACTAGGCTCTATTAGGCTTTTTAATATACACGGATTATAAGGCAGATACTATGTAAACACTATATTCATTTTCTCATTTAATCTATTCAGCAACTCTACAAATGGATACTATTATTATGCCCTTTTTGCAAACAAATATGTTGACATCCAGAAAGCTTGAGTAACTTATTTAAAGTTAAATAGAAAGTGGGAATGTCAATCACAGACAGATTTTCTGACCCAGTGATGCTTCTGGAGTATTAGTATAGGAATGCCTGAATTCAGAACATGCCAAAAAAACAATAAATAGATTTTTTTTTTTTTTTATAATAGTGTTTATTTTTACTTGTTGACAGTTTGCTTTATTTATTTATTTATTTATGGCTGTGTTGGGTCTTCGTTTCTGTGTGAGGGCTTTCTCTAGTTGTGGCAAGTGGGGGCCACTCTTCATCGCAGTGCGCGGGCCTCTCACTATCACGGCCTCTCTTGTTGCGGAGCACAGGCTCCAGACGCGCAGGCTCAGTAATTGTGGCTCACGGGCCTAGTTGCCCCGCGGCATGTGGGATCCTCCCAGACCAGGGCTCGAACCCGTGTCCCCTGCATTGGCAGGCAGATTCTCAACCACTGCGCCACCAGGGAAGCCCAATAAATAGATTTTTATTTAATGTTATCTTGAATTACAAATAGTCAATGTGCATTGTATACAGGTTTTCTTTTTCAAGAAATATGATTCAAAATAATGTATTTTGTTTGCGTTCATTTTTCTTAAATCATGACATGCTCTAGATTTTTTTCTTTCTGAGTTTATTTTCATACGGAATAACTGTTAATAGAATTAAATATATATATATATATATATATATATACACACAAACAAAAGCATAGCAAACAAAAGACACAGAAAGTCACATAAACTCACTCAACAAAGGAAACAATTGTTTATTTTTGTATATATACTAGCAGAAAAATACTTGCACACAGATGAACACATGCAAATAGATTTATTATGCATAAAATAGAAGCATACCATAATACTATTTTGCAACTTTTTATTCACATTAAATAATATATCATGAGCATCTTTCCTTCACAAGAAATGTGCTTTCACAAAACTGAGCTTTATTTTTTGTCTGTGTGGTATGTATAAAGGTGTTCCGCAATGTATTTTACTCTTTTCTTGAGCATTTAGGTTTAATGCTGCAGTGAACATGCTTTTAATGAACTCTTTGTGTACATTCTAAATTAGCTTATCAACATAAGTTCCTACAAGTATACTAGCTGCGTTATGTGATACACTAAATTTTACAACTTTTGATCAGTATTGCCAAATTGCCCTCCAGGAAGTCAGAACTCTTTATATAGAAGAATATTTCATCATTTTATTAATAATGGCTCATTGCTTTAAATAAAGAGATTTAACATGTTAATTTAGTCCAAAATTCCTGAAGGAGAAAAATATAAAGGCAGATAAGCATTTTAGTGTGAAAATTGCACTTGCCTTATAGGGCCATTGCTACTTCATAAACATTTACCTTGAACATCATAAATGTACACACAAGAGCCTTCAAGTATCTGGAGAAGATACTTCATTATAAACATTCAACATAGCATGGCCTAAAAGTTTGAGGTTTGGTTAATCAGGAGAAATTTCCATATTTTAATGAGGACATTAGCATATGTTTTTTTAATCACCATGAAATAAAAGAGCTCTTTCCAATTCTTTTTATGAGAAAGCTGATGTCATGGATGTGCTATTTAGTTTCCTTGAGAGAACAACATTTCCAAATAAGTGAGAACTGTTTTTCAGCAAAGAACTGCTTCCAAGTTGGTTAAAACTGGTTCAACATTCTGCTTTAAACTTACATTAGATGCAAGTGTTGAAAAATATATTTTCATGAGTAATCTTTGGACACCACATGCAATAGGTTGAATACTGTCATTTAGATATAAAATTTTAATACTTGAAAATATGTTGTTATAGGTAAATGAATGAAAATACTGTGTTGAAGAATAAACCATATTTCTAATATATTCATTACTATCAAATCAAATTAACATTTTAAGATTCATAGTTAGTCCAGAATCTGCCTTCTGTGAACCCACAGAACAGATGTACAGAAGATCTAGAAGCTGAAATATATTTCAAAATTATGCTCTCTTGAGAGTCTATATGGACTCTGTAGGTGTTATTTTGATATGTTTGAAAATTAATGTATAATAAATTATGAGACATGAAATTAAACTGGTTTCCATATTTGATCCATTCCATCTCCGTTATGTAAATTAACATTCATCTTTATGGATTTGCAAGCATCAGAAGTAACAATCCCAAACACTTGTCACATAGCACATAGTTTTTAGACAAAAACTATCTCTTTTCAAAAGACATGGTCATACCTATCACCTTAACATAAAGATATAGGGGTTATTGGTGAATTGTTTTTATATTCTCAAACATTTGCTTTTCAGTTTCTACACTGGCATTGTATCTGGCATTTTACCCCCACTGCATAGACACTAAAGGGAAAATAAAAGCTAATGTCATTCCTAAAAGTGAACCTTTTCAGCAGTTACTTTTCATAGCTCTATTTAAACATTTCTTTAGAATTGAGACATGGACATTCAAATGGACTCTGGCTACTTATGTATTTACCATGTCAAATGTTCAATGCAATCACTCCTCCAATCTGCAATCTAGTCAGATGTGAGTGGTAAAGCTAAGTATGGGCAGTAAACAATTGGATTTAGTTTTTGGCATCACAGATGGGAGTGGAGGAAAGTAGACAGATGTTGGGACTCTTTGTATTATTTAATAAGCAAGTTGTGTCCAAGGAAAGACTATATCTTTGCTCCTTAATTTTTAAAAGAAACTTCACTGTTTTCTGCTCTTCTGGGACGAAAAAGGACATTGGACATGCTAATGAGTGTATTAAAAATTATAGGTGTGAGGTTTGCAAGTGTAGCGAAAGCTACCTCTGTTACCAAAGTTTCTGTGCCTGACACACAGTGAAGCCAAATAAACCAAAATGTTGGAATTTGGAGCAGAGAAAGGTTTATTGCAGGGCCAAGCAAGGAGAACGGATGGCTCATGCTCAAGAAACCCAAACTCCCCAATGGTGTGGGGGGAGAAGTTTTTATAGGCAAAATTTGGGGTGAGGGCTGCAGGGTGTATGGATTTTTTCTGATTGGTTGGTGATGAGGTAGCAGGGCGGTGCTCCAGGAATCTTGTGCTCAGCCTGAAGTTATCATCCTCCACCTGGGTGGGGGCCTTAGTTCTGCAGAAGAGCTCAAAGATATTACTATGTATATCCCTTGAGGAGGAACCAGGACCCTGCCCCAAGGCTGCACTATTGTTTCTTGACTCCTCCTCCCTTGTCTCTGCATCCCCTGCCTTCCCTGATTAGTAACTGTTTGAATCTGCCCTTTGGAATTCAGGGAAGGTTAAGGAGGCTGAATAAAGCCTATTTCCCACGAATGAGAAACAGGAGACACAGAAAGGATTTGTACCCAAGAACCCCACAGGATCCTTCTTGGTTTCACCTCAACAGGATTATTCTAGGGCTAAGAGATACTGACAACATGAATTTCACCCCTGAAATCTCTGGCAGCAGTTTGGACTCCAAGTGAAGTAAGTCAGTATGTATTTAGTGACTAAATAATTGATGTAATTCAGATAAATAAATGTAAGTACCCTATTTATTGTTGATTTATTACTATGCCTCTTGAGGCAGTCTTCAAGTTTGTAGGAGAAATGTGCCATTCACAACAGCTTCCATCTGCTGCCCACATTCTTGGCTAGCACAGTTTATATCCAGACACCATCAATTCTTCAGTAATGGGCATGTGTGAGGTCTATCTACTTCCTCCCAGCCAAAGCCCTGTGCATTTCCCATTGTGCAGCCATCCAAAATACAGTGTGATTCTGAGCATGGTAATACCCTCAGGGAATTTCAGGTTGATGGGAAATCAATAAGGGCTTTGCTAAATAATCACTTAACATGGTACCTAGTACATGGTAGATGCCAAAACATATTTGTTGAGTGAATGTGGTTTTGAATGATATGTACTCTGGACAAGTAGACTCAACCTTTTGGATTACTCAGCCTTGGGAGACTGTATGCACTTCAAGAAGCTACCTTTCAGCATCTTGGGTATCTTTCTCTTCAGTTAGATACCAGATAATATGAATTCTGGAGCATTTTTTGATGATACTGCCTATTTAATCACGGAACTGCTTACAATTCCATTTTAACGTAGCCCTAAAGTCATTACAGAGCCCATACATCAGAGGATGCAAATAGATAAATCATCCTTTATACATGTCCCAAATATAAGCCTCAGGATCCTTGACCTCTAATGCTAATCATGGCTTTGGATAATAGCAGTAGGACTGCTGCCTACCATACTTGGCATAGCCTGGTGGTTGTTTAACAATGCCTCCATCAGCTACCCACATCTTGCGATTTAGATCTTGTACTTGTTTCTTGTCAAGCCTAGATTTACTTCCTCTAAGAAGACTAGCAGTCTTGAAAAATGTCAGTGTCCGTATTTTAGCTAAGTAAGTACTTGAACAGTAATTTTAAACTTAGCAATTGTACTAGTCACTGCTCAGCAGTGCATTTGTGTGTTAAGCGTGGTGTCTAGTAATAAATTTATATATGACATAAAAGTAAGCCAAAATACATACACTTTGGGATATATTTTAAAGAGTTTTTTAATCAAAACATATTCAGAAATCATTCAATCAATAGCTAAAATTTTTTCCCACAAAACTAAATATTTCATAGTATTATATACATTTTCCGCATATATAGTATCAAAATCAAATTTTACCTAGAAACAGAATTACAAGGTGCCTTTCAGAACTCAACATGTCCAAAGGCATAGAATTATCTGTATAATAATAACTGTTTCCAACATACTCTGCACTGCATCATTTTAGAACATTTATTTCATAGAGCAAGTTTATGGCCAACATATGAATATCAGTCTTATTATTTCAGAAACAACCTTATATGATTTTCAAGTCCAATATTTTGAATACCATAACAAAAAGTCACTTTCTATAGTGATTCACTAGTAGCTAACATGAATTAATGATTCCACATCTATAACACATTTTTGCATAATTTCCTACCAGGAAAGGGGCATTTTCTTAAAAGCATTTAAAAAAAGAAAGAAAGAAAAAATATAGAAAAGGAATGATTGTCAAAGCTCTAACTACTTACGTATGTAAAATTGTAATATATATGTAATTTATATATATGTTGTTGTTGTATGTTGATATACATTTGCACACTTCTAACTCAGAACGTAAGACTTCTCATTTGAGTTCATGAGTTGGTTTTGGATTCGAATGAGTTTAGAATCCTTCTACATCCAAGTGTTTATATTAATTTTTCTTCTAACTGATCATAAAAATTTATAGGTACATGAATATAGAAATCTTTTAGGATGTCAGTCCAATTTATATCCATATTTTTCTCAATATAATCCTACAGTAGGTAGTAGTCATCTATAGGAGTGATCCACTAAAATTGTGTTCATTTTATAAAACAATGCCCCTCCCTGGTCACAGTTGATTAGACGATGGCGTGCATTGACTCGAGACTAGGAAGTTGCATTTCTCTTTTGAGAATTTGGAGTTGCATCTCAGAGACTTTTATTAAGCTCTTCTAGGTAGTTGAACTGGTAAGTGACAAAATTAAAAAAGAGTAAGTTTGATTATCAGTAGCAATGTGCAAGGCAACACAGAGACAGCTAATGAGAAGATATGGAAATGAAAGTGATCCCCAAAAGAGACCAACATGACACGCACCATGAGATTGACACTGGGAATGTAGCCCCTTAGTTGCAAAGGCTTTCAGACTTACTGCTATACCTCAGAGGTATGGCTCATGGATAAGGAAATACCTCTAGTATAACAAACTCCATTTCATTAAAGCAAGCTTTGGAGGAGTTCTATAATATGCAATCAAGAGTGTTTTCTCAGAACTGCATATTCACTAAGTATTGCAGACCTATTAGATTCTAGGATAAGAATTCAGAGAAAAAATGTAAGACAGTAAACAACACTCTGACCTCAACTTCATCCTATTTAGAGAAGAAGGAGAAAGACGAGGAGGTGAAAAAAGTAGAGGTCAGTGTGGGTAGTAAGTAATTACATTACACTGCGTTAAGTATTGAAATAGCAGAAAATGGTAAATTATATAAGGACAGAGTGTGGGACATTGGGATGCACTTCACAGGAAAGATGGCAAATGAAAAGTCTTAGATAAGTAGGACATCACTAGGCAGAGAAAAGGGAGAAGGGGTTTTGAGAGTATAGCATTAAAAAAGATACAAAAGTGGCCAGGAAGAAGGAATGCATTTGGGAATACAAGCCTGGAAAGACAGAGCAATGTCGAAATGGCCTTGAATTCTAGCCTAGGGTAGTTGGATTTTATCCCACAGGCCATAGGTTGTGTGATCATACGTCCCAGTTTGCCAGGAACTGTTGTAATTGATACTCACCATCTTAGTACAATTATCACTAGCACCCCTTTCTCATACTCAAGAGTGTCACTGTTTAGGCAATTTTGTATTTGGTCACTATGCCCATAGGGAGCTACTAAAGGGTTTTGGCTGGAAAATAACCTAAGTAAGTCTTCATTTTACAACGATCATTCTTGGAATTGTGTACAGCAGCAAACCAAGGCCTGGTCTAGTCGAATCCAACTTGTGGCCTGTTTTTGTAAATAAAGTTTTAATGAAACACAGTCATTCCTGATGTTTACTAATTCTCAACAACAAAGCTGAATGGCTGTGCTAGAGATCATATGATCTGCAAAGCTGAAAATATTTACTGTCTGGCTTTTTACAGAAAACATTTTCTGACCCCCAGTATAGAGCAAAGATGGAGGACATAAGACTAGAAGTAGAATCATAATGTCTTTTAAAAATATGAGTATATGTCTTTTTCATCTCCAATAATATTTAAGTTTTGGTACCAAGTGGCAGGTTTATTAAAATATGGATATTTGGATAGTGACATTTTGTTCTAAGATGTCCTTCTTCATATTAACAGAGAGCCCTGGCAAAAGCCCACAAAGGTGCTCAAACTATTCATCTAAAATGCAAAAGAAATTTATTTTCAGATCTTTTTGTTCCAAAGGGTTTTGCCCAGTAAAAAGACTCCAGCTGCCATTAAACATATAAAATAAATAAACCTCAAATGTGAAAGTAATTACATAGAAGGTCACACAAAATGAGCATAAACGGTTCAGGCTGAAAATGGCTTCAATAGCATAAATCATAGGGACAGTAAATAACAACCCCACCCATGCCTTTTTTCTTGGGAAGGAAGGACAAGTGCCAGTTCTGATTGGTTTTTATTGCTCTGACTCAAAGCACCACAACCCAATATATGTTGCCCTTAAATAACTTGCAAAGGAAAAGTATTTGTGTTGCCAGTGGCCTCAGAAATGAATGAGACACATGTCCAAGATTTTAGTTGTGTAAGATATACAGTAATCAACAAGAAGTGTATTCTGTTGGAGTGAATGTTATAAGATTATAAAATCAGAGAAGGGACAGTACTTCCTTACATTTATAAGATCTCTGTAAATATTATAAAGCACTGAGATAGTATTTTATTTTTACTTCTACCAAACCATGTGATGTAATCTTTACTGGATAAGATTCTTTGTATCAAGAGGTTGCAGTACTTATAGATAGGAGGACTGAGTCTCAGAAGAAAGGTATGATTTTTTGAAGTCCATGTAATTGGAGTAAGTTCATGAACTCAGGCTTTCAGAATGCAAGAATGTTGCTTATTTTCTGGCCCTTGTGCAAGGACCACCCATTATCCTATTTCTCACTGTTTTCCTACACACACACACACACACACACACACACACACACACACGTATATATCAATACTTTATTTGTATTAGCATATTTTTTTGAATTTTATTTATTTATTTTTTATACAGCAGGTTCTTATTACTTATCTATTTTATACAGATTAGTATTTGCACTAGTATCTAAGAGAAATTATCATTTCTGTCAATTGTGAATGTAGGCAATAAACCATAGTTGCATTATTTTTTCATAAAAAAGTATCAGTTTTCATATCATATCAGAGTTGTGTCAGATACCATAAAATATCATTCATACTCATCACTACTCTGAATTTATTATAATTAGAATTACCACTAGATATAATTTAATTCATTAATAAAGATGCACATATATTCTTATATCAAAAAATTTTAACACTGATAATGATATAACAATATCTTTTTGCTCTGTAATGCTATGTATTGGTTTTATTGTTTGCTTTTTTTAAACAGTAATCTGAGAAGGGACCCATAGGTGTCGCCAGATTTCCACAGGAAACTGTGGCATTAAACAAACAAACAAACAAACAAATTCTTCCCAGGGTCCACAATATCTGTTCAGTTAGCTGTTGCTATTTAATGAGTCAATCCAGAATTTAGTATCTTAAAACAACAGCACTTGTTATTATTCTTTTTCATGGTTCTCAGGTTTGACTGGGATCCAGCTAGGTGGTAATTACACAGGAATCGCCATGCTCTTACATCCAGATGTTGGTTGGAGCTGGACTCATCTCAAAGGCTTCCCCACTCTCAGGTCTGACAATTGATGCTGGCAGTTGGCTGTGACTTAAACTGGGCTGCAAGTGGCTGTTTGGCTTTCTCAAAGTGTGGCAGCTAGCTCCAAGACTGAGCATTCTGTGAGATCTGGACAGAAGCCAGATTGCCTCTTAGAACCTAGCCTCAGAAGTCACATAGCATCACTTTCTCCAGTAATAGCCTTGCCTGGATACAAGGAGAGATGACATTGACCCCAACTCTCAGTAAGAGGAGTGGCAGTGTCACATCATAAGAGCATGTGGGATAGGATGTATTTGGGTGGGCCTCTCTGAAAAATACAATCCACCATAATGTTCCAAGATTTTCCATGCTTCTGAGTCTTTAACATAGTGTATATCCTGTTCTAAATTTCCTTCCATTTTTCTTTAATCTTACACTCCTGTTTTTCCTTTCAATCCAAAATAAGGCAGAAATTCTACTGCTGACTTCCCTGAACATTCTCCCTTCTTTTCACACACAGTTAATTTCTTTGTGGTGAAAGAAGGGGTCGGGGGTGTGCGTCCTACAATTTTATCTTAAACTTACCTTTAACAAATCCTAGTACTTATTTGTAAGTACTCTTTCTTTCCTCTTACTTGTGACTTCTTTGAGGATAAATTCTCCTTCTGTTTCCCCCACACACCTACTCACTTGTTGCACCTTAATACTCAACTAATGTTTGTTGAATGAACAGCTGCTCTTTGAAATTCAGTCTGCTGCTGCCTATCAGAACAAGTCAGCTGCCATCAAAAGACTCAGTACCCACTGTATTGAAAGATGGGATGCTCACAGCTAGTTATGTGGTAGCAACAACTTCATTTGCTAGTTCTTTCCTTCCAGAGTTGAAAAATGAGTTCAGGGTGACAACCCTAGCTCCACATAACCAAATAGTACCACTGATTATCATAGACTTTATATGAGTAACATCATCCCTGCCTCAAAACCAAAGGCAGAGACACCACAGCATTGCTGAAAACCTGAGAACATGATTTCTCCAAGAGATCAATGTGCTTGGATAAAGCAGATGAAATGCTGAGCCATGGGTTAAGGGATCAGTTATGTTAGATTATTTTAAAATACAAGTACTTAAGTTATGTGGCTTTCTGTCACAACATCAAATGACATCTTAGAAGGGACCAGAAAGTTCATGAGAGATTAATTTCAAATCCTGGTGAGGGAGGAAGAATTAACCTTGGACAGAATCAAACCCATTCATATTAAAGTTAAAAGGGAAAAATTATGTATAATCTTTGAGACTCATGAAATATGAAACTCTGGCCATTAAACAAACTTTTTTTTTAAATACAAGATTAAAAAGGTGGGCTAGTTCACTGAAAAAATAAAAGCCAGGAAATTCATTGAATTTGCTTTGCTTACTAGCAAGAACCAAAAATGGACCTCTGACATGATGAGATTCAGTTAGAAGTAAGCTACTTCCTGGGTTCTACTATTATGAGTTGATGTGCAGTTGAGCGTCTATGATTAGATAGAAACCACGATGTATACACCTCCCAACTGAGAGAGACATAGTCATGAAATTGACAGAGAAGATCCATTTGGAAAGAAAGGTTTGGCTTAAACTCACCACCAGTGAATAACAACAGATTGTTCAAGAGACCAAGACGAGCTCTACATTTCTATCCTAGAGGACAGGTCAGTGCATGTAGGGCCCCTTATTTAATTCACCAAATAAGAGTTGCAGTGTTCATTTCTGCTGAAAAGCTGATCACATTGTGCATTTTGCTCCATTATTTACAAATTTTTGAATCTTGACTCAATGCTACCAACAGATCAGAAGTATGAATTTTGGATATCAAAGTGGCCTCATTTGTAAGCTCTGGTAAGAAATGACGAATTGTGTCTTTAGAATTAGACTGATAGGGGTGGAAACATTTTTTGATAAAAGTTGTAATCTTGAAAATATTTCTTTGATATAAATATTCTTCTAGGTTCTGAAAATTTTTTGAGTAGATTTCTTTATCATTTAGTTGTATTTTGTCAACTAAAAAAAAAAAAAGCCTATCTTGTATTAGTTATTGGGCTGAATGTAAAAGGACTTCTAAACTGATTACCTTTTGTAGAAATAGGATTCAAATGACTTCTCAATGTTATGTATTTAATACATGAATTCATTCGGAGAGGAAACAGAACCATCCTTTTACCCTCCACATCTTTTATTCACTGAGTACTCCCTTAGAGAAAGACAGCAGTGTTGCCCTCTTGTCTCCTAGCAGTCCATGCCCCAATCCCTGCACTGGATGCCGTGCCATGTAGCTGGAGGAAACAGGTGCTCTGGCCCCAGTGCAAACCCAGTGAACCTGAATCTCTAGAGATGAGATTTGTGCATTTATACTTTCCAAAAGCTTCCCAAGTGATTCTAATGTGCAGCTGGGTCAGAGCACTTTGCAAAGTATACACAGACTTCTTATTTTTGAATTTTAGCACTTTCTCCACAATTGTAGCATTTGGGGTAGGTGCTTTTCTGATGGGGAAAGAAGGAAATGGTAAGGACATCATTTTCCCAAGTACAGGAGGAACGATGTGACATTGAAGCTGAGGAAATAATCCGTGAACTTTATTCTTCCCAGTGTAGGAAAAGTATGCTCTCATTGTTCATGGTCCATTTAGACAGGGCAGCTCGCAGAGGCTGAATCTGGGCCAGCTAGGCAGAGAATAATGTTTCCTTGCCTAAACTAATGAATGGTGGGATGAGGAGTGTTATTGGAAAAATGCATCAAAACCTTACATGTTTGTTTAAATGGAGCTGTGGTCAAACTCTGTATAGAACAAACCCTGTGCAGCTTGAGTCTAGGCTATGAGATTTATTTTGTTTTTTAAGTGTAGGGGCATGAGGAGAAAACCCCAGTGCAATACATAAATCTTGATCAACTTGTTCAGAGCTGTTGGGAGATACTTTTAATTCCCCTGGAAAGAGGCTTTCTCTCATATTGGACATTTACTCTATGCTTTTATTTCCTGATCTTTATTAATGGCCAACTGGCCTGTCCCATAGCTGGTGTTGGTCCTTCCGGAGGGAATTTAAATGGTACACTAAATAGTACTCATATATATCACATGCTGCTCTTCTATGTCAGTGGTGCAAAGCTGGTTATTAAAATATGGTTTTCACAGGTATTCTATTCAGTGATGGGAAATGTACTGTTTTGGATTCCTACCATAAGAAACATGAAGCATGAAATACGTGTATTAGAAGTGCGTAACTCCAAATGAGACCTCAATGAATGAAAAAAAGTTAAAAAGGACTTAGCATTAAATTCTCTTTTTAGCTGTACAGGTTGAAAGTTTAACTTACAGTGAATAAAAACAGAACTGAAGATTAATTTTTGTTTTAAATTTAGGGATTCGAGTTTTAGTTTTTAATATCTAGTAGATAGACCAAAAACACTAATGAAAAATGTTGTGATTCTGGTTCTCAAAGTGAGAATCAAAGTGAGATAGTGACATCAAAACAAGATATTTAAGCCAAATATATATATATATATATGTATATACACACACACACACACACGCATATTTCACAGAGCACACAGGAAATGTGTTTTGCTGTTTTACTTGCCCATATAGACAACTAGAATATAAATTTCATGACACAGTATATAGGCCTCTCTTGATCCCCACTGTGTCCTCAAAGCTCATAAAGTAGCTGGCATTTTGTATAGTTTCAGCATATATTTCGGGAAAAATAAAGGTATATGATTTATCAGATCTGTTTTAGGTATGCTTTTACAGTAAAATATTGAATTGGTAGTCTATAAGAAGAGCCATTTTAATAGCAGGGGTCCAAGATTACTCCCATTACAATAAACAGTATATAGGAAAATGTCTAGGCTGTAGTAGATGCTCAAAAATAATGAGAAAAATAGGAATTTCTGTCATAATGGACTAATTTGCTTTAATTTTATAAGTGGACCAATAAGGAGCTTGCAAACTTTTCTTCCAACCATGTAATTAAGTTGTTTGTCCTAGAATATATACTGTAGCTTCTTAGACAAACGGGAAAAAAAAATATTTGCTGTGCTTTTATAACTTTCAGCCAATGACACATATGCCAGAGACATACTATCCTTTACACCACAACACCCACATACCACCAATCCACTTACTGCACAGCACCCTCAAAATGCTGGCTATCTCCAGTGAAGGCTGTTGGTTGTCAAGTTGTAGGAGAACCAAATAATAGATTAGATTTGAAATTATTTTCAGCTATAGAATACTCTGCAGATGAAAGGGCTATTAATTATATTTTTATATAACTTTGACCTTCTCTAGATGCCTTATTGTTTTCTTTTTATTTGGCCTTATGCCCATTTGAGAATGGGAGCTCCCTGAGGATGGGGCCTTGTCTTGTTTTTCATCATACAGTGCCTGGTACATGATAAGCCTTCAGTAATAATAGTAGTAGATGCCATTATTGTTGTTGAAAGTGACAGAGATGTCAATGACCAATTTTTGCATCTGTAATAAATTTGTCTTACCTTTTTATTTCCTGGAAAACATTGGGTTGTGCTTGCTTCAGTTAGTTCCATGTGCTCAGAGATAATCTTTTTCAACTTTTTTTCATCTCAGTTTCTTTAACTCCCAAATGAGGATAATCCAGCCCCCCACAGATTTGTTTTCAAGCCTGAATGAGATCATGTATTTGAAGGCGATCTTAAGCTCTCCAGAGTCGTTTTTAGTGACCTTAAGTAAGCTAAAGTAGTATAAGGCACAAAACAAATGTCATGTCTCTGAGACCAAAATACTTTCTTAGAGAATAACAGAAAGTTATTTTCTTCTAGATGACTTAACATAATCCTGTACAGGGAGAAGGGGGCAAGATGGCCCAGGAAAACAGGATCTCTCAAAAATCATTATTAATATTATGAAACATAGTTTCAATTTTTATCTTTAAGAAGATATACAAGAAATCATTTCTAGCCTTTTTAATTGCAGCTTTGATTATGTATTATGAAGCACAGAAGTAATCCCCCGAGATGATCAGACACTTGATATTGCAAATGCTGACTGTAGGCATGGGAAGTAGACGGTCCTGTTCTCCTTGAAACTTGGTGGTTGTGGGTGGTTCTCAGGGGTTAGAAAACAGGAAGAAACTCCCCTCTAGAGTGGTGTTGATTTGCATTCAAGGCTGCAGAGCTAATTCTTCTGAAGTTTATAATGAAAATCCCCATCTGAGTTTCCATGCTGACTCATCTTAAAGTCGTGTGTTAACAGTGTGGGCGTAGCAGGAGTTTCTGCCATAAAGAGAGCCCTCCAAAGGCTCCCTCTGAAGGTGAAGTTCTGATGTTCTGAATTGCCTCTCCCACAACGTGGTCAAAGTGAAATTTTAAATTTCAATCTCTAACAGTTGAAGCCTGAGCCCAGTGATCGCCGTGATTAAAAACAGCTTCCCAGGGCGTCCCTGGTGGCGCAGTGGTTGAGAGTCCGCCTGCCGATGCAGGGCACACGGGTTCATGCCCCGGCCCGGGAGGATCCCACATGCCGCGGAGCGGCTGGACCCGTGAGCCATGGCCGCTGAGCCTGCGCGTCCGGAGCCCGTGCTCCGCAACGGGAGAGGCCACAGCAGTGAGAGGCCCGCGTACCGGAAAAAACAAACAAACAAAAAAAACAGCTTCCCTGTTCCTTTTCCATAGTGATTGTTCTAACTCAGGAGTAGCTTAGTGGGACTTTTTCCACTCCACTCCACTGACCTCCCTTATCCTCATAAACATCCCCCAGACACCCCAGGGCACACACAGTTTAAGGAAAAGCTATATGCTTGCAATGCAAATGCTCTCAAGACAAGTCTCGTAGGTTTCCTTAAAACCAGATGACTATACCCAAGTGCTTCCTAGACACAAATTCTGGAGCCTTCCCTAAATCTCTTCTCTCTGAAGGTTGAAAAACAGCCAAAAGGAGGGGCATTTCATGAGTTTGCATGAGTATCTCTCACTGGATCCTGCAAAAGGCTGAAGTCACGTGGGTTTTTCTGAACCATTTCCCTGGTGCATTGCCAGAGCCACATAACCTAATGAGCATTCGGATGGGGCAAGGCAAGCTGAGGTGTGCATCAGGTGCACTTGTCATAGGTGCAGACCTCTGAGAGACTGGCTTTCAAGTCTGATTTGCACATTAGATATGCCGGTCACTTTGGATTAGCCTCCAGTTTAAATTCAGCTGTTATCATTTCCATCTTAACATCACATGCATTCTGACGGAAGGCCCTGCATAAAACTGCAGTCCCAGAAAAATCCTGTCCATTAACCTAATGCTAGGAAGCCACTTTGGTAGACTTAAATGAACTAGACACCAAATGTGTTGCCTTAGCAATCGAATCTGCCTTTTCTCTTCCAGAGTTGTTTATTTGAACCTCCGAGTAGTCTGTGCTACTAATCAGAAAATTGAACTTGTTGTTTAACTCATTGGCCAGTAATAGTGATACTAGTCATTGTAAAAGATAGCAGTTCATAAGTTTCTCATTCACATTTTATAGCGAGGCGATGTAAATTGCAAGTGCATAAGTGAGGAACTGAGACCTAGGAGGCCAGGTCTACCTTGACTCACTTGGCCAAAGTTTCAGGGCTAGTGAGCAGTAGGTCAAGGATTCAAACTCCCATCTTTGTAACTGCAAAGCTACATCCATCTGTTCTACTACATTGCAGACATACGTAGAATACAGTGATTAAAATGTCTATAATCTACTTAATACTATGTCAAAAGCAAGGTTGTGTTGGTGAACAAGGCAAATGCAGTCTTTACCTTCAGCTGCATTATAGTCTAACTAAAAAAAAAAAAAAACCAAACAAGTGATTAAAGTGCCATTTACATGCTTAAAGAGGAAAAAGAGGGCACTCTGGCATCATGTAGCAGTTGAATTGCACATGTTCTGTAAGGGAATATGCACAGGAAAGTTGAACAGTAGAATTTGGCCAGGTAATGATGGGTAAAGTAGGTGTGAGGTTAGAAGAAGGGAAGGTCTGAGCAAAAGGAATGGCAAAGAATCAGGGTTGAGAAAACACATGGTTACTGAAGAATATGAAAGATGGTCTGGATGGAGAAAGAGCTACAGGATGGAGAGTGGAGAAGATGTTGATGGGCTATAAAGCTTTACAGGGAAGCAGAGGTCATATTGTAGAGCACTTTGTAAGACTATCATTGTGCTAAATACTCTGCTGAAAATAATAATAATTATTATTCTGATGATGACAACAATACTACAAGTTAGATATCATCATACTATTTTACCATTAGAGAAGCTGGGACTCATAGAACTAGGGTTCCGAAACTCTGGGACTCTGACTAGGATCAACAAAACTCTGTTGGCTTGGCCCAAAGCCCTTCATCATGAAGGTACCTGGCACTATTGACTTACCTTGTCACTTAGATACAAACTGAACAGGGACAGAGTCAAATTATCTTCCTCTTGGTCTTTACTGTAAATGTGAAAGATGACCCAGACCGCATGTCTGGTCAGTTCATTTTATGATGGCAAGTGGGATCGTGTAGTCTTAGGGCATAATTGAAAATATACATGATTTTTGTGAAACTTTGCAACCAAGAACATCATTAACATTTAATGCTTTAACCACATTTATCCAACTTTGTAGATTTGACATTTTATACTTTGCTGACCTTTTTGGGTTGTTAAAAGGAAATATCTTTTCTGTATTCCTCTCCCTCTGTTACAGCAAAAGAAAGCCAACTGTATTAGTATATATAGAAAAACAAATAAAAGGGAAAAAAAAAGATAAAGACCACATTTCTTACTACTTTTTTTTTTTTTTCTTTTCTTTTAAAGTAGAATTATCCTGGGCTTTTAACCAGAGACTTTGGGCTGCTCTTTTATTGATCTGTCTGTTCTATATAAAGATCAGACCATATGCATCTGTCCAAATTGGCAAGGATTCATTTATAGTCTTTGCTTTCATATTTTTATTTGTTACTTACTGCTACAGTCTCACACAGATAATTTAATAGAATAAATCTCCATATTTCATCCAATAGGTTTAAAAAACTAGTTTTTCCAAATCCATATTTAACATAATGCAATTATCTTATGATCTCTGTAGATAGCATTTACTTCTCTGGTAAAGTGATTATGTCCCTAATCATACATCTTAAATTAACCCTATGAATTAGTAAGACTCGGCACCTTATTACAATATGTGTGTTTGTGTGGCGGGGCAGTTTCTCCACACCACCAAGCAATTCTCAGACACCAGCTGGGTGTGCTACCATTCACCTCAATTCTAATACTGTGTGCTTGGAGAGAGCATCACATCCCACAGGTTAAGGGCTCAGGCCCACAAGACTAACCCCCCACCCCAACTTCAGAGGTCAATTGCAAGTCTGGGTTGTCATCTGAGATTCTGGCCAATTGGCTGTAGATCTGAGGGTCCAAAGCCCCCCTCCTTGGCTTTCATTAATCTGCTAGAGCCAGCTGCTTACAGAACTCAGGGAAGCATTTTTCTTACTAGATTACCAGTTTATTAGAAAAGGATGTAACTCAGGAGGAGCCAGATGGAAGAGATACATAGAGCAAGGTATGGGGAAAGGGCACAGAGCTTCCATGCCCCCTCTGAGTGCCACTCTCCCTCAGTCACCCTATGTTCACCAAATGGAAGATCTCTAAACCTTGTACTTCTGGCCTTTAAGGAGGCTTTATTACACAGGCATGACTGATGAAATTATTGGCCATTGGTAATTGAACTCAATCTCTAGCTCCCCTCCCCACCCAGGAGGTCCAGGGTGGAACTAAAATTTCCAAACCTTTAATCACACAGTTGGTTCCCAAGGCAACCAACCCGCATTCTTAAGTTAACTTGAGGCTTTCCAAAGGTCACCTCATTAACATAACAAATGACACTTTTTTTTCTCTTTTTCCACTTGAGAAATTTCTAGTGTTTTAGGGGCTTTGTGCCAGAAGAAGGGACCAAGACCAAATATAAATTTCTTGTTATAAATCACAGCATCACAATTGCTCCCTTAATTTTCCTTTCTATTATATTGCAATTTAATCTTTTGTTGGCACTTTATATTTAATATATGAAAAAAATTTACCTTCACCCAAAGGTGAAATTTCTTTAATTTTGTGTTTCTACCTTTTTTTTTTTTTTTTTTTTTTTTTTTTTGCGGTACGCGGGCCTCTCACTGCTGTGGCCTCTCCCGTTGCGGAGCACAGGCTCCAGACGCGCAGGCTCCGGACGCGCAGGCTCAGCGGCCATGGCTCTCAGGCTCAGCGGCTCAGCGGCCATGGCTCACAGGCCCAGCCGCTCCGCGGCACGTGGCATCTTCCCGGACCGGGGCACGAACCCGTGTCCCCTGCATCGATGGGCGGACTCTCAACCACTGCGCCACCAGGGAAGCCCTAATTTTGTGTTTCTTGTATCCTACTTCCAGTTTTGTTTCTTTGGATTAGAACTAAGGTGTGTGCTTTCCTCAGAGGTAACCCGGTATTGGGACTTTAGGAAAGGCTTTTAGTTTTGTTAAATCATTTTTTTTAGGTTAAAAAAGTTACGTGAACCAGATAATGGTTTAAACAGCTACTTATCACCTGTCCTTCTGTATAATACTGTATAGTGTATCTTTTGCACATGAAAGGGTGTATTTGCTGAGTGCAGAGATTATGTAAAACTTGCTGAAAAACCAAGAATCTGACAATTTGAATCTATTAAATATATTAGTTTAGAGAGAACAAAGATATCTCATTTGCCATGCTCATTAATTATCAGTGTCTTCCTAGCATAGTAGCTAAGAATTTGTAGCTATGTATTTATGTATTTGCCTACTTGGAAAGAGAATCATGATCCATTAGGGATGTCTGTCTTTGGCACAAAATAGGAAAAGGTAAGCCATGTGTTTTTTTAATCTTGCCTTAGCTGCATGAAGTTGGTCTAAGTCAGGGACCAGCAAGCTGTTCCCATAAAGGGACAGATAGTAAATATTGAGGAATTGCAGGACATACAGTCACTGTTGTAAGGGCTCAACTTTGCCATTGTACTGCTGAAGCATTCCGTTTCCAATAAAATTTTACTCACAAAAACTGGTAGCAGCCCAGACTTGGCCCATAGGTCATACAGTTTGCTGACCTCTGGTCTGAATAGTATAACACATGGCTTCATTTGAGAGAAATTCATATCATGATTTTCTAGAACATGAAACTATTCACCTGGCCAGATATTTAGTGAGAATCTTGCATGACTGTGTATCACCTGGAAAGAAGCTGGTGCATCTTCAGATAGGTGACCTGAGGTTGCATAAGTACCTATTATGGTATAAATTAGTACCTGTCACATGTGTTGCTTTTACTGTTTTTTTTTCTCATTATTATAATTATTTTTTTAAGTTGAATGACTCTGCATTTCTATGTGACCTAAGTCTAGTATAGTTTCCATTTTTTTTAAAATTTTTTATAAAATTTTTAAAGGTTACTTTCCATTTACAGTTATTACAAAATATTGGCTAAAATGCCCATGTTGTACAATACATCCTTAAACCTTCCTTACATCCAGTAGTTTGTGCCTCCTACCCCCCACCCCAGCCCCATAGATTCCATTTTTAATAGGAGAAGGATTGCATGCAATAGTTGTTGAAACATGAGGCTGTATTCGTAAAAAGTCTTTTGGTTACAATCACCATGAACAAAATTCAGATAAGCTAAGGAAAGACAGAAAACATATCACAGTGATACCATAATGTCTTAAAAAAAAAAATTACCTGAAATTTATGGCCGATTTTAACAAGGGATTTCATGAATAGCTGCAGGACATGTTTCTATCTTTAGTCTCTGCTTACATCTGTGTGTTTGCTTTATGCTTCCCTCCTATTTGCCAGACTAATTTCCTCCTTAGGTCTAATCCACTTGAAGAGAAATATTGCTGTCAAAAGTCTCTGAACCTATAGTTTCAGCCTCAGAGAAAGATCACCTCTTCCTTGATTTTACTTTAATTCTGAGAGAGGACTCTTGGGTCAGATACCTAACCGTGAGAGAGGAGGGTCTGAGGAAAGGGCTTCATGGGGCAATTTGGAAAACGATCCAGAGCCAGGAGCTATGGGTGATCTTGGTGGGGTGTGGAGGCTTGAAGCAGGACCTCGGTCCTTGTCTTCTCTGAAGAAAGAATTTAGCAAAGAGACAGAGACTGTGAAGCAGATAAAGCATTTATGAGAAGCACAGTACCTGTGGAAGAACACATGGGCGGACTCAGGGTGAGCCGTGCCCCACAAGGGTGGCTTAAATCGCTTATATGGGGACAGTTTTCTGGGTTCCCTTTGGCCAGTCATCTTGTCGGTACCCATATTTGCTTACTGCACTGCACTCTAAATCCCCACCTTATTGATAGACCAGGCATTAATAAAGGATTTCCTACTATATGTGTTTCCAGTGGTTGGTATGTTCTATGTCACTGCAGGAAGAATTTAAGACTTAACAGTTTTCATCCATGCAGCTTGAACTTTTTCAATGAAATTGATCCAGTCTCTTTGGTTTCTTTGATTACATTATCCCTGTCCCAGAACAATGACTTTTGTTGGTTAAAGCTTGACACTAGTAGGGCTATGGGTTTGATCCATTAAAGCACATCCCTGTACACAGAATCTATGTCCATTCTCAACCTACTCCTATCATTGTTGCTAAGAAATAGAGCAGAATTACATAAGTGGGTTAAGACAAAAGCATACTATTTCTAAAAAACAATTGACCTTTTTATTGCACCTGTTTTTCAAGACTACCCCTAGTGTATGACCCTTTCTTCAATACCACATGCTTTAGAACAGTTCTGTCCAACAGAACTTTCTGTAATGATGAAAATGTTGTGCAGTTTTGCACTATCTAATATACTATCTCCTAGCCACAGTGACTACTGAGCAGTTGAAATGTGCCAAAAGAATGTTACTGAGGAACTAAATTTTTGATTTAATTGTATTTAAATTTAAATAGCCACATCTGGCTAATAGCTAACATACTGGACAGTGTAACTTTAGAATTTTTCCGTTTCTACTAGATTCATATGTCCACATAAGCTGGCCTCTTCAAGGTCCCAGAATAGTTAACTCTGTATATTCCTAAAATAAAATCCAAATTTTGGTTTTATGGATAGTGATATCTTAGGTAGTCCGTCTTTCCTTCAGTGTGATACTGTAACCTGCATTTAGATAAAAATGTGTTGTTCTAAACAAATAATATGAATATAATTTTTTATTGCATTGTAAGGCTTTACATCTTGTAACGTTTAAACAAATGGATACATTTGATGGATAAGTTGAAAAATGGAAAACCTGAGTTTTAACTCCAGTTGCACAGCAGTCACTTCCCCAACCCTTGTTTTCATGCCTCATCTGTCAAGTGAGTGGTTTGGATTGGGCACCTAATTAGACCTGATCAATCGGAGCATCCTTTTTCCTTTGTCTCCTTTACTGTCATCATAGGACATACACCTCAGTCTGCATCCTAGGAAACTCGCATTCCCTAAATCTCTGGTCTCTCTGGGATAACATAAACTCTGGAATGTGTCTCTCAGCTTTGGTGAATAGGACGGATGTTCTCTGCACTCTGTTCCTTTACGGAGTAAAGTTTATCTTGATCTCATCCTCCCCTGAATATTGCAGGATGAAGCAGTTTCCTTTGAAACATCTGAACCAATTAGAAAAAGTTGTTTGTGTTTTATTTTGTTTATTCCCATAAGCAAATACAAAAAAAATATGCTACTTCGAAATGTCAATGCCAGGAATATTCCGTCTTATGCATTTTAATTCTGTTAGGAGACACATGTTTAACCAAGGCTGTAAGCAGAAAATCTTCCATAAAGATCATTAAGTATGAAAATATATAAATGTATTAAACAATCTATGCCAATTCCAGAAGCACAGGGTAAACTACATTTTAAAACTGTTCTTTCTTCAGAACAAAGGAAACATTCCCAACTCTCTCTCTCTCCTAAGAATGTGTATTACAACATAGTCATTATCTGCACATTTTATATTTCCAGCATGAAGTAGTAAGTAAGGCTTTGAGAGGGACTGCAAATCTGTATTTAGTTAATAATTTCTACAAAAGAACTTTCTTTCGTATAACTGTATATCCAAACTGTTTCAGAAACAGATTGATTTCTAGACTGCTTGCGTTTTCACAGAATTTTAAGAATTCACACCCCACAGACTTTATGAAGTTCCCTTTAAACCAAAGTTTTAACATACAGGAATGGATGGCTCCCAGATATTTTAGAATAGGTTTCAGTATAAAGTTGAGATATGAAATTCTATATAAGTGGAATATGTACCAGAGGAAGAAAACATGAAAAAATAAAGATGAGGTTGTCTTTGTTTCTATACTTGTGTCCTCCCCCAAAAGGAAAATAAATAATAATATAAAATAAAATAATACTATGCTATAAAATACACTACAGTCACATAATATCATAAAATAAAAATGATAAGTAACATAAAACTACCCTGAGTCTGTTTACATTGTGTAACGGGAATCATAGCTATAGAGTCTGTTATCAATTTAAATTATCTACCTTTAAGTTTTTTTTTAAAAAAGGATTTATTCCAAGAAGTTCTCCTGCCAAAGCAGGAAGGCATATGTATGGTGGTCACACCCACGTCACATCCTCAGTTTCATAGATAGGCAGCTAATTGTAAAATGCCTTTTGAAAAAACATGCAGGCTAACACCATTTTCTCTGTTGACACTCTATGTAAAAATACATGAAAATAAAGTTTGGGTTAATAAATGTCCCATGGAGATTTTAAAACTTTACTTCCTTTGCATTGATTAGTTTAATGCTGTGAAATAATCCTAAAACACACATCCCAGAAAGGGCGCAAGCCAGTCTATGCATACATAAGTGGGCCAAGCCACTGTGATCCATTGCATATGGATGCTTGAGTTAATTAACATGATGTTATAATGCAAAAGAAAAATTGGATCTTCACTATGCCCTTTTGGTTACTACTTTAAAGGTAGAAAAGACATAGTAGATGAATAATAGACCAAACATGAAAACATTTCATTGAGTTTTTCATTATAGTAAAAACATCTCAGTGGAGAGATAAAAGGCATTTACTAAGTTCGCCGAAATGGAGATGTGATTGTTGGAACAGTTTAGGCACTTTATAATTCATTTTGCTCTAACCTCTTTTTTGAAATCTGAGCACAGCAAAGAAAAGAAATCCTTACTTTCATAATACAGTGGGAGGACACAGAAAATGGTCTTTATTTCCAGACATTTTGGATTATGAGTTTCATTCTGACAATTATTTTGAGCAGAGAAGTGGCAGGATCAGCCATTAAAAGGAAATTGCAATTACAACGTTAACTTTAGTTAGTAGTACAATAGGGAAAAATCATTTTCTAAACATTTGTCTCAGGATGTGCCTCTTTTCCATTCAGCCAATTTAGCTCTTCCCTTCAAATGTCAAAGCCATCTGTAATTGTTTTTATGAAGGCTGACAAAGTCGTGTGACTGACCAGTCAACTTAAGAACACAGAAAATATATAAACTGAATTTCTAGTTAATTAGACTATTTCATTAACTAGTTCTCTGGTGCCATGAAAATATTTAAAATGTTTAAACTTTTGCAGGTTTGCCAAGTGTAGCAACAAAACTACACTGGAAAAAAAAAAGGCATTGTATGAAAAGAGCATGACAACTATTTTTAGCTAAAAACATCTATAGCTGATGGGTATGGAAAATAGAGAATGGAAAATTCTCCATTATTCCGAATAACGTGGGTTAATACTTACTGAAGACCTGAACCAAACTCACTTATCCAGATGAGTTGAGTAATTAGGCAGATAAAGAATGGGTCCCCATTTGCGAACACAGAACATAACCCTGGTCTACACATGTGGCCCTTCTCTTTTCAATCAGTGCAACAGCAGTGCCACTGCAGAAGTTGGCTATTTTTGGCAAAGTGTTGTAAGATTCTGGAGTGATGAGAAAACTCCCACTCTTGTTAGAATCTAATCTTCCCTTGTCAGGAAACTGGGTTTAAGCCTTAATGGAGAGATTTCAAAATGCTAGTGGTTCTTGGCTCCAGGAAAAAAAAAAAAAAAAAAAAGAATTGTAACAATTGGTTGCCCTTTAATCAAATACTGATGAGTGGATAAAAGCTGCTACAACCTGGGAATGTTTTTCTTTCCTTTAAGGCAGTTGGTTCCAAAAGAATATAGTTTCAGAAGCAGAGTAGTTTGGGGGAAAGAGATGATATTTTGAGAGACCGAGTCAGGAAATTGCTCCTGAAGAATGAGGAAAACAGCAATGATGAGGCACCAATTGGCAATAACCAGAAAGGTACAACTTGTTGCTGAATTGTGATATTCTTGATCATGTCTTCTCCAATTAATGTTGAGTTGGTGGTGTAGGCATGCACTGAATTAACCCACCTTGGGCAGAATATTCAGATCAATTAAATGTATCTTCCACACCCTCCTACCACTTGTCTTTCTTCTACCCAGCTATCACCAATCTTCTATATCTGGTTGTGTTGCCCTTAAATTTTCAATCATGGCAAGGCTCAGTTCTGTACTCTAAACTTAGCTTTCCTCTTTTCCGCATCACAGCTCACCCTGTTCAGTCCTGTGATCATTGCTAAGAGGACATTTGTTTATTACACAAATTCTACCTGAGTTTTGAATGATCCTTACAGCCTAATTCCTTGATGATCCCATGGATGTTCATAATTTAAAATAGGTCAGTAGACAATCCAAACTATTCCTGCATTTCTCTTTTCTTGTTTTTGACCTTTGGAGCTTTCTGGATACATCTAAATGATAGTAAATCTTTGGGAAAATGGTTTTGGATGGACTAAAATTTGTTTTGCCTTGTTTTTTTTTTTTTTTGCTACAGTTCAAGTTAAAGAACATGGTAGTTGTTCAATCTGTCTAAAGCAAAAAAACTTGACACATACACAGCTGTTATCCCCTTACATTCCCATGTCAGATATCATCAATCCATCTCAGCACTCATTCTCTCTGAATTCAGATGAAGCCTTAGAGTCCTTCTCAACCCAGCCTTTCAGGCAACCACTAATGGATCATCAGAAGTTGCCACCCCTGCTTCTAGTGTTATAGTGGGGTGTGTGTGTGTGTGTGTGTGTGTGTGTGTGTGTGTGTGTAGCTGAATAGTTGAAGCAAAGAAAGGAACCTATATATGCCCACAACCTTTTTCGCTTAACTAGGACTAAATGTTACAACTAACTGCTATATCAACTCCATCACAGAGATGGAGATGTTTTTAAGACTAAGCTAACTATATGAGTTTGATTTGAATTTCAGTATATGATTTCCAGAAGGGAATAGAACAGAATGGGTATTGTCTATGACTGAAGCAAAAAAAAATGTTATGAAATGGGTCTTTGAATGAATTGTTCACTTCTCCATCCCTCTTGATCAACATAAGGCTCCATATATTAATATGCTTGATATATTAGCACATGCCAGTTCTTATTCAAAATCTATCACTTTTAAAACACCTATATATACTTCTTAAACTATCCTAAATAGAAATATATTAAATGTATTTTCTTAAATATTTTCTAATTCATTATGAACTGAGTTCTCAGCTGATACCAGAAAATTTCAATTCTTACTTCAATATTTGTAACTGAAGATGCTAGGTGAAAGATGATGTTTGAGAATGTATAATAATTTTATTCCTGTTAATTATGCTATTATCTTGATTATTTTTTTATTTTTAACTTTTTATTACGAGAATTTTCAAACACAAAGTAGAATAATGCAATACACATCAATGTGCCCATTATAGAACTTCATCAATTGTCATCATTTTGCTAATCTTGAAGAAACAAGTGTTAATTATAATCAGAGATAAAACAGGACTCAAACTTCATGGAAAAGAGGAAAATATATATTTTTACCAACAGTCAAATGGTGATGGTGGACAGAATCATTGCATGGTGCAACATGGTAAAGTAAATAGAGGGTTAAGGTCCTTAATGGAAGGATGCATCTTGCATGAAAGGAGGTGGGACATATTTTATAGGCCCCTCTTCATGCTGCAGGAAGAATCAGGACCACAGCTACATTTGCCTATTTTTTTCTTAGATTATGAAGTTAAAGAGAATAGCAGAATCATTTTGGTGTAACAGCAAATCAGTGGATTACGTTACTTATAGACAGTCTCTTCTAAAATATTCCTTTGACACTGAGAAGCTGAAGAAGGCTAATGAATCATCTATTTTAAATTGTAGTTTTTGCTTTTCATGTATGTTTAAACTTAAAACCTGTCTTTTAATAAGCCTCTATTGAAATATACATTTGTGTGATAATCCTAACAAGTATTTAATGTAAATATTCAATAGTTTCTATAAAGAACTCTGTTTTATTTCCTGCTACAGTCCCTTCTTATCCAAATTGCTAATATGTTGTGTTACTTAGGCCTGCCAGTACTGGGTAAGTTAAAAGGAAGAGGGCAGGAAGAATTCTGTCTTTGCTGTCATCTGGCTTTTGTACCCCCTTTAAAACAAGGTCTCTTTTAATCAGTCTAAAATTTTCCTTTAGGTTTTTTCCACTTAAGCGGAATATCTTTGAGACATTTTTTATTAAACATCTTAATTGGAGTATCATTACTTTACAATGTTGTGTTAGTTTATGTTGTATAACAAAGCGAATCAGCTATATGGACACCTATATCACCATATACCCTCCCTCTTGCGTCTCCCTCCCACACTCCCTATCCCACCCCTCTAGGTGGACACAAAGTACCGAGCTGATCTCCCTGTGTGGTGAAGCTGCTTCCCACTAGCTAGCTATTTTACATTTGGTAGTGTATATATGTCCATGCCACTCTCTCACTTCGTCCCAGCTTACCCTTCCCCCTCCCTATGTCCTCAAGTCCATTCTCTACGTCGAGCTCTTTATTCCTGTCCTGCCCCTAGGTTCTTCAGAACCCTTCTTTTTTTTTTTTTAATTCCATATATATGTGTTAGCATACAGTATTTGTTTTTCTCTTTCTGACTTACTTCACTCTGTATGACAGACTCTAGGTCCATCCACCTCACTACAAATAACTCAATTTTGGTTCTTTTTATAGCTGAGTAATATTCTATTCGATATATGTGCCACATCTTCTTTAACCATTCATCTGTCAGTGGACACTTAGGTTGAATCCATGTCCTGGATATTGTAAAAAGTGCTTCAATGAACATTGTGATACATGTCACTTTTTGAATTATGGTTTTCTCAGGGGATATGCCCAGTAGTGGGATTGCTGGGTCATATGCTAGTTCTATTTTTAGTTTGTTAAGGAACCTCCATCCGGTTCTCCATAGTGGCTGTATCAATTTACATTCCTACCAACAGTGCAAGAGGGTTCCCTTTTCTCCACACCCTCTCCAGCATTTACTGTTTGTAGATTTTTTGATGATGGCCATTCTGACTGGTGTGAGGTGATACCTCATTGTAGTTTAGATTTGCATTTCTCTAATGATTAGTGATGTTGAGCATCCTTTCATGTGTTTGTTGGCAATCTGTGTATCTTCTTTGGAGAAATGTCTGTTTAGGTCTTCTGCCCATTTTTGGATAGGGTTGCTTTTTTTCATATTGAGCTTCATGAGCTGCTTATATATTTTGGAGATTAATCCTTTGTCAGTTGCTTTCTTTGCAAATATTTTCTGCCATTCTGAGGGTTGTCTTTTCATCTTGTTTATGTTTTCCTTTGCTGTGCAAAAGCTTTTAAGTTTCATTAGGTCCCATTTGTTTGTTTTTATTTTCATTTCTTTAGGAGGTGGGTCAAATAGGATCTTGCTGTGATGTATGTCATATACTGTTCTGCATATGTTTTCCTCAAAGAGTTTTATACTGTCTGGCCTTACATTTAGGCCTTTAATCCATTTTAAGTATGTTTTTTGTGCATGGTGTTAGGGAGTGTTCTAATTCCATTCTTTGACATATAGCTGTCCAGTTATCCCAGCACCACTTATTGAAGAGGATGTCTTTTCTCCATTGTATACTCTTGCCTCCTTTATCAAAGATAAGGTGACCATATGTGCATGGGTTTATCTCAGGGCTTTCTATCCTGTTCCGTTGATCTAAATTTCTGTTTTTATGCCAATACCTTACTACCTTCATTATTGTAGCTTTGTAGTACAGTCTGAATTCAGGGAGCCTGATTCCTCCAGCTCTGTTTTTACTTCTCATGATTGCTTTGGCTATTCGGGGTCTTTTGTGTGTCCATAGCAATTGTGAAATTTTTTGTTCTAGTTCTGTGAAAAATGCCATTGGTAGTTTGACAGGGATTGCATTGAATCTGTAGATTACTTTGGGTAGTATAGTCATTTTCACAATGGTGATTCTTCCAGTCCAAGAACATGGTATATCTCTCGATCTGTTTGTATCATCTTTAATTTCTTTCATCAGTGTCTTATCATTGTCTGCATACAGGTCTTTTGTCTCCTTAGGTAGGTTTGTTCCTGGTTGTTTTATTCTTTTTGTTCCAATGGTAAATGGGAGTGTTTCCTTAATTTCTCTTTCAGATTTTTCATTGTTAGTGTATAGGAATGTAAGATATTTCTGTGCATTACTTTTGTATCCTGCTACTTTACCAAATTCATTGATTAGCTCTAGTAGTTTTCTGGTAGTGTCTTTAGGATTCTCTATGTATAGTATCATGTCATATGCAAACAGTGACAGCTTTACTTCTTCTTTTCCGATTTGTATTCCTTTTATATCTTTTTCTCCTCTGATTACTGTGGCTAAAACTTCCAAACCTGTGTTGGATAATAGTAGTGAGAGTGGGCAACCTTTTCTTCTTCCTGATCTTAGAGGAAATGGTTTCATTTTTTCACCACTGAGAACGTGGTTGGCTGTGGGTTTGTCATATATGGCCTTTATTATGTTGAGGTAGGTCCCCTCTATGCCTACGTTCTGCAGAGTTTTTATCATAAATCGTTGTTGAATTTTGTCGAAAGAGTTTTCTGCATCTACTGAGATTATCATATGGTTTTTATCCTTCAGTTTGTTAATGAGATTGATTTGCGTATATTGAAGAATCCTTGCATTGCTGGGATAAACCACACTAGATCATGGTGTATAATCCTTTTAATGTGCTGTTTGATTCTGTTTGCTAATACTGTGTTGAGGACTTTTGCATCTATGTTCATCAGTGATATTGGCCTATAGTTTTCTTTTTTTGTGACATCTTTGCCTGGTTTTGGTATCAGGGTGATGGTGGCCTCGTAGAATGTGTTTGGGAGTGTTCCTTCCTCTGCTATATTTTGGAAGAGTGTGAGAAGGATAGGGGTTAGCTGTTCTCTAAATGTTTGATAGAATTTGCCTGTGAAGCCATCTGGTCCTGGGCTTTTGTTTGTTCGAAGGTTTTTAATCACAGTTTCAATTTCAGTGCTTGTGATTGGTCGTTTATATTTTCTCTTTCTTCCTGGTTCAGTCTTGTAGGGTTGTATTTTTCTAAGAATTTGTCCATTTCTTCCAGGTTGGCCATTTTATTGGCATATAGTTTCTTGTAGTAGTCTCTCATGATCCTCTGTATTTCTGCAGTGTCCGTTGTTACTTCCCCTTTTTCATTTCTAATTCTGTTGAATTGAGTCTTCTCCCTTTTTTTCTTGATGAGTCTGGCTAATGGTTTATCAATTTTGTTTATCTTCTCAAAGAACCAGCTTTTAGTTTTATTGATCTTTTCTATTGTTTCCTTCATGTCTCTTTCATTTATTTCTGATCTCATCTTTATAATTTCTTTCATTCTACTAACTTTGGGGTTTTTTGTTCTTCTTTCTCTAATTGCCTTAGGTGTAAGGTTAAGTTGTTTATTTGAGATTTTTCTAATTTCTTGAGGTTGGATTGTATTGCTATAAATTTCCCTCTTACAACTGCTTTTTCTGCATCCCATATGTTTTAGGTCATTGTGTTTTCTTTGTCATTTGTTTCTAGGTATTTTTTGATTTCCTATTTGATGTCTTCAGTTATCTCTTGGTTATTATATAGTATATTGTTTAGCCTCCGTGTATTTTTATTTTTTACAGATTTTTTCCTGTAATTGATATCTAGTCTCATAGCATCGTGGTCGGAAAAGATACTTGACACAATTTCAATTTTCTTAAATTTACCAAGGCTTGATTTGTGTCCCATGATATGATCTATCCTGGAGAATGTTCCATGAGCACCTGAGAAGAAAGTATATTCTGTCGTTTGGGGATGGAATGTCCTGTAAATATCAATTAAGTCCATCTTGTCTAATGTGTCATTTAAAGCTTGTTTTTCCTTATTTATTTTCATTTTGGATTATTTGTCCATTGGTGAAAATGGGATATTAAAGCCCCCTACTATTATTGTGTTACTGATGATTTCCCCTTTTGTGGCTGTTAGCATTTGCCTTCTGTATTGAGGTGCTCCTACGTTGGGTGCCTAAATATTTACAATTCTTATATCTTCTTCTTTGATTGATCCCTTGATCATTATATAATGCCCTTCTTTGTCTCTTGTAAGTCTTTATTTTAAAGTCTGTTTTTTCTGATATGAGAATTGCTACTCCAGCTTTCTTTTGATTTCCATTTTCAAGGAATATCTTTTTCCATCCCCTCACTTTCAGTCTGTATGTGTCCCTAGGTCTGAAGTGGGTCTCTTGTAGACAGCATTCATATGGGTCTTGTTTTTGTATCCATTCAGCCAGTCTATGTCTTTTGCTTGGAGCATTTAATCCATTTACATTTAAGGTAATTATTGATATGTATGTTCCTATTACCATTTTCTTAATTGTTTTGGGTTTGTTTTTGTAGGTCTTTTCCTTCTCTTTTGTTTCCTGCCTAGAGAAGTTCCTTTAGCATTTGTTGTAAAGCTAGTTTGGTGGTACTGAATTCTCTTAACTTTTGCTTGTCTGTAAAGGTTTTAATTTCTCCGTCGAATCTGAATGAGATCTTTGCTGGGTAGAGTAATCTTGGTTGTAGGTTTTTTCCTTTTTTCACTTTAAATATGTCCTGCCACTCCCTTCTGGCCTGCAGAGTTTCTACGTGAAGTTCAGTTGTTAACCTTATGGGGATTTCCTTGTATGTTATTTGTTGCTTTTCCCTTGCTGCTTTTAATATTTTTTTTGTATTTAATTTTTGATAGTTTGATTAATATGTGTCTTGGCATTTTTCTCCTTGGATTTATCCTCTTTGGGACTTTTTGCACTTCCTGCACTTGATTGAGTATTTCCTTTCCCATGTTAAGGTAGATTTCAACTATAATCTCTTCAAATATTTTCTCAGACCCTTTCTTTTTCTGTTTCTGTTTTTCTTATGGGAGCCCCATAATTCAAATGTTGGTGTGTTTAATGCTGTCCCAGAGGTCTCTGAGACCGTCCTCAATTCTTTTCATTCTTGTTCTTTACTCTGCTCTGTTGTAGTTATTTCCACTATTTTATCTTGCGTGTGACTTATTCATTCTTCTGCCTCAGTTATTCTGCTATTGCTCCCTTCTAGATAGTTTTTAATTTCATTTATTGTGTTGTTCATCGTTTGTTTTCTCTTTAGTTCTTCTCGGTCGTTGTTAAACGTTTCTTGTATTTTCTCCATTCTATTTCCAAGATTTTGGATCATCTTTACTATCATTACTCTGAGTTCTTTTTCAGGTAGACTGCCTCTTTCCTCTTCATTTGTTAGGTCCTTGGTGGGTTTTTTCCTTGCTCCTTCATCTGCTGCATATTTCTGTCTTCTCATTTTGTTTAACTTACCCTGTTTAGGGTCTCCTTTTTGCAGGCTGCAGATTTGTAGTTCCCATTGTTTTTGGTGTCTGCCCCCAGTTGGTGAGGTTGTTTCAGTGGCTTGTGTAGGCTTCCTGGTGGAGGGGACTGGTGCCTGTGTTCTGGTGGGTGGGGCTGGATCTTGTCTTTCTGGTGGGCAGGACCACATCCGGTGGTGTGTTTTGGGGTGTTTGTGACTTTATTATGATTTTAGGCATCCTTTCTGCTAATGGTTGGGGTTGTGTTCCTGTCTTGCTAGTTGTTTGGCATGGGGTGTCCGGCACTGGAGCTTGCTGGCCATTGGGTGGAGCTGGTTCTTAGTGTTGAGGCGGAGATCTCTGGGAGAGCTCTCACTGACATTTTCCATGGGGCCGGGAGATCTCAGGTGGGCCAGTGTCCTGAACTCAGCTCTCCCACCTCAGAGGCTCAGACCTGACACCAGGCCGGAGCACCAAGACCCTGTCAGTCACACAGCTCAGAAGAAAAGGGAGAAAAAAAGAAAAAAAAAATTATTAAAAAAAATTTTTTTAATTATTAAAATTAAAAAAATAATGATAATAAAAAAGTAGAGAGCAACCAGACCAATAAACAAATCCACCAATGATAACAAGTGCTAAAAACTAAACTAACATAAACATAAAATCAGAAAAATCAGTCACAGACACATACCCCAAGTCCACAGTTGCTCTCAATGTCCACCGCCTAAATTTTGGGATGATTCGTTGTCTCTTCAGGGATTCCACAGATGCAGGGTACATCAAGTTGATTGTGGGGATTTAATCCACTGCTCCTGAGGCTGCTGGGAGAGATTTCCCTTTCTCTTCTTTGTTCACAAAACTCCTGGGGTTCAGCTTTGGTTTTGGCCCCGCCTCTGCGTGTAGGTCACGACCCTCAGGCATCTGTTCCCACCCAGACAGGAGGGGGTTAAAGCAACGGCTGAGTAAGGTGCTCTTGCTCACTCAGGCTGAGGGGAGGGAGGGGTACGGTAGTCATAATTGGAATGCAGGTGAGCCTACAGTGGCAGAGGCCAGCAAAATGTTGCATCAGCCTGAGGCACACTGTGTGTACTCCAGGGGAAGTTGTCCCTGGATCAGGGGACACTGGCAGTGGCGGGCTGCACAGTCTCCCAGGGGGCGTGCGGTGTGGATAGTGACCTGTGCTTGCACACAGGATTCTTGGTGGCAGCAGCAGCATTAGCGTTTCATGCCCGTCTCTGTGGTCTGAGCTGATAGCCATGGCTTGCGCCCATCTCTGGAGTTAGTTTAGGTGGTGCTCTGCCTTCTTTGGGCACACTGGGAAGGAATCCCCTCACCTCGTGCACCCTGAAACAGTGGTCTCTTGCCTCTTAGGCAGTTGCAGACTTTTTGCCGGACTCCCTCCCGTCTAGCCATGGTGCACTAGCCCCCTTCAGGCTGTGTTCACGCTGCCAAGCCCAGTCCTCTCCCTGGGATCTGACCTCTGAAGCCCGAGCCTCAGCTCCCAGCCCCACCCGCCCCGGCGGGTGAGCAGACAAGCCTCTCGGGCTGGTGAGCGCTCGTCGGCCCCAATCCTCTGTGCGGGAATCTCTCCGTTTTGCCCTCCGCACCCCTGTTGCTGCGCTCTCCACGGCTCCGAAGCGCCCCCGCTCCGCCACCTGCAGTCTCCGCCCACGAAGGGGCTTCTAGTGTGTGGAAACCTTTCCTCCTTCACGGCTCCCTCCCACTGGTGCAGGTCCCATCCCTATTCTTTTGTCTCTGATTTTTCTTTTTTCTTCTGCCCTACACAGGTACGTGGGGATTTTCTTGCCTTTTGGGAGGTCTGAGGTCTTCTGCCAGCGTTCAGTAGGTGCTCTGTAGGAGTTGTTCCACATGTAGATGTATTTTTGATGTATTTATGGGGAGGAGGGTGATCTCCATGTCTACTCCTCAACCATCTTGAAGGTCCCCCCTCTTTGAGCCATTTTAATCCTGTCTCCAGTATCTCTTATTTCTACCTCTGCAGTTATCAATGCCAAAGTTCCTCTGGGAAGGTCCATTGTTGACATAGTCATAATATTCCATCGGTACATCACTTTGAGGGTGCTGATCATTAAGAAGTCTTTACCTTCTCCCAGACCCATTGGGAATACTGGTCTTCTTCACCGCTACATGAGTGGTGTGGTGCTCTCATGACCCAGGCCACCCCACTTTCAGATCTCTTCCAGAACAGCCCCTGGGGCAGTAGTGGTTACTGGAGCACAGATGCAGGCAATGGATGATCAAAGCCTGCAGCTCCTGCCAGGCACTCTAGGCGGAGACCAGGGCGAGCCCCAAGCCTAGGCAGCCAGGTGAGCAGATGTAGTGCTCAGAAGCCGATGTTCTTGATTGAAGGCTCATGTCCATCCTTTGATTTTTATGATAAATTATTTTTATTCTTTTTAAGTCAAATGGTTTCCCCTACCCTTCTGAGTCTTCTCCCCAGTTAGATACTATCAGTATGTTAAAGTGTTAAAGTATACCATGAAAAAGAAGACAAAAGGAACCTGGAGGAAATCACATTTATCGTATTTCTCTTTTATACCAGTCACAATGCTGTACATATAACTGTTTCATATGTTGTCTCATCTAACTTTTATTTTGAACATTTGTGGAGTCACATTATTATTCCAGTTTGCAGATAAATAATTGGTGGCTTAGAGAGGTCTTAAATGATGTGCCCAAGGTCCCAAAGCCAGTATTTGAAGGGAGTGGTTTGGAACTGAGACCTCACTTTATCCAAAGACCAAAACAATAAGAACAGATTCTAGACTACATAATGTGAACTCATCAGGGTCCTTAGGTTGTATGATTTTTAGTACATAGTTACTGTATTTAAGTACCATTTAGAAATGGGAAGTTTCCTAGGAAATTCTAATGGAAGAAATGAATCTCTCCTTTGTAATAGTCTGTTTATAGCAGTAAGTAACAGAAAACCATGATTAAAAATTGGAATTCGGGCTTCCCTGGTGGCACAGTGGTTGAGAGTACGCCTGCCGATGCAGGGGACACGGGTTTGTGCCCTGGTCCGGGAGGATCCCACGTGCCGCGGAGCGGCTGGGCCCGTGAGCCATGGCCGCTGAGCCTGCGCGTCTGGAGCCTGTGCTCCGCAACAGGAGAGGCTGCGGCAGTGAGAGGCCTGTGTACCGCAAAAAAAAAAAAAAAAAATTGGAATTCAAATGTAGGCCTGGCTTCAGGATTGGTTGATCCAGTGATTCAGTAAGATCCAGCATTCTTTCTATCTGTCTAACCTGTTTTTCTTTTGGTGGCCTTTTATATTCAGATCAGTAGCAAGATGGCTTCAGCACCCCCAGATCTATCAATGTCCAATGGAAAGTGGAGGGACCATTTATTTTTGTGACAGTTTTTTTAGGAATGTCGAAATATCCCTAGCAGATAACCGCACTTGCCTCAGTCAAATTAGGTAACGTTTCTATACCTCTACCAATCATTAAAATGGAAATGAGATTACTATGTTTGGTTTAGAGCAAGCAACCAAGATTTAAACAAATAAATGTTTCAGAATCAACCACTACATTTGCAAAGACACAGCCCTCTCCGTACCCCATGTAGATGTTTCAAGGGCCGTTTTAATCTCTCTCTGCTGACTCCAGAGCCACTCACTTACTGGGAAAAAAAAAAAAAGTTTTGAGCACCAACAAGTCTCTGTATTCATCTTGTGTTGTACAAATTTGTGGTTCCAAAAATTGTTATGCTTTGTTCTGTTTATTCTCTTTTACTAATGTAAGGTTTCTCATACTCTAAAACTAAGCCATGTGAAATTGCCAATACCTTGCCATATTCAGCTTGCAAAAATAACAATTTTAGATGTCATGTGAACACCACCATTTCAATGAGATAAATACATCTAAAATGTTGAGAGTAGTGCTTGGCAAACAACTCTTATGGAGTGAATGGTTTAAGAATCTGCCTAAACTTGTTTTGAACAGTAGTTTGGAGCCTTATCAATGTCAAAAAACAGATTCCTTAGGTTTAGTATTTAAATTTGTTGGAGGTAGAGAGTAGGAAAGCCATCTGCCGTTTAATTGATTAGGAAAATTACAATTCATTGCAAAGAGGGAGAATCTAAACTCTAGACATTTATTAATTAGCTTGGGTGTTTTGAAAGTTGTTGGTAATAGTGATGCTTAAGGCCAGGTGAAGATAGGGTGTTATTAGGGAGTGTCAACCAATTGGGAGGCAGATAGTATAGGAAGTAGAAGAATGAGTCCAGGGAAGGGGATCTTAGGATCCCTGGGATGGGGCAAGGGGTGGGTGAGGGGGTGATATTTCCAGTCAGTTATCTGGGATGGAGGGTTATTGAGATCAAAGGGCTAGGAGAAAGTGCAGCTATCCAAGGAAAAAGAGCAGAAGAATAAAGTGGGCCAATAAGGCCAATTGACTACTTTAATGCGAGTAAATTGTAGTAGTCATTCAATGTGGTTACTGCACAGTGTGGATATTCAGGGTCAGTTTGCCCCCAGGCAAGTAGTTCTAGAAGAACTAGAATCACCTGGAGGGCGAGTTAAAACTGATTGTTGGGCCCGTTGAATTACAGAGTCTGTAGGTCTGTATGGAGCTCAGGAATGGTGGTGATGGATGTGTGTGTGTGTGGGCAGGGGAGGGCTGGTTAAACAAGTTCCCAGGTGATTCCAGTGTCTCTGAGAGCCACCAGGCTAGTTTGTAGGGTAGCATGATGACAATGTTTTTGTTCTCTAGGAATCATTTGGGCAAGACCTGAAGATAGTTGGGACTTTATTGCTATCTATAAGGACATTCTGTAGAACATTAGAATATTAAGAGCAGTTGCTGGGAAATGAGGATGTCCAAATAGGATGAAAGAAACCAGAGATGCCTGGGGCTGAGCTAATTGGGACAGAATTGTAGTACTCGAAGTTCAGCGTTGGAATCTGGCACCTGAGTCGCAGCATTTGATTGCCTGTGTCCAAAGGCAAACAGTAGTAACTGATAACAAAGTAGTAACATCAAGCATTGTAGTCCAATCACATAATAACCTTACACAGTGAAGACAAGGAATGGGCAGTGAGTTACAACCCAAGTCTGAATAAGTACAGGGGACATTATGGCTACTCACGTGACAGCAGTGTATGTGCAAGTGTCCGGCAAGGCAAGGCAAATGCAGCAGGAGTGGACATGTGCCAGTGAGAAATGAGAGGCTAAAGTGTGGTTGCCAGAGGACTGAGCTAATTATCTACAGCTATCCTTTAACAGAGCTAAATCAGTGTGCTATGCAAGATTAGTAATCTTGGTTGGCTCCCACTAAGAGAAAACATGCTTTCTCAGAACTTCATTGTCCCCAGTGTTTTCATTGCCTCCCAGACTGTATTTCTCTACTCTCTGCTTGGGCTGCCATAACAAAATACCACAGACTGGGTTGCCTAAATAATAGAAATGTATTTCTCACATTTCTGGAGGCTGGCTGTCCAAGATCAAAGTGTTGGGAAAGTAGGTTTTATTCTGAGGCCTCTTCTCTTGTATTGTGGGCAGCTGCCATCCTGGTGTGTGCTCACATGACCTCTTCATTGGTGCAAGTGGGGTAAGAGAGAGAGACAGAGTGTTTGTTCTCTGGTGCCTCTCCTTATAAGGACACTAATACTGTTGAATCAGGTCCCCACCTTTATGACTTCATTTAACCTTAACTACTTTCTTAGAGGCCCCATCTCCACATACAACCACACTGGGGGTTAAGGATTCAGTATAGGAATTCTGGCATCAATCCAATACACAGACCATAGATGGACATAAAAGTCTTATTACACAAAGATTAGGAATGAGGCTAAAAGGATATAAACTGTACCATAAATCCTGACTTTTAGCAATGAAATATACTGATTTTGACTTAGGGGTTAGGAAGATGACTCTATTTCCTTCCCTTAAATCAGCCAAACTCATTTCAAAATTCTATTAAAGAACAGGTAAAAATTTAGTAATAATATTTTAACTCTATAGGGTGATATAGATGCAATGGATATTTAAAACCATGTTGATTGTATATCTTATTATATTTTCTAAGTTTCAATGACTCCCATATGTAACCAGTGTAAACAAACAAAATGTTTGTCTGTGCCTGTGAAGGTGGTAATGTTTTTGTGACCTTTCCCTGTCCATTAATTCTAATAATAAGACAAGCATTTGATTGGCAACTGGTAAAGAGAAGAGATGAAAAAGTCCATTTGATTCCCAGAGCATGAATATAAAACAAAGTCACTAATATTAAGAAGTCTCAGCAAGACATGTTTTCTGATTTTTTTCTCTTCCTTCACTGCTCTTTGTTTTATAAACCTTGACTTGAAAGTGAACTCTTTTCTAAAACTTCCTAATTTTTTCAAGTCAGACAGTGCAAAGGGATAAAAATTTGATTTGATTAAACAGAGAAATAGCAACCGATCAAAATTTATTTACCAGTTCAAGGAAATCAGAAGCAGTGATATATCACCAGATGGTAAATGGATCAGTGTTACCTCTAATGGTGTTTACTATTTTCAACTCAATGTTATTTGTAATTTTTATGTTATTTGGATTTCCAACTATTTCATTTATTGCAAAAATTCATTAGGCACAACCCTAAAATCTGCTTTTTATATTCTGTTCCTTTCAACGCAGATTTCTAAGAGTACCGAAAAATCAGTTTTGTAGTTAGAGGGGTTTGGGAGTAGATTATACAATCAAATGCCTGGTCGTAAAATAAAGAAGTAGAAGTAACCTTGGTAGGATGAAGCCTGGTGGTTTGGGAGATGCGCTGAGTAATAAATGGAAACAATATCATTGTGCATCTAATCTTTTGATATATGTTTAAATTTGTTTTGCTCTAAAAACAGTTTGCTGTCTTAGTGCTATTGTGTTGATTACAGCCGCTGTAATACCATCCCTAGAGTTTTACCATGGAGTATTATACACCCTTTCTTCAGATTAAGTGTTGATAGAGGCGATACAAGTACATACAACTTAGGTTTTTGGCACTCTTTGGAAATTTAGTTTCTCTATAAGTTGTTTTCACACCTTTTTCCCCCCTATAGTCAAATACTTTTCATTCTCATTTTATGCCTATTACAGAAAATGTCAGAGTAGTTTTTGTGGATACCAGTGACTTACACCAAATAGTAAGTTTTAACAATTTTGTTTCACTTTTTAGCTATTTTCAGCTTAAATATTAATTCATTGTGAATATATAAAAAATCTTATGGAATTGTTTATTTCATTATGTTTCTCAATATGCTTTGAATATAGAGATGACATGGAATGTAAAATAAAGAGAATAAAGGGTTTGTGATTGTTTGTTGTTGTTGTTTTGCTTAAGCTTCTTGAAAGAATAAAATTGCCACTCACTGAAATGGGGACTGTCAGTTTGCGAGAGAGAAAAATGAATCACAGTGTATTTGTTTTACAGCATTATAGGATATTTCTTTATCTAGTCTATAAATTTTGTCAGAACCAGTCTTGATTTTTTTCTAGAGGTCCCAAACTTTTTGATTCTGAATTTTTTTCAAGAGGATTAGAGAATAGATACCATCAACAGAATTTCTTCCTCTTCCATCCATGGGCATCTGCCCATACTTCCCTTACTCTGCTTGCTAAGGTAGTAATTTCTTCCTCTTCATCTGTGGGCATCTGCCCATACTTCCCTTATGCCACTTTCTAAGGTAGTAACCCTGTAAGTCACTGCTTTAGTCTTTAATAATTTTGGAGATCAGCTAACAGCAAGTATCCTTTTCACCTCCAGACTCCTAATAGTCATAAGAGCATCAAGAATAATGAACACGCTTCTTGGGAAATTCAATTGCTTTCTACCTCTTGGCCAGTTTACTTCATCTTAAATGATGCCGTGTCTTAACTCTAGGCTAAGAGAGTGTTGAAATAGGTGATGAATGATTATAGCAAATAATATCTTATATCTGGAAGTTGAGCCCACAATAGAGAAACTTTTCTAGAAAATATATGAAAAATATGGCAAAACTTAGAGGCAATGCTGCACTTGTATATTTGACAGGGAAAATAGATGCTGTTATAATATCACATGTTAATATAGCAAAGTTTCTGTTCTCTCCTACCCATTTGCCCTCTTCTAGGAATATACTTTTGGGAAAATATTTAAGTGAACTGTTACAAGTGCATCTTCATTCCTATTTCCTTCCTTAAAATCTTGAAGAAATGTAGAATTTTCTTCTGATTGTCCTGTAGGAATGGATAATTGATTGGATTAAGGGAGAGACACTTATTCTTTTGTAATAAGTACGATAAATGGTTTATAAACTGGAATAACTTGTGGGAGTTTTCACTAACATTCCATTTTTACTATATTTCCAAAGTCACAATTGAAATGGAAAGTTCTAAAATCAAACCAAACCAAACCAAAGAATCTAGGTGTTTGGGTCAGTTACTGCTACTCATATGTCTCCAATTGTGTGTTTGTAATTGTGTCTTATAAAAACAAACTTCTTGGACCTATAGAGCAGACTTTGTGTGCTTGAAGGTCTAGAAAGAGGAATTTATGTTCATTGCCAAGGTAGCTTACATAAAGGAAAAAATGGGAACACTGGGGAATATTTGACTTAGCAGAGTCCAGGTGGTAACTACCTAGAGGGATGAATAGATCACATGAAATTCTGAATATACATTTTTCATGAAGTGAGTGGCCAGATCCCAGAGGAGATGTTCTGAAAGACAAAACATTTTCATCAGGGTTGAAAATATTGAGAAATTATTAAAAATGCCAAAATTTTCAACAGTTGTTTTAATTGACCAAAGCCATCTGAAATCCTTTTTGAAAACGAGAAAATAAAAACATGTGGAAATAATCTTTCTCATTCGATTTTAGATTTCTAGAACTACTTCTCATTGAGACGGATTTGGCTGTAAAAAAGGAGTTAGAGTTTCTAGTTCATTTAGAGCCCTCAGGAAAATAACATAGAAAATACCAGCACAGATATCTACTTCTGTGGTATCCTTTTCACAATAAATCTTATGAGCAGCCAATATTTGATGTTGTTTTGGCACTAGTCGATGAATTTAATAAAATGTATTATTTCCATTAGTATTGTTTTTGTTTACACGTTTAAAATATATTCCTTCCAAAAGATCAAATGAACAGCTTTGTACATGAGTGTGTTAATATGTTTAACACTCACTGGTCATTTTCCCCTCTTGAATCTGAAGTATTTCAGCAGTTTTGATCATCTGCACGAAATGCCAGTTTGTTTGGCTACCAAATAGGTAAACGCATTGCTTCAGCTTTGGCTATTATCCTTCCCAAAATAATGAATGGAAAAGTTACTATATCTATGGAAGGAGCAGTTCCAGCATGATTTATGCTAGATATAATTAGTAGTCACTAAATAAGCATTATAGAATTTCATGAACATCATAAAGTAAGTTCTTTTTTATTTAGTATATCAGAGATTGATTTTGTATAACTGTGGGATCAAAAGTTTGGACCAGAAATAAGTCTCTGAAATAACTATCAGTACTACAGAGGTTATCAGACTTCAAGTCACACCTGTTTTACACAGGTGAGCAGGCATCAAAAGAAGAAGATTGCGAATTCTTCGGTGCACTGGTGAATTGTATCAGTTAAGTACAACTAATTGTACAATGACTATTAAATATAGACTCCCACTTCTAATGCTAAAAATTATAGCTGCATAGAAATCTACCTCAACTCCTTCCTTTAAAATTTTAAGAAATGGAAGTTGGGAAAACCGAGGGACTTATTCTAGGTCACACAACTAGTGAGATGTCAGAATATGAAACCATGGTTGTCCTATGATGATGAGAAACTGGATGGAGCTATAGAGATGAAAATGACATGAGAATAAAGATGATGCTGTGAATGAGATAATAATAATAATAGTAGCCATGCCTGGCACTCTTTCAATAGTTTATCTTATTTAAGCCTTACAACCACCCTATAATGAGGCTATTACTCTAGTTTAGAAAGAGGAAGGTAAAGCTCAGAGAGAATAAATAACTCACCCTAGGACATTAGCTGGTAAATGCTGGGGCTGAAAATCAAATTTGGGTCTGAATCCAAAGTCAGTGCTGTTTTAGAATTTTTAGTATTTTTTTAAACAACTATGTGACACATCCCTATCCTACCTGAGGATTCTGTCATAAAATAAGATTTTCTAATAACTTGAAATGGATTTCTGTCTTATAAGGAAATACTGACTTGCAGAGGAGGACATGAAGAAGTATATTTAAGAGTCTTTCATACACTGCCCCCCCCCGCCCCGCTCTGGGCAAATAGTGCAGAGTCAATTCTAAAACTTTCTTACCATATGTATTTTATTATTTGCATATTAATATAATTTCAGAGCATATGATGTACCTAATACCTCTCTCTGAGCACCTGACCTGCTCCCATATAATGAGTCAGGCCTTATGGCAAATGTAATCTCTACTATAAAAACAGGCCACCTGCTCTTTCATATGAAGTTTTACCTTTCATGAGGCATGAGATTGAATCCTTTTTCTCAGTGAAGAAACAGTGATGGCATGGATTCATTTACTCTCCTGCAACAGGAGACCTGCATTTGAGAGAAGGTTGGTCAAGCTGAGAGTTTAAATGTGTGCTTCTGAAACCAGAGCTCTGTAATCATGAAAGAAAGTCATGTGGCTCTGGGGTCCCTAAGTGTGCTATTTTTGTGGTAACTAGCACTTCCTTTTTAGATGGTTCCATTTTTCTTTTCGAAACTACAATGACTGGAAAATTAAGTTGTAGAGGCATGCTTACCAATGTTGCAAATGAAGTGCTGTGAATATGAAATATGTTAGATGACAAATTTAAATCCAAAAATATCTTCACCAAAGGGAGTAATGGACTGAATCTAATAAGATGAACTGTAATAAGAATATACACTGGCAAATTTAATTGCAATTACATTTTTACTGCTTATTGCTGCTATAAGGGAAAGCTATTGACAATTTTATGATTTAATCTGAGTAACATACTAATATTTCTTTTAATTCTAAATTTTATAGTGAATTATTTGGTATTTTCTAAATATACAACTATATAACCTTCAAATCCTAATTTTTTATGCCTGCATTCATCTTTTGCACCTTCATTTATTTATAATTTTCATGTTTTATTTTGTATATTCTGGAAGGAACTTCTAGGTCAGTGATGAAGTATAGCGATAATACAATGAGAATCTGGCTTGTTTTCTAATAAGTATATTTCTAAAAATCAAGTGTTTGTCCTTTGTAAGTTCCCTGTCTTTGTAAGGGTCAGATATGGCATTAAAAACAACAACATATATTCAGAGAGATAGTCTAGAGTTGCATTAGCCAAAAAGTATAGACCACAGACCAGTGACAGTCTGTAAACTTAACATCAATCCCTGAAAGCATAAGTACAGACCAGTGACAGTCTGTAAACTTAACATGAATCCCTGAAAGCATAAGTACAGACCAGTGACAGTCTGTAAACTTAACATCAATCCCTGAAAGCATAAGTACAGAAATTGAGTGCAGATGTTTACAATTTTACAGCAATTTGATAGAACAATTTTATGTCTTTTGAATCTAATAATAAAATATGTGGCCTTGCACTTTGTAAGTCTTGTTTTTTTGTCTTATTCTCTTAGTAATTCATTTTTATATTTCACAGAAGTGTCAGTCTGCAATAATGGAAAAAATTAATCGGTTGGTGGTTTGAGAAGTATTGTTGTAGAAGGAAAAGGAATATTGGGTTTGTGGTTGAGCTAGATGAATTCTATCTTTGTTTCCTTTAAGCTTCAGTATTTTCTGTATATGAATATTCCTACTAGAAAATGTGAGTTTGAGACACCCAGTGCTGCATTCTGATCAAATAATCAGTTTTGAAAATAGAGTTAGAAAGGAAGCCTATATATTCAAATTTCAGAATCTTAGGTTATGTTACTCAGCTTTTTTTTTTTCTATTGGAGTATAATTGCTTTACAATGTTATGTTAGTTTCTGCTGTAAAATGAAGTGAATCAGCTATGTGTATACATATATACCCTCCCTCTTGGACCTCCCTCCCCGCTACAATCCCACTCATCTAGGTCATCAGAGAGCCCTGAGCTGAGCTCCCTGTGCTGTACAGCAGATTCCCACTAGCTATCTGTTTTACACATGGTAGTGTACTTATGTCAAACCTAATCTCCCAATTCATCCCACCCTCCCCTTCCCCTCACTGTGTCCACGTGTCCGTTCTCTACATCTACGTCTTTATTCCTGCCCGGCAAATAGGTTCATCTGTACCATTTTTTAAGATTCCACAGGTATACGTTACTATACGATATTTGTTTTTCTCTTTCTAATTTACTTCACTCTGTATGACAGACTCTAGGTCCATCCACATCTCTACAAATGACCCAATTTTGTTCCTTTTTATGGCTGAGTAATATTCCATGATATATATATAAATACCATATCTTCTTTATCCAGTCATCTGTCGATGGGCATTTAGGTTGTTCCATGTCCTGGCTATTATAAATAGTGCTGCAAAGAACATTGGGATACATGTGACTTTTTGAATTACGGTTTTCTCAGGGTATATGCCCAGTAGTGGGTCATATGGTAGTTCTATTTTTACGTTTTTAAAGAACCTCCATACCCTTCTCCACAGTGGCTGTATCAATATACATTCCCACAACAATGCAAGAGGGTTCCCTTTTCTCTACACCCTCTCCAACATTTATTGTTTGTAGATTTTTTGATGATGGCCATTCTGACTGGTGTGAAGTGGTACCTCATTGTAGTTTTGATTTGCATTTCTCTAATAATTACTGATGTTGCAACTATATGCCAATAAAATGGACAAGCTGGAAGAAATGGACAAATTCTTGGAAAGGTACAACTTTCCAGTACTGAACCGGGAAGAATTAGAAAATATAAACAGAGGAATCACAAGGAATGAAATTGAAACTGTGATTAAAAATCTCCTAACAAACAAAAGTCCAGGACCAGATGGCTTCACAGGTGAATTCTATCAAACATTTAGAGAAGAGCTAACACCTATCCTTCTCAAACTCTTCCAAAAAATTGCAGAGGGAGGAACACTCCCAAACTCATTCTGTGAGGCCACCATCACCCTGATACAAAAACCAGACAAAGATGTCACACACACAAAAAACTACAGACCACTGTCACTGATGAACATAGATGCAGAAATCCTCAACGAAATACTTGGCAAACAGGATCCAACAACATTAAAAGGATCATACACCATGATCAAGTGGGATTTATCCCATGGATGCAAGGATTCTTCAATATATGCAGATCAGTGTGATACACCATATTAACAAATTGAAGAATAAAAACCATATGATCATTTCAATAGATGAAGAAAAATCTTTTGACAAAATTCAACACCCATTTATGATAAGAACTCTCCAGAAAGTGGGCATAGAGGGAACCTACCTCAACATAATAAAGGCCATATATGACAAACCCACAGCAAACATCCTTCTCAGTGGTGAAAAACTGAAAGCATTTCTTCTAAGATCAGGAATAATACAAGGGTGCCCACTCTTGCCCCTATTATTCAACAGTTTTGGAAGTCCTAGCCACAGCAATCAGATGAGAAAAAGAAATAAAAGGAATACAAATTGGAAAAGAAGAAGTGAAACTGTCACAGTTTACAGATGACATGGTACTATACATAGAAAATCCTAAAGATGCCACCAGAAAACTACTAGAACTAATCAATGAATTTGGTAAAGTTGCAGGATACAAAATTAATGCAAAGAAATCTCTTGCATTCCTATACACTAACAATGAAAGATCAGAAAGAGAAGTTAAGAAAACAGTCCCATTTACAATTGCAACAAAAAGAATAAAATACCTAGTTATAAACTACCGAGGGAGGCAAAAGACCTGTACTCAGAAAACTATAAAACACCGAGGAAAGAAATCAAAGATGACACAAACAGATGGAGAGATATACCATGCTCAGCTTTTTTTTAAACTTTCTTTGCAAGCCTTTTGTTGAGCTATTTTGCCAGTCCATCTCCCAAATCCACAACACACAGATGGAGTATAAATATTAAGATAGACTTATTGAAGGCTGTATTTATGGAATTGTGGTTTACTAAATGTATACATTCAGTTGATTCTTATTTCCAGGAATCTTGTTTATTTGAACGCTCTTCGGGAGATATGACGGACAGGAGAGAAGTGACAGTTTCATTTAGTATTTAGCCTGCATCCATAATTGTCAAATAGGTAACAAAAAAGTATATATATATATTTTATTATATATATATATATATATATATATATACACACATATATATATATAAAACCACTTATTTCTATCCTTTGAATGCATGGTGTATGTAATGAATGACATTTACACATGAGACATTTGATGATGGATATCTATGGGCAGAGCCCACAATGTACCTAATTTCTAGTGTGCCATTTACAACTTCCCTTCCTGCTCTTTCACTCCAAGAAGTACATTGGATTTCAAGAGGATATGAAATATATTCCTTTTTAGATTAGCTTTAAGTACATCATCTTTCTAGCTTTAAATCTTTGTAATTTTGTCATTGATTATTTTAAAATGCATTATTTCATAATTTTGTCCTAGACTGTTTTTCATCTCACAAATTACTCTGATGGACCAGTGTGTCACAATCCTACAGCTGTGACCTGCTTATTAAATAAAAGAGCACATACACAGATACACAAGTTTGGTGTACACATATATAACAAACAGATTTTTTAATGAAAGATTATAGGATAGATAATGATCTTAGAGTTTACCTAGATCAACTCCCTTATGTGACAAATGAAAAAAATCAAGTACCTATCAACAGAGATGAAATTATTTGCCTGAAGTCATTCATTCTGCAGCCTATGTAAAACAGCCTACGTCAGTTCTCAACTTCCTAATTTCCAGCAGTCACACACACACATTCACACACATTTCATTAACTGTTTCTAGAAATTCAATATATACACATTGGTTTTTCAACTCAAGTTTTACAGTGCAGGATTAGAAATCTTGTGGTTTAAAATTTTTAAACATAATTATTTGGAAGAAACATAATAATTTAAAATTGTTATATTGATATATATAAGTATAAAGGATATTTATAGTATATAACATTGCTAATCAATATGGAAGCTAATACGTGTATGTGGCCATTGGGTTCTTGACCCAAGGCTGTGCAATTTGGGATGTGTTTTAAAGATGAAATATATTCCAGAGATGAAAGTTCTAATAGGAAAAGTTCTAATAGGAAAAAATAATTTATAATATCTCATTGATACTTTTTATATTGGGTTGTGGTGATAGTATTTTGGATATATTTGTCTAAATAATACATATTATTAGAATTAGTTGTGCCTGTTCCTTTTTATCTTATTAAATGTTGCTGCTAAACAACTTAAAATTGCATACGTGTCTCCCATATTTCCATCAAAGAACACTGGTTTAGAACCTATTCTTCTCTGTGTCTGTAAATCATGCCCATTCTGCTAATAATGCCCAGCAGAGACTTTATCTAAGAAGATGAAAATAAGTCACAGAAAAAAAGTTTAAGTCTGAGATTGGGAAATTTCCTTCACAGTGAATTTTAGATGAATATCAAACCCTGATCCACTATGGCTTTCTAAATACCCACACCCATGAAGTGAGTTTTAAACAGCTTTAATGGAAGTAAAAATGTCAAAAGAATGTTAATGACTGGTGCTATATGTTAACATTTTGCAAGGGTAATAAATATGTCAAGCTCTTGTGAATCCTTCACATGCTCATGTTGAATTCCCTGTGCTCACAATTTTAACCATAACAGACTTCCTTGAAAAATGCTCAAAATACTGGTGTGTCAGTTTCTGCTTTATAACAAAGTGAATCAGCTATACATATACATATATCCCCATATCTCCTCCCTCTTGCATCTCCCTCCCACCCTACCTATCCCATCCCTCTAGGTGGACACAAAGCACATAGCTGATCTCCCTGTCTTATGCGGCTGCTTCCCACTAGCTATCTATTTTACATTTGGTAGTGTGTATATGTCGATGCCACTCTCTCACTTCGTTCCCGCTTACCCTTCCCCCTCCCTGGGTCCTCAAGTCCATTCTCTATGTCTGCATCTTTATTCCTGTTGTAAAGCAATTGTACTCCAAAAAAGATGTTTAAAAAATGCTCAAAATTTGTATGATCTTAATGTTTATAATTGTAGATATTATTACCTTTTTTTCCATGTGATAAGTCATTCTCCTTCCAAATGTTCTGCCTCATCCTAGTTCATTTGGTAGTTGTATTTAAATCCAATCTAAGTTTCTGTTTTGATACTTTTAATGATTGGGGTAAAGTTTTATGTAAGTAATAAGTGTACCAAATCAAAAAATCTTTTTCTTTCAATATGTTGTGCAATAAGTGAAAATAAGCAGTAGGGAAAGAGAAGAACAAGATTCCAACCTTCATTTTTACAAACTTGTGTTTTGATTTATGAGTGGCCTTCATAGATAACCTGAAATGGGTAGGTGTCCTCAAGGCCCTTCCAATTCCATCCATTATTTTGAGATCCCACTTGTGAGATTTCTTAATGGAACATAACGGTTCTATGTTCTTTTGATTTGTGGTAGTAACCGTTATATCTCCAGTGCCTAGAACAGAGTCTGACATACCTACCACAAAGTGTTTGTAAATGTCAAAAAGCAAGTATACTATATCAGTTCTAGATGATTAACCTGTTATTTTTGATATTTTAAATTTATATTTTAATAATTTAAAATCTATACTTACATATTTTATGACTATATATTTTTGTTTTAATTATATACATTTGATTATAATTTTAATATTAATTTTAAAATTTGAATTTAAAATTTAATAACTTTATTTTATTTTAGTGACTAAAAACTTCTTCAGTCTACATAACCTGTAGATGAAGGGCAGGAAGACAGCTGCACCAGATATGCATGCTTGGGGACCTCTGATTGGGTCTATTTCAAAACCTCATCAAATTCTTACCTGGTAATTAAGAGAATGGATCATATCCCAAATATCTGAATCCTTTCTCTCTCCTAACAGAGAATTATGAGATTCAATTTTTTTCCTTTTATGCATTTACCAGAAAGCAAAAGTAACATTATAAATATTCATCTTACGCTTAGAAATTATTACTTAGAATCCAAGAAAAAGTCTCTGTTAATGAGATGTAAAGTTTCAGATGCAAGCTTGCTGAGTCATGCCTTTCTCCTGCCTTTCTGTCACTGCTGCCCATTGCCGAGAATGTAATATTTGCCCTCTGGAGAAGTGCCAGGAAACAGAATCAGTGTTTGAGGCTCTGCTAATAGAGTGGCATGAAGATGCTGTTTGTGGCAGTATTGGTGATTCCAGCCTGTTTCTTTTGGTGGTTCACACAGGACATTGTAATTCATGTCTCAACAGCCATTTCATTGCAGCAGAGAAATTGACATCTACCATGATAATTTCATCTTTCATCTTTTTTTTTCCAACCATCTTTTGTAGATTGGGTCAAGGGTTGGGAATATTAGCGAAAGAAATGTTTTGTTCTTGGGAGCCATGGGAAATTAGTCATGTAACTAAGGAAAAAAATGTAAATCAAATTGTTATTGGTGACCAGCCTACAAACCAAGGCAGCCTTGTCTTAGCTTGAGCTGCCATAACAAAATGCCATACAGCGGGTGACTTAAACAACAGAAATTGATGGTCTCACAGTCCTGGAGGCTAGAAGTTCAAAATCAAGGTGCCAGTATGGTTGATTTCTAGTGAGAGCCCTCTTCCTGGCTTGCAGAGCACCACGAACTATTTGTGCCCTTACGTGGCTAGAGAGAGCGAGCTCTGGTGTCTCTTTTTTATTTTTCCACATGAGATACTTTTTTTATTAATTAAAAAAAAATTTTTTTTTACAGCAGGTCCTTGTTGGTTATCTACTTTAAATATAGCAGTGTGTACATATCAATTCCAAACTCCCAATCTATTCCTCCCCTCCACCCTTCCCCACTGGTAGCCACAAGTTCATTCTCTAAGTCTCTGAGTCTGTTTCTATTTAGTAAATAGGTTCATTTGCATCATTTTTTTTAGATTCCTCATATAAGCTATATCATATGATATTTGTCTTTGTCTGACTTACTTCACTTAGTATGATAATCTCTAGGTCCATCCATGTTTCTGCAAATGGCATTATTTCATTCTTTTTAATGGCTGGGTAATATTCCATTATATATATGTATTCTTATAAGGGCACTAATCTCACCATGAGGTACTGGCCCTCATAACCTTATCTGAACATAAGTACCTCCGAAAGCCCTGATTTCCAAAAACTATCACACTGGGGGGTTAGGGCTTCATTATATGAATTTCAAGGTAACATAATTCAGTGCAGTGCAAGACTCATATTGTGGATGTAAACATGAAGAGTGAAGGGAGACTTCTATATCAGTCAGCTCTGAACCCTGCCAAGGTATGATCTCCTTCATGTGTGAGCTATTATATCTCCCTTTTATTTTATACCAATTTAATTTGGGTTTCCTTTGATGTTTGGTAAAGTGCTTGCTAACTGATGAACTCAGTGTGTAATCTCTGCAGCAGTAGAGGGCTATCATTGAGCGTTGGTCCTGGCCACTTAATCTTTGTTCAGTGTTCGCAGTTTCTCTTCCAAGAAAACTTGGAACAGTGTTAGGAGTGGGGGAGTCGACCATTGGCTGGATTTTGGACGTCAGAGGCAGTCAGGAGTTGAATGTTTGCACTGTAACTTTTTCAGCGTCTAAAGCAGGTACAGGGACACAATGAGATACAGTCAGGATTATATAGATCAACAAAGCACTGCAGAGTTGGGGAAAAACTTTACATAACTGCCCTTATTAACATTTTTGACACTCTATCTCAAATTTTATGAGGGAGTATTGATTCACAGTCAACTCCATATTGAATGCATTTTTATACTTAATTTTCCATGAAAAGCCACTTTCAGTCTTAGCTAAAGCATCCCTGCCATTTCCCTCTTAATGTTTCAGTCACACTGTAGTTCTGAACAGCCCATGCTTGTTTCTATACCTTAAGGCCCCTAAATATGCAATTTATTCTGCTACTTGTCTTGCTGGCAAACACCTACTCATCCCTCAAGACCCTGCTCCACTGTTACCTCTTCTGTTGAGTCTTCTATGAATTGGTCTTGACGCCACACATTTCCAGAGGCAATACTACTTGATTTTCAGTGTTTTTGAAGGTATTTGTGGGTACCTCTAAAAGCATCTTTCTGTGTCCGTATTATTAATCTGTATGTCTCTTTGCAATATAGAGTGATATTCTGAGCAGAGAGATTACACCATCTTTATTTCTATAGCCCAGCACCCAGCACAGTGGTTGATAAATCTTGGGCTTAGCTTAATATATGCTTTTTGATTATGTGGAGAACGATGAATGATTTGATGAATGAATAACAGTGGTAACCAGAATAGGGTCTTTTATTTTCCTCGTTCTGTAGTTACAGATCTTAATGTGGACAAGATTGATCAAATGGCCTTAGTGTTAGCAAAATGAATATTCTTTGAATTTTTTACTTAATTTTCCAAATATTCCAAAATGCTCGGTATTAAATATCATTCAATCAAATAATTTAAGCAGCTTTTAGCTATATTCAGGGATGAACCTGTAGCAAGAGTTTTTGAGTTACTACATTGCTAAAGAAACTGCTAGTATTCCTAAGCAGTTCTGTGACCATATGTTGCTCTGCAAAAACATTCCAGATTGTTTCTGCTTTCCGTTTCCAGAGGCTAAAAACCTTTCCATCTCTGAGGCAAGAATAAGACTTCATCCAACGTTTCAGCTTGTTTTATGGTTGTCTGTCCATACTGCTTAACGATATGACTTAATCTGGAGGAGTTTTCAAAACTATCTTTTTTTTTTTGCAGTACACGGGCCTCTCACTGTTGTGGCCTCTCCCGTTGCGGAGCACAGGCTCCGGACGTGCAGGCTCAGCGGCCATGGCTCACGGGCCCAGCCACTCCGCGGCATGTGGGATCTTCCCGGACCGGGGCACGAACCCGTGTCCCCTGCATCGGCAGGCAGACCCTCAGCCACTGCGCCACCAGGGAAGCCCCAAAAGTATCTTTTCATTTTCCCACTCCCAATATCACAAGCAGTAATGCCTAAATATGTTCTATTATACTGCTTTTTATTTCATTTCCCATTAAAACAATATTTGCATCAAAGCAGAATTCAGGTATCTTGTTTATGATGACATAATCATTTCCGTAGAAACCAATTATGATGTAAATAGGACTGAGACTTCAGTAGGAGAATGAACAGCAGGAAGTGTTGAATTCCAACCAAGATTTTTATTTGTGCCTTATTAAATTTAGAAACCAGGATACAATTAGAAGAAATCAGCAAATGTGTTGAGTAAAAAATGACTTACATGCTAGGAAATAAATAGATTTAATAATTGCTCTAGTATAGTTTTGTAAGTATTTAGATTTATGATTTAGGTAGTTTTGATGGCAGACAGCATTGGAAATTAGAATGAGGGCTTTGTCACCCTAAGACCTTTAGTAGTATTTCAGAAGCACAGTCTGAAGACCAGTTGTCTAGTCCAAACCATTCATTTTACAAATGAAGAAATGAAACTCTGTAGGGTATAGTTAACTTGCTGTAGGCTAGACAAGTAGGCAGTGGCAGACCCATAACGAACTAAGCTTTTTAGGGTGGTTTTTTTTTTTTTTTTCCCTATTAGTTTTCTGAGTTTAAAATTTGGCAATATGTATTTGCATAAAGGTTTTCCATATCCAAACCACTAATGCTAAAAACCTGAATGTTTCCATTATTATAAAGGTAGAAAATGTAAATTTGAGATTAAAGCACAGTTCAAAACTTTATATTGTTTAAATCTCTATAAAGTATTTGTTCCTATAACATGTTGATGCATGTTTCCATTAGTCCAAAGCTTTTCAATATTTTTGACAATAGCAAATTAAAACATACCCTTTATAGAAATCAGGAAAATATTTAAGATAGTCTTTTGCATTATAGTTACATAATCTTAAAGTAAATTCACTTTTATTTTCACTATACTGGGAAAAATAGAATTTGAAATGTATACTTCAGGGGCTTCCCTGGTGACGCAGTGGTTGAGAGTCCACCCGCCGATGCAGGGGACGCGGGTTTGTGCCCCGGTCCGGGAAGATCCCACATGCCGCAGAGCAGCTAGGCCCGTGAGCCATGGCCGCCGAGCCTGTGCGTCCGGAGCCTGTGCTCTGCAGCGGGAGAGGCCACAACAGTGAGAGGCCCATGTACAGAAAAAAAAAAAAAAAGGTATACTTCAAATAGTCAAATCAAGAAAATTATGCAAAATATATATATGGTTGGGCTGTGTGTATAATACATACCTTTATATACCATATATTTTGTATGTTTTTTAGAATATGTGTGTGCGTGTATGTATACAGACAAAATAAAAATCAGTACATCTCAAAACTTGTTCAAGCATAATTTTGGCTATATGCAATTTTTGTCTTAGGCACTGCTTTTAGAAACATCAATTAATAAGATTATGTGAATCTGCTTTATTGATGGACTGCTAAATTTTTCGGGATCTAACAAGGGACGGTAATGTTTTTTTATCTTTGAGGAGCACCAGTACAGCTTGCCTGTAAAAGGTCATGCCTCTTCAGCAGCAAAATGATATATTTTACCTTACTTAATCCTTCACGTATAGTGCTTACTTTATTCACTTTAATCCTTCACGTATAGTGCTTATTTTATTCACTTGATAAATGAAATATATGAAAACCTATACAGTATGCCCTCTGGAACTGGGACAATTAATAATTTGATATTTAACTGCATGTACACACACACGTTTCATTGTACCAAAAAAAAGAAAAAGAAAAAAAATTAAGTAGTTAATTTTTCTAGTTTCAAACATCCTCAGATTACTTATCAGCCTTCTTTACTGTGGGAATTATCTGTTACTCCTCTCTAGGGAACTATAAAGTGGAACTTACATGTTACTTCATATTTATAACTGTATTATGCAGATTTTAGTATTATTAGGCTTTAGTTAATCTTAAAGAGTCAGTACATGTCTGTCTAGAAGATGATTATACAGACTTTTGTCTTCACTTCTAGCTTTGGGTTCAAGAATAACTTTCCTTTTCATCTTTCCCTTCTAGTTTTCTGACTCTTTAACAGATATACCTTGTCTGATTTTCACAGATGTGTGTAATAATGGACCACAGTACCCGTCTGGGAACTCTGCACTTGATTTTCTCTTGGCGGCCAAGGCCTTTGGCTTCCTTAGGGAATATGAATCAGTACAGCCCACTGTTTTGCAATCCAGGATGAAAAAAAAATGCATTCATTAGCCTAGAATGGATTTAAGCAAATAGGTTCAGCCACCAGTCTCCTAGACATGCTCAATTGAATATTCAAATTGCAGCAGCCACTAAAAACTTGACTAAGTACTTGTATCATAGTAGAACTGAGTGTGGGGTTTGGGTAAGTCCAAGCTTTTGACATTTTGCTTTTAAATTAATCAAGAGATACTACCTTTATTACATATTGTGTTATTCATTAATTATTTCTGAATGACCAAGTTATCTGAAGAGGCTGCATACATTTTTAGTAAAATACAGTTTTTAGGGTCTTCTAAAGAGAGTATCATCTCACAAGTCTCATAAAAGTTTTTGTTTCTGTTGTTAGTATTGTTGTTTTGTTTTTAATAAGGATTAAAGATTAGGTATTTAAATCTTCTGGAAACTCTCATTCTTTGCTCATATGGGAATATTTTGCTTATTGAATTGAAATCCCCCAAGTTCAAATGTTTTCCTGAACCCTAGCCAGCCCCTTCCACTATATGAAAATATATGGGAACATTTAAAATATCAGGACAACTGGAATGTCCTGTTTTGTCTCCATGCTTCCAATTGATATGAAAGCCAGCCAAATGGTTAATAATCATCTCAAAAATAGAATTCACTGGAAATAAGCTTGCTGTGGAGAGTTCTAGCCTTCCTAATGTCTCATTTCAGTTGGCTAGCTCAAAGTCATTTGACTTCCAATGATATATTTTCAATATATTAAGAATAAAAGACCTGATTTTTCTGTGTGGATGTGAGTAATATTTTGCAGTTTTTAAAGAGGGGTGTCTGGCACATACCCTTGGGCAGAATCTCCCTTACTGGGGCTTTGTGTTTCTGTTTATTCTCCTCCAGCCTCCAAAGTAGCTGCAGCTTATCAGAACTCTATTCACAGCAGTTGGTGAAATCTTTTTGGAATCCTTCAGGCTGTGTAAATGTCAAATGTTGCGTTATTGCCCTTATCAATGGGACTTTGGGTAGAGAGGGAGGAGGAAGGAAGAGCTTGACTGTATTAACATGCATTGACTGCGTACTGACTGCAAAGAAGAATTGTATCTGCAGGAAGAAAGTTCCATTTCCATGATTTAATGGGCAATTGAGAGACAGCAATCTGGCTAAATAGAAAGGAATGATTTGCTCTTTAACAAGCAGTTAATTCTACCTGGGAGGGAAAATAACTGTCTCTCTCCCCTGTATAAATCTCCTTCTGGTTTTTTGCCTTGTGAACTATGTAAGAATGTGCCACACAGAAAGAAATCTTCATAAGCCCAGCAGTTTTCTGATTTAATCATCCTGTACCCATTGAATATATGTGAGGCCCAAAGAATAAAAGGTAATATGAAAGAGATACATGAAGTGAAAGAAAAAACGTGCAGTTTCAAAATTTTTCTTTTTTCTTGAAAAAAAATTTATATATTTTTATGTACATATATATGTACACACACACACACACACACACACACACACACACACACACACACACACA